>NC_140919.1:40858187-41371348 GCF_045865225.1 Trachurus japonicus | reverse complement strand
AGGAACTATGAAGTATTTAGCTGTAATGGAAAATGACCTAAACCAAGTCGAGTCGATGTGTCACTGTGTAGTGGAAAAGGGTCAAAAGAAAGCTCAGTAAATAATGAAATATACGACTATGAGGAATAAGTGCTCACCATTTGGCAAGCAACAGGTCAGTGTTGTTACCTAATGTTTTATAACAGCTTATGAATAATTTTTAAAGTGTCAACATCTATTAGGTTGTTCTTTATAGGGCTTTGTACTAAATGCTAATTCACATACCCTTCACTGTGTTTATTGTGCCAACATGCTACATAAAACCAGAGCACTGGGTAGGTTCATCCAGAGGGGAGCATGGACCTTTTGAAAATAATATCATAGCACTGTGAAAGTCTGGCTAAAAATATGAGCTGCTGTACAACTAAACACAAACATTTTGTTCCCCATCAGAGAATACATTTGTTCTGTTGTTCTAGTCATGTTCTATTTTCTTCTGCTCCTTTGTCCTATGATGTATTGTTGGAAGCAGAGTCGTCTCAGTGGACAGTTGAACCATCGAGGTGAGGCTGTAAAACTGTCGTCGGCTGCTGCACTGTAAAACTGCACAAGCTCAATGTGTGTGTGTGTTTATGTGTTTGGAAATTCCCTGTATGTATTTATGTCTTTTGTATGGCTAATAGCACACTGTTAGAGAAAAGGTGTGTGTGTGTGTATGTGTGTGTGCACGGCCGCCCGTGTGTCTCAAATTAGTGGAAAGATAAAATTACAGACATGTTTTTTATGGGAAGTCTGGAATGATAGGGGGAGCAGTGATTCATAAGGGGAATACACAGGCAGACACTGGAGCTGTCAAACACACACAGACCTACACACATACACACACACACAGACCTGAACATCCACATCAACCTCACACACCTGGTTTAAACCACAAACACAATGAACACATTAGACTATTGTCCCTATACTGCTCTCAGATCAGAACAGTGACGCTGGAGAATGAATCATGGTTAGAAGCAAATCTACTGAGTCCAACTGAGGCTGTAAACAGTGTTTTACTTTGAACCACCTGTAAGACCGTGGCTATCACACAGTGGACTGTTTTGGGATCTGATCCTGCAGTTTGCAAGTTCACTCTTCTGTTATTTCATCATCTGTGGGACCCAAAACCACAAAGACTGACTCACTGCTCCTCTGTTTAATGAGAGGCTCAACGCAGCGTTCAAGGGCAATCAGAAAAACCAAGAACCAAGTTCCCTGGATGCCTCCAGCTGAGATCAATGAGCTGTAACCTGGCTGAAGCTGGTGACCTGATATCGTTTTGCTGCCGTCATGATACATTTACAGAGAAACTTTGGTACCAGTTCTCACCCTGTGCACATCAGGGGCTAAGATTTCTACTCTAGTGGGACTCAAACCCACAACCTTGCAATAATTCTTTGTCACATATACAAGTCACAGAGTGAAATGTTTCCTCGTTGTTCCTAGACTGGCCATATAAGTAAAAATAAGAGGAATATATTAAATGAAAAAAACAAAACAGTTCAAGTACCAGGTTTGGACATTTTCTACATTTTTTAGGTTACGATAATTTAGCATCAGATTTGGGTTTCTTTGTGTTGTGATGACCTATTACAGTTCACACCAACCACGCCATAGCTGTTGATGCAGCTCATATGTTTTTGTCTTTGAACGCCTCTCTACAGTCTTTTCAGAGACAGAGTTCATAGTTTGTATTGCTTACTTTGTGAAAAGCCATTTGGTTACATGCTCATAGGCGGGATCAGACTACACAAATTCATTTTCACACGATTTTGTCGTGGCCGACACATTTCCAGCGTAGGCCCCATTACGAAAGTGGGGAACAACAAAGAACGTTCATGTTACACTAGTGTAACATAACTGATGAACGTTCGCTGTACGACGCCCCAACAGAAAGTCTAGCATGTTAGAATCTTTTACATTAGTTGTGAACCTTGGTGTTGACCAATAGGATGACACACTGCTCTGACACATTGTTTCTGTAGCTGATGCTACCTGGCCCTCTGTGTTGTGTTTTCGGTATGGACTGCCCCAGGTGGGGTTCGAACCCTGGTCTCCTGCACGGCAGGCGACCATACAAACCGTTGTGCCAAGAGGTCAACGACCGCTTGGCAGTCAGGTTTGCACGTCCTTTATGGGTGAGTGAGTGGATGCACCTGGATCCTCTGTTACATTTACAGTGAAGCTACGTTAGCTCACTTCATGTGCTCAATGTAAGTCACTGGTTTGACTGTCATGTTCTCTCTGAAGGACAGACAGTCACCAGACCCAGGAACGGCTCCACCATCGTTTTTTCTTCCTTTTCTTTTTCGTGTGTGAGCTAAAGATCGCTAGCATCAGTCACAGCGCTACGGTAGCCATGACTGACAGTTTATTGTGACGCCTCCCCGACGGCCTATGAACTCACACAGCGTGGTGATTGATGATTGGTCGGGGTCGTACTTGTAGCGTTGCCAGCCTCCCGACCAAGACACGGCAAGAATTTATGCCACTGTGATGGTTTAATCTGACATGGTGGCCAACATGACAGACGGAAAAATAACATAGTCTGCACCCGGCCTTAGAAAGGAGTCCTAGGATGCTGATTCTGTTGTGTAGAGCTGCTTTCCAAAAGAGACGAGGGCAGAACTGGTCCGTCTGTCTCAGCTGATGAGTTGTAATGCTGGCAGCATGTGTGAGTCTGTGCTGCGTTGTGTTATTTGTCATGGGTTTATGTGTTTTTGTTTTATTTTGGAGACATTAAGACTTAGTTTTTATGTCTCTACCACCTCACTGTTTCACCACAGAGCTACACGAGGAGCAACGTGTGATGTGTAGCAATTATTATAATAATAATAATAATCTGGGAATCCTGCACATGTACACACACTGTATGTGTATCCATGCATCTGTGTGTGTGTTGTTTATGTTGTTTATTGAGTTGCTCTGAGGTTGGAAACACTGCGGTATACATCTGTCGCCTGAGCTACACACACACACACACACACAGAGAAGAGAGAGAGAGCCTCTGTCTAACCACAGGCGATGCTAAATTGTCAGACTAATTATTATAAACGACAAACACTGGTCACTGAGGAAACGATCCACCCACATCCCATAATTACACTGTGCGGGCTCGATATTAAATACTTGAGACGCTTGGGTTCGTTTGATTCCTGTTTGCCTGTGAAATCAATGGCTCCTTGTGTTTGTCGGGAGGTGTGCGCTGCTTCAGATGAAAGAGACACACACAGACACACACTGTTCACCAGACGTTGAGTTCAAGCGTCCTCGGAATTTGCTGCAGCGCATTCAGCTGATGTCTTCTAGCTTCAGCCCAACGTGCCGTCCCACAGTCTGACACTCACAGGGCTACAATCCTCCACCTGTGGGTTTCCTCTCATGTGTGACACTACAAGTTCTACACACTGTCTGCTACACACCACACAACCCACACACAGACAGTCTCTCCATTTAAACATGACACAGCATGAGGATGTTTGCACAATATCTACCTCAAAAGTACCATAATACAGTAGAACCAGCTCTTAACTACTTGTATCATTTTTAATAAAAACCCACCTGGATTTTCTTTGTGGTTTCCAACATCCCATATTTCCTGGGCCTCATTAAGTGAGTTGTGACAGGCAACGCTCCACTCATCATACAGGTGCATCTCAATAAAGTAGAATATGATGGAGATCGGCTGTCTTCTCCATTATAGTGCAGCTACTGAACCAGACTACGGCTCTGTCCCATTTTAACCACTTTAATCGTTTCTGGCCCGAGCACTTGGTTTTACACGTTCTCGTCTAAGGGTAGAATGTCCCAATTCTTTTAAGGGCAAAGGGGAAGTGTTTTTCAACCCTTCAAACTGCCACCTAAATTTGAGGGAGTTCATCAGCTGATCAGAGTGAGACACCATTAGGTTACAATAGTGAACTTCTGTTAAATATAAGCCATGATCATTACAATTAAAAGAAATCAAGACAAATAAAGATATTTTAGTCTGTGTGTGTTTGAATCTATATAATATATGACTTTTACTATTTTAATTAAACTACTGAAATAAATGAACCTTTATATGATATTCTCATTTATTGAGATGCACCTTTAGTTCCCTGCTGTTGAACATCACTGATGCAACCCTCCTCATGAATATGTATTGATCTAAGGTCTCTCATTGGCCACAGACAGAAAATGCACATTAACATGTACAGTTGCTTCTAAGGAAAAGAGAGAAGACACAAACAGAATGAGTTTAAAAGTCTAATTGGGAGAGTTTGTCTGGCCTGATGGAGGGAGAGATGACAGGAGGTGTTAAAGAAGAGGAGGAAGAGGAAGAGGCCTCTGTGTCTCAGAGTCAACAAGTCCATGTTGAAAATCCTGCTTCATGTTTATTATTCTGTCAGACTTTCTCTGAGCCCTCACCCCTCCCTCTCTACTGCAGCTCTGAGTTTCTCTGTTATTCCCCTTTGCTTCAGACAGGACATTGTGGAACGTCCCACTTTGATTGGTTCTTTATCACTCAGCTCTGCTTCTAATTGGTGCACCATCAAATTATCTTTTTAAATAAATCATCTCTATCACTTTAAAAACACTTTAATACGGCTATCTCTAGTTTTTACACTGACCAAACCAGTAGTTACATATAAGACTAAGTAGCTCAGTTGATGAGTTTAAATGACTATGCTGAGAGTGAACGTGAAATCTAAAAATCTGGAGTCATTTGGATGCTTTAATTCACTGAAGACCAAAGTCTATCAAAACATCTTAAGAGAAAAAGTCATAAAAGAATAAATATGTTTCCCAGAATTCATCTGCCAGCCAACTGAAATCTGACTTCTGCCAAAGAAGATGTGGAACACAACAGATACTGTATCTCAATTTGAGTACTTCCATACTTACACTAACTAACTACAGTAACTAACTAAGATGCAGCGTACTGTAAGTACCCGGATGGTGGCTCATAACGGTCAAAAAGATGAGTGTGGAACGATGGACACTTCCCACCCTCAATGATCGCTGTCTTGGCTACGTAGCAGAATATAATCTATCTAAAAAAAACTGTAATTTCCCATCTTGGGATCAATAAAGGATCTATCTATCTATCTATCTATCTATCTATCTATCTATCTATCTATCTATCTATCTATCTATCTATCTATCTATCTATCTATCTATCTATCTATCTATCTATCTATCTATCTATCTATCTATAATACCTAAATACTGGTAGGCCAATGTTTTCCACCAGTAAGTAGGCTGACACGGCGGCGTAATCGCCATCTTGCATTAAACAGGTGGTGCACACTAGTGATAAAAAAGTACTAGTAACGCGTTCATTGTTGCTAAAGCACAGGGGTTGACAGATTCAGCTTGGTGCAGTGGCAATTTCATGCCAAAAGGCTGTGCTGAAGGTGCGCTGAAAGCTCGCCAGCTCCAACCACACACGTCACCAAAACAGGCACGTTTCAATGCAACAAATAATCACAACAACCACTATTCAATGCAACTATCTGAATCAGCACTTGAATGTATATCTACTGTATATTGATTGTCCCGTCACATCATGATGTCAGAACATGATGCAAACTAACGAGTTCACATCTCTCTCAGCCAACCACAGACAGCCTCGGCATCAGATAGTGAGTATATGTATAGTTAGTTGGCATCTCTCATCTCAGTTAATTCAAAAGAAAAGAGAAAAAGAGAGATGTTCGTCGATGCGTCCTTTATGCACAGCTGCTTCTTTCATTCCCGTTGCATGTGCCTGGTCTACGAAATTAGGTATACTACATGACAGTGCACTCATGAAAGTATTTGAATTGAGACACAGCTGGAGACAAATGGAGGGAGGGAGTCAACAAAGGTTAAAAGGTCACTGCTGTTGTAGAAGACCAGAGCTCTCAGTCCCTCAGGATCCCTGTGAGGATGATGACACCATCCAGGGTCAACACACACATCCATGGTATGAAATCTGAACATCCACCACTGCTGGAGCGAAGCAACGTGAGCAGCCAGCTGAGTCCTCCAGACACTGGTACAAGTGTGTCAGCTCACTATGATGTCATCAGCAATTACTGCTGTTAAAGCAGGCAGAGCCAAACACTCACAACTGATGAATAATGCTGTTCCTTAAAGGGACATTGTGTAACTTCTCCTGTTATCTATTCACAAAAATCGATTTTTTTGGTTTAAAAGTCTGTTTTTCATTAACCAGTAATCCCCCCCATCAACAAACTGAAGTGTTCATATCTCCATGGAGCGGGTAAGCTCGGTGCTGCTGCCATGTCGTGTCGCCATGTTTTTACGTTTTTACGCAGTGAGGAGGAATGGAGCGTTACACTGATGCTGCATTCACCTGCAGTCGGGCAGACGGCCGTCGCTAACAAACCAGATGTCATTTTAGTCACAGAAGTCCAGAGAAAGACGGTAAAACGTGGGTCAGGTAAACAACACGACATCGCCATGACAACATATTGTCACGTGTGCTGTTTTGCCTCGTGCTGACGGACCACTTGTTTACATAGAGGCTTGTTTATGCCGTTACGTGCAGCTGCCGTCCGCCCGATTTCACGTGAATGCAGCATGAACAATACCATTGAGTTGCTTGTGATATACAACCGCAACGGTAGATGGATTCCTACACAATTCCTACACAATGTACCTTTAAATATACAATCAGTCTTTTTAGAACTGCCACCTTACATGACCTCGAGTCAACACACACACACACACACACACACACACACACACACACACACACACACACACACTGAATCAATAAGGATCCACTCAACCCAGTTCTGTCCTTTTTAATCTTTGATGTGTTTTTGCTCTCGACAAAGAATGTTATTAGTGAGATCCATGCTCAGAAGGATTTAACTGTCATCTCCCTGCCAACACGCACACACACACACACACACACACACACTCACACTCACACTCACACAAGCAATTATAAGTCCATTACTGTTTTTCTCAGTGAGCAATCGAAGGACCTTATTGGCTGACGCCCAAAGACGCAATCTCCATCAACCTTCAGACACACATGGCCATCAATTAAGTGGTGTGGGTGAGTATAGTGACTGCGTGTCTAGTTACTGGAAGATTTCCACTCATCCTGTTTAGTTTCACCTGTCAAAAATAGATTTCTCTCTCTGACTTTTCAGAATAAAAGCTTTCAAACTAAAGATAAGACTAATTATAATCACCTTTTAAAACTGTCACTTAGTGCGCGGACACAAGCCAGCCATGTTAGTAGATCTCTCAGCACAACGTTTTCTTTTTCTTTTTCGAAAAGTCTCAGTCACTCCCCAAAACAGCTGCTGACTCTAGCATTTATCAAACAAAAAGGAGCACACGGTGCATCTGATGGGGAATATTTTCAGCGGCGGATTAATCCACATTTGTTGCATAGTGAGTATTTATGGAAGCAGGACTGTGTGTGTGACAGAGTCTAAATAAACCACAGTGTGTGTGGATCGCTGATGTGTTTTTAATCGTTTTTGGAAACGGTGGAATCAGATCTATCAGCTGCACACACGCAAAAAAACTCTTTAGTAGAAACAAATGTTGTTTTCAGATGCACTAATTTAATTGCGTGTTACGGCTTATTACAGACCCAGAACCATGACTGGCTGTGTTGTGTTGTGACCAGGCCTCTGCCTCTCTTTGTCTTGCTGACATTCCACTTTTTTTTCTTTTTTTTTCTGTTGGAAGTTTGTTTTTAGAAGAAGTGTTTGAAAGATGAGACAGAGGGAAAGTGACACAGACGGAGAGCAAACAGGACGAGGGGATCAGATTCATGTCGTCTCATTTCAGAGTCAAAAACATCACAGTCGACTCTATTAAAACTGAATGACAACTCTCCTGGATATGATGAAAGTGTCAGCCTTCAGATTAGTCCAGTTCATTCTGAAAACAACAATAAATGACCTGCAGTGGTGCGATAAAGTGATAGAATGTGAATAAAGAGAGAGATGTTGAGGTTGTTCACAGAGTTAACCCACTGAGAGATGCTGTTGTCCTCAGGAGTCTCAACCAGATGACTGAACAACTTCAGTCCAGATGACATCAGTTTAGTTTAGTTCAGTGCAGTTTGCAGGGTGCAAACACCGGTTTGACCTGCTACTGCCCCCTACAGGCTGCAATGTCCATGGCTCTTTCCAAAAGCAACTTTACAGAACAAGCCACCATTTAACTGTTTGTTTGAGTCTTTGCAGGAAAAAAAAAACTCAGATTGAAAAGTCAAGATGTACAGAACATTCACAGTTATGCCAGTGCTGTTTTTTGTTACCCATGGAAAAGTGTTGGAGGGGGGGTGGTGGGGGGGGGTCACCTGGAGAGCAGGGGGAGAGGTCAGGAGGAGAGTCACCTGAAGGCTGTGATGATGTGACAGTGAGTGAACATGCACAAAAAAAAGTGAAACACACATTAATTTACACTTCTCTAATGTGAATTGTGTGATCGATCACAGAGTTTGAAGCTCTTTTATTTTGTGAGCATTGTAATTATGAGTAGCTACCATTAAATTACATTGTTATTATGCTTTAATTAGAATGTCTCTTTTTCCCCCCCCCATCTGTTTCTATTCTCCATGTACTCGTGTTTATAGCCTATGGCTTTGACTTAATTTGAAGGGAGGTCTCCTCTTGACCTCCACCGCATCAGTCTGCTCTGAATTCATTCTGTTCCCATGCTTCAAAATTAAAAAAAAAAAAAAAAAAGAGAGATAAATGCAAAAGTGTATTAGTTACAGAGTGAGTGGAGTGGAGGTACCTCGGTGCCGGTGGGGAGAGGAGACATGAACGTCCGTGCAGACTCCGCTGATCTCAGTCCCGTCCTCCGTCTCTCTGACTCGTTCTCCGCTGTTGCTCCTGCTCTTTAACCGGACGCATTGGATCAAATACTTCCCCAACTGCTTTCCTCCTCTCTCTCTCTCTCACACACACACACACACACACACACAGACTCACGCACTCACGCTTAAACATGCACCGTGTTATCCACTTCAACTTTTCTTCCCTATAACTTGTCAGTCCTCCGGTTCCTCCAGTAGTAACCTACTTGGACGTTTTACGCACCAAAAGCGAGAGAAACAAAAGAAAAAAGAAAGAAAGAAAATAAAAGAGAATCCATCCAACTTCTGTCCGGAGAGACCTTCATGTAATCTCTTCGTTTAAAAAAAAAGAAGAACTTCGGAGGAGGAAGAGGAGTAAAAGTTTTAAAGTGGCATTAGAGCGCAGTGAAGGTCAGACTCCCGCTGGAGGAAGATGAGGTCTGGTGGTTTGGAGACGAGCTCGAAGAGTCGGCTTGACCCAGTACCGCTGCTGCAGCTGGGGGGAGGGAGGGAGGGAGGGGAGGAGGGGGAGGGAGAGAGAGAGAGAGAGAGAGAGAGAGAGAGGAGGTCCGAAAACCATCAGGAGGAGAGAGAGAGAGAGAGAGAGAGAGACCTCAGCTGCAGATGTTTCCAGGACTGGAGAACCAAACAGTGCTGAGGTCTGGGTTCTGAGGTTCTGACTCTGCCGGAGATGTTGTGATATTACAGTCATTTACTGTAACAGGTGTGATCGCTAAATAATGAACTAATCAATAACGTCACTCATTAACCCTGTGAGTCCTGGAGGTGGGGTTAGATACACTGAGACAGATACAGGACATCTTTCCTGCCACATCCCATCACACTGTATAATAACAGCTGAAAAACTCTGCTCATAACTTACAGTCACTACGCACTTTATTTTTCTACACACAGTTACACACATTGCACATTTTCTACTTTGCACTAAAATCAACGCTGCCAATTTTTTGTTGTATTCTTTTGTACATCACATTTTATTTTATTTGCTATTGCTATTTTATTATGTATAGTTTGTTCTTTATATTCTTATACTATATGTTGTTATCGTCACTGTGTGTCTGTGTAATGCTGCTGCTGCACTGTAATGTCCCAGCTTGGGATCAATAAAGTCTATCTATCTATCTATCTATCTATCTATCTATCTATCTATCTATCTATCTATCTATCTATCTATCTATCTATCTATCTATCTATCTCTAACTCTGTAGTCTACACTGGGTTAGCCTATACGCTTTGGACGGATCCAGATGGAATGAATGAAAAAATAATGACCTACATCTTAAATAAACAATGATAATCAAACTACTGGTTTAGGCTATGTAACATGTCCTGATATTTATTTGTGCACTTATGAGTATGAATATTTTAACATGATCATCCCTATTTTGTGATGCCACATAATTAAAACTTTAAAAAAATATTTCTGGGATTATGCTGTGGGATATACTATATTTGTTTGTTTATTTCACATATCAAAAAGTAAAAAAAAAAGATATAACATAGAATCCAAGACAATGTGAAGTAGAAATGCCGAGGGGTGGCATCAGACTACAGTACTAAGCTACTGTGCATACCGTACATTTGTGAAGTACAAAAACAGTTTATACATAATATACAAACATGGTTTAACAATACAAAAGCTTGATTAAAAAAAAATGGTAAAAATATAAAATAATCCCAGTTTATATAGGCAGACCATAAGACATATAAGACCATTAGACCATAATAATAAAGATAAGTTTAAAAAAAAAAAAGTACAGGTAATAAATTCCATATTCTAGGCCCACGATAAAGTATACAGAACTGTGATTGGGAGGTACAAAAATATGGGGGTCTAAGGTGGCAAGAGTTACGTGTGTAATAGGTGTGAAATTGATAGAAAACTATGCAAGTCTGATCTGTTTTCCTCTGTGTTGCTAACCCTCCTCTACTCATGTGCATTTGTTTTCAACAAATACGTGGAGAAAGCAATCCATGGAGCGGTGGAGAGCGTTATTTATCACTCGTTACAATGTGTATATTTGTGTAAGTCTTATCTGTCATAAACAAGATTACAGGTTGCGGGGCGTGTTTGTGTGTTGGTGCCGACGCCACAGAGACGAGAGCTGGGACACCGGGTTGGAGGCTCTGATCTGACAAGGTTGGGGGTTTTTTTAGGTGGAAGACAGAGAGCCTCCAAGTCATTTATTTAACCATCACAATTACTCTGAAGCTGTTTAATTATGGTAATAGAGTAGTAGAGGAACTATGCAGGATCTTCTATGCTTAAAGGAAGTAGGCTTTACGTAAGTATTAGAGCATTGCTACATGGAGAGTGTTAGCATCTGTTTACTTAACAGTCTAGAGGAAACTTGTGAGTTCAGGATTCAACATCATTCCTTCCTTCACACAGCTGTCTCCAGAGCGGAGAGGAAACTGGATTGTTTTTTTTTGCTTTGTTTTCTTCTACTTCTTTCATCACTTTATCTCAACACTTTCTCATCACTTTCTGATACTGGGTCACTACCACATCCAGTAGAGAACATAGCCTATTACAAACTCTCATTTTTAATTTGGCTTAAGAACTTTACAAGACTGGTAGCTGTGATGCTAATTTCATTTTCAATATTCATTTCATCTCTGCTGCTGCCTTCCCTCCTTGAAAGCATTTGATGGTAATGTTTATACATTATCTGTGCAACAGTAGCCTATGATATAATTGATATGATTGTATTAGCATATTTGCAATGTAGGATTGTGGATCATTAAGTTTCTCAGTAGCTGTGGCAGGATGTGTGTGAGGTGACTAATTACCTGTATACAACTGCTACTGGATGATTCACACGCACGCACAGATGCACAGGAAACGAGGCAAACTAATGGCTGGGGGACAACAACAGACAGTAAACAGAGCCGGTTGTCACGGCAACCATGACAAAGCAGCTGAGCTGACCTCGTTAAAAGGTAAAAATGACTTTCTCCAGTCTCCTCAGTCGGAGCGATGGGAGCCGACTGGGCGGTGACTGAGCTGGTTTCATCTCAGCCTGACTCCCGCATGGTGACCTTTGACCTTCCTGACCGGCAGCCGGACGTCCCCGGGATGCAGCTGATTTGTGGTCACACTGACTGTCTGCGTGACCAGACTTGACTGGGCTGCTGGTGGTCAGTCATCATGAGCCAACGGACATGATAAACAAGATGTAAGTTACACACAGATGATCAGGAAAAGTCTTGAACTTGAATGGATGAAAAGAAAGAAAAGAAAAGAAAACGCTTCAGGCAAAGGAACTCTTCAAGGACTGATTCTGTTTCTACTGACAGCGCAACACTGACCAACCTGAAACACCTGTAGGCCCTCCATCACCCCGCTTACACCTGGCATTAAAGGGATATTTCAACATTTTGGCAAATTCGCCCATTGCCATAATCACTTTAATCTTAGGAGTAGGTTCGTTACCTTTAATTGTCGGTGCAAGCTGTTTTTAGATCGGCAGGGCAGAGACGTGAGCCCTGCACAGCGCCCGATATTTTCGCCTTTCCCTCATCAAACTCATCAAATACACAATCCAACAACTCCACAACGCTCTGGTGGACAAGTTGTGACCTGCACATTCACCACACTATGAGATAATAATGGAACATTAGACAGAGTTGTTTTCCAGGCAAATGCATGGGTAAATGCAACGCCGCCAATGCGTGTTCCCGCCGGGGCAGTAGTTTTTCGGGAAGGAGTCTCTTTTCAGCACAACACCGGCTTTGCATTTGCCTCGAAAACAACAGTCTTGTAACGTTCCATTATTATCTCATAGCGTGGTGAATGTGCAGGTCACAACTTGTCCACCAGAGCGTTTTGGAGTTGTTGGATTGTGTATTTGATGAGGGATGGGAAAGCCCGGAAATCCCATGAGCCTCCTCCAATCTAAAAATAGCTTGCACCGACAATTAAAGGTAACGAAACTACTCCTAAAACTATTGGGATTAAAGCAATGGGCGAATTTGCCAAAATGTTGAAATATCCCTTTAACATTTGACCGGATAGCATTCACACCTGGCATTAGCAGACTCATCTTCACTAACCAACATGATGTTTGATGCATGGATACAACCAGCAGTAATGTAAAAAGCAAATGTAAAACCACAGCACAGTCACTTCAACATCAGCACCACTACACTTGAACCTGTGGTTTGATTCAGCTCTGACCTCTTCTACAAGAGCAGAAACCCAGAGACAAGGGAGCTGGAAGGTTTTAGAGCTCATTCCTATGACTTCACTTCCATCGTTTAAATCTTTGATCAGCAAAGTCATCTTAAAGTTGCAGCATTTTCAATGTGAGATACTATCATTATGAATTTAGCAAGTAACATTGAATACGGCTTCAGGTTGGCACATCACTGTTTTGTTGCATTGTAACAGTATCCACTTCCACCTGTAGATAGAACTTTGTGCATCTAAAAACCTCTACACACACACACACACACACACACACACACACACACACACACACACACACACTGAGCAACAAAACGAAACATTCTTGTCCACATCTGTTCCTTCTAAGCAACCAGTTTACCAGTCTGGACCAGTCAGACCTTTAAACTGGACAAACACAGTCTGAGGTAAACACACACACTGATGGAATGCATACACACAACACACAACACAGCAGATGTAAGCTAGTGTGAACCCTAAAAATAAACACACACACACACACACACACACACACACACACACACACACACACACACACACACAGGGTAAACAGTGCTAGTTGACTGGCACTGTTCCTGACTGTTATTCCAAACTCAGACATTCCACAACTAACTTTCCTCTCTCCAAACTGTGTGTGTGTGTGTGTGTGTGTGTGTGTGTGTGTGTGTGTGTGTGTGTGTGTGTGTCGTACCTCCTCAGCAGAGGTCAGAAGGTCGTTGACAACAAAAGTAAAAGGACAACAGCTTTAAATCTTGACCCAGTGGGTCCAACAACGACCGGTGCAGTCAGAGTTGTGTTTGCGCATTTTCACAAATGTTTCCATCATGTCTCAAACAGGGGAGATGTGTGATTTTAATGATGTCACATCTTCTACAATTATGTGTCAGTGGATCCTGAACCAGAACCCCTCACGCTGAAGGGATCCAAACCAGGACCAGCTCATTATGAAGAACTCCTGGTGGCTGTGGCTCAGGAGGTAGAGCGGCTCATTCACTAACCGGAAGGTCGTTGATTCGATTCCCAGCTCCTCCAGTCCGCATGTCGAGGTGTCTTTGGCCAAGACACTGAGCCCACACTTGCCTTGTGTGAATGTGTGTGAATGATTAGCTCCCAAAGCCTGTCTGTGAACAGTTCTGTATGAATGCGTGTGTGAAAGGGATGGCAACCGCCGTTCCGACATCCCACCAGTCCGACATAGGCCTCTAATTGTCTAAATGGCAACACTTCATTTTCTATCAAACGTCCCATCATTCAGACACTTTTTGCCTCCTATGGTCGGAATGAGGGTATTTTTTTCTTTTTTCCGACAATTCCTTAAATAGCGTATTTTTTCCCCAAAAGATTTTGCACTGGTTGGGTTTAGGCAATGAAGAAAGGAGTTGGTTAAGTTTAGTAAAAAGACCAGGTAGAGGCTAGACAGGCAGACTAGTCCCTGTCTGCGCTCTGCTGCTGCATAATTACGCACAACCATGTGGGTATTCCTCTATCAGCATGTCTTAAAACTGTACAGAAAAGGAAATTGAATTTGATTCCACTGTGGGTCCTAACATTAGTGTAATACCTCATCTATCAGACGATGTAGGCCAAACTTTGTGCAAAATTCTATTTTTGATTAAATCCGGGATGAAAGTGTGTTTTTTTTTTCCGCATTGGATAACGCAGGCACACGGATTATTAATCAAACGCCTGAGACACACACACACACACTGAGCTCAGTCTCGCCCCAAGCTTTCCCCCCCCGCTCGATAACGACCGATCAAATTCGTTTTCCTTACTCGGGTAAACTCGTGAAAACTCGGCGCGACAAACAGGACAAACGGCCATTTCTGTACATCTTTAAAGAAGGGAGTCACCTGTTGAGTAACGCACATTTCCTTATATTAAAGCCTAGTTGAAATGGTGGGACATTCACATGTTGGAATAGCAGTATGTCTAAGCGGTGGGATGTCGGAGTGGTGACTAGAAAAGCGCTATAGGCTACAAGTCCATTTCCCATTTGCCACGATTCCACATTATTTCATGATGTCACACAGCACTGTCAGAGGCAGAAGTCACATAAAGTAAAGTTTAATTGTTCCACTGTGATTAAAAACAGATGGCATCATTGAGAAGACAGTAAATGAGAATCAGCAGCTGCTGATTTAATGACGTTCAGTAAGAAATATTGGTTGACTGTTGACTATTCTTGACTGTTGTTGAGAAGTATCAGCTTTCTTCCTTTTTTCTTTTTCTTTCTTTCTTTCTTTCTTTCTTTCTTTCTTTCTTTCTTTCTTTCTCTCTTTCTTTCTTCAAGGACTCTACACAGAGCACTGACATGTGAATGGACAGAATCACCTCATGGTTGAGTGGGATTATTCAGCGTCAGCTCCTCCTCGGAGCCCAGTCACATCCTGCATGAGAACGATGCGTTCAGGGTCTGCAAAGTTTTACGAGGCGCATTTTGAGTTTTCTGTGGCCCCCTGAAGAAAAACTGTGTGTAAGTTATTTTGAGCAGTACTCTTCAGTTGTTCTTCACATGAAACAAGAAACCAATGAAACCAGGCTGTGGTGGTGTGAGTACTTGTGTATATATAGTGTATAGTTTTCTCTAACTGCTGCAGAGAAGTGAACTCCATGAACACACTTTAAGATAAAAGAATGCGATGCCATGTCATGACTTGGTCTCTTTTGAACCGGGGACAGTGTGGTCAGTCACATGTGTGTCTGACACCGTGAGGTTGAGTGATGACTCCATGGTAACCGATAAACAGCTGATTCACCCCTGTCGCCACTTTCTCAGGCTTCACTCTTCGTCTTTAGAAGATCCTAGTCTTTCCTGTGTGCTGGATCAGCTACAGTACCAGACTCACATGAAGTCACCAGAGCTCATATTGATATTCCATCTCTAATAACCAACCGCTTTTCCACTGCTAATGACACGGCAGCGGCCATCTTGGCTCCGGTTGCTGTCTCATTACAGGCTATCTGAGAAACCAGCGTCGGCGTGGCAGCACGGCGAGCCCAGCCCCTGCAAAATTTGTGTGCATGTGTGTGCGCTTTATGTGCTGTGTGCACGTGCTTCTGTTCAAATGTGTGTGTGTGTGTGTGTGTTGGAGAAGAACAAACACACTGGGAGGAAGTCAGGGGTTAGGGGTCAACAGCTGGAAGAAAATGTGTGCATGTGTTTTTGTGTAGTCGATATACAGGAGACAGACTGTGTGTGTGTGTTGTGATCCAGGCTGCAGGTGGTTTGTAAAAGCTGGACAGTTGGAGGGAAAGAGATGTTCAGTAAATAAACAAAGTCTCACAGAAGCTTGGACAGGCTCCTTCTCATTCTGTCTGCTGATATATATCAGTTCTGAAGTTTTACAAACAAAAGACACGTTTGTTTAATCAGTGCAGGTTTGTCTTCATCAGGTTTGTGAATCACCCTCCCTGTGTGATGTGGCCAGAGGCTCCCACAGTGGAAATTTGTCTTTGGCTATTCTCTCAGTTAAAATGCAACAGTGACATAAGAAATCTTTGAAACACACACAACACATTAAGACCTAAGACTGTTTATTCATCCCACACATGGGAAATGTGGTTGTTACAGTAGCATTGTAGCATACAAGGAAAAAAAGAGAGAGAAAGACATTCTGTACAGTTATATGCCAAACTATTTCAAGTATACAGTTATTTAAAATAAGAAAATGTACACACTGTTGATCATTGTAAGGCAGAAAAGAAACTAGTGTGCACAGGAGTAACGTGTGCAGTTTGCACACAATGGTGGTGTTGTATTTCTTTTGTTCCCCATTCTTCCATGTTTCTTTCATATGGTTATTTTATTCAACTTGCATTGTTTAGGTATGATCTGATTCTGTGTGATCTTGGTATTGTTTTTACTTTGATATTTACAGATTTATTTATTTTTAAGTGTTGGATTGAATTCCTTGTACCCTGACATCCGCTGTTGAAATGCATCCAAGGAAAACTCAATAAAAATACAAGACAAAAAAAAAAAGGAAAAAATGGTGGTGTTGGACACAAATAAATAAAACTGCAAACTGTATAAAACACAGCCTAAATAGTGGAGTGAAATAAAGTGTCATTCAGACATGGAGAAAAGACAATAGTGCAAATGGGCAGGAAACAGCAGCAGATGTGAGTATTTTATAGCCTATATATTGTCTATTAGAGAACACATTTGAAAATACACAGGTCTTCCCTAATGCAGTCATTTTGCATTCAGTGCCCATAAGGCATGGGGAATGACAGGCCTCTTATATGAGTTCCAGCTCAGCCTCAGGGCCCTGAATCAACAGCCAGACAGAAGATATTTAGACTCTGAGTACAGTGAGTGTGAGGCATCTATCTGTCTGGCCCTCCTGAGTAATGCACTGTCAAATACACACACACACAACCATAAACTTTAAGCCTGTACGCCTGCTATAGAGACACTACACAGTGAACTGCTGTCACCCCGAAACCTTCATGAGTGGGGCCCCTGATGCCTGGCTGCATGGGAGGCATTCTTGGACCACAAAGGGCCTCTTGCTTTGCCCAGCGAGTCCAGGAGCACCACTGTATCTGTTCAGCATCACTGACATAGGTGCATCATTAGATCTTCAAACCCGTGACTCACGTGTCATTTTAAAGTTGTGCTATTTAGTTTGTTTTCACACCTGACAGTCTGAACCAAGCTTTGTGTTTACGCCACGTTGTTTGAATGTAGAGATCCGGTTGGTTCTGGTTTCACTCTGCATTAATGCGAGCGTACCAAAGAACTGTTGATGACATATTGACATCCTACCTATGCTGCATCTCCCTACACTTGACATTGATTGGTTTGTAAACAACGTGCATATGACGTAGTCGAGTCACCAAAGCTCTTCTCAAATTAGCTAGTTAGCAGAATAGCCATCTAGGAAAATGAATGAACAAGTTTGCATCACAGCAGCCAGTTATTGTGGCATTGCATTTGCATGGCATTTTTAAAAAAAATGATTAATACAAATGCCCACTGTCTTTAAACCCAATAAACTAGAACAAAATAAATTAACTCTCAACCACGTTTATCTGTCCATATGGTTTAGCACGTTTTGAGGTCACTATATCTCAATGATAGGAGTGCCTAACTTAACTCAACCTGGTTGAGCCATGTCTATAGAGCCCGACTGATATGGATTTTTGGGGGCCGATGCCGATTTCAATTATTAGGGGGAAAAAATCCAATAACCAATTAATTAAAGGTGTTTTTCCCTTCTGTGTGGTTGATCCCTGGCTTACAGAAGCTGTACAAATATTACAAACTACTCCACCAGAGGCATCCTTGGTGAAGTAGTGCCACAACATGTTATGTCCACTTTCTTTTGACATCTGTAAAAAAAAACAATTGACTTTTCTTGTGTTTGAACACAACCCAGGAATGTATTAGGGGCCCCTTGAGAAATAAGTAATATTTGCGATCACACACACCACTATACTGTCTCAAACACACTATACTCTCTAACAGACACTATTATTCTCTTAGACAACGTTCGAAAGCATGCTAGGTTGCTAATAACAACAGGATCATCCCTATGATCATAACATAGGACCCTTACTTTTTCCCAAAAGGACCCGGGGAACATTTTTGTACCCATACCTGGAGGTGGAGTTGTGACTTTGCAGATTTTTGCCTATTTTTGAGTGAGAAGTTGAGTTGTGAGAAGTGGAAATGTCCCATTGGTTGGGTTTAGGCAATGAAGAAAGGAGTTGGTTAAGACCGGTATAGAGGCTAGACAGGCCCGATAGATACAGTAGATAGTCCAGATAAGTAGAGAAAGTCCATCGACCGACAACAGTGGGGACCCTTTTTTCAGAAAAAGGGTCCTATGTTCCCCAGTATGTATTGCAACCAGGGAATATAGGACCCTTTTTGGGAAAAACAGGGAACATAGGACCCTTTTTCAAAAAGAGGGATATGTTTCCCGATCGGGGGAACATAGGACCTGGGGAACATACGCTCCCACAACAACAGTGCGCAAAGAATCTTGGGATACGGGAGGTCATGAAGGATAGGTGCGGTGCGTCCTTCTAGAACTGGCGAAGGAAGGCTGAATTCGTCAGCTGCATTTGGAGGAGCCTTCGGATTAAATTGAACTGAGACAGGCGTAGTCGCGACGCTGTGGCGTAATCGGCCTTCGGGTGCCATCCTGAACGATGGGATTTAGAGGACTGTGCGTATGTAGTGGGTGTAACCATGAAGCCAGACACAACCTCACCTGTTGTTGGTCACTGCAGGTGTCGTGTTGTAAACATCTCATTCTCTCTCTGTGATGTTGAAGCTTCTGGAGTGTTTCAGCTGTGTGAAGCAGCAGATTTTATTCATTAAATCACAATTCTGCTCACATAGTTTTATGGTCTTTAATTAGCAGAAGAGCGGAGAGGCTTTCCAACCCTGCTGCTGATTACAGACCCAGAGTCTGTGTGTGTGTGCCTCTCTGAATGTGGGCTTGGCTCAGCCACGTTGTCCTAATCTCTCTGCATCTTTGCCAAGAAGCACTTAGAGCTGCGGTGTGTGTGTGTGTGTGTGTGTGTGTGACCTAGATGTTGGTTGTATTGTGGTCTCTGGACGACGACAGGACGAGCGAGCTTCAACACCACAAGCGACGCCTCGGCCAAGCGAGTGAGAGAGACGCTGCAGAGCACGGTCACAAAAAAGAGAGAGAGTCCATTTTCAGCTTTAAGACAGAGTTTGACTTGTTTATGTAGAAAAGGACTGAAAAAAGAAAAAAAGACGACACAACAGTAGAGAAAAGGCAAAACTAAAAGGAAAAGGAGAAAAACAGTTGAAAGAAGAACAAAAAAGAAAAGTGGAACAGAAGCCAAGAATACAACAAGCCAGAGGAGAGGAAAGAACAATGTAAATGGAAAAAGAGAGAAAGATTGAGCAGGGTAAAGGGATAGTTCACCCAAAATTGAAATTTCACTCATTATCTACTCCCCCTCATGTGGACTAAGGGCTGGGAGAAGTTTCAGAGTTATCCGTGGCTTCTCTGAGTTACAGGGGGTCTCGGCGTAGCAGTGCATGTCCATATAACGGTTGCAAATGGATACCAACTGTCTTCGTAACAAAAAGACACACCAAAAAACATCCAAATACCTCCATGCTGCTCGTATGTAATGTCTGTCTTGTATTGAAGCCCCGAAATGCGAAATTGTCCCGAAAAAAATTAAATAAGTCTATATTTCAAGCTTGTTTTGTAGCGGACGCTTCTCTAAACTCCTCTTCTCAGTTCGTCAAATTTGGACGAACCGGGAAGAGGAGCTTCGAGAAGCTTCCATTACAAAACTTCAATACAAGACGGACATTACATACGAGCAGTATGGAGGTGTTTGGATGTTTTTTGGTGTGTCTTTTTGTTACGAAGACAGTTGGTATCCATTTGCAACCGTCATATGGACATGCACTGCTACCCCGAGACCCCCTGTAACTCAGAGAAGCCACGGAGGACTCTGAAATTTCAATTTTGAGTGAACTATCCCTTTAAAAGAAAAATGATGGACAAGGAGAAAGGTGAAAGTGAGCCAATAGGAACAAATGGATGAAAGGGAAAAATAGAATAGAAGAGGAAAGGAAACAAGACCAAAGAGAAAGGAGGAATTCCGGTTTAAATAAAGAGAAGATGAAAAGGAGTAGAAAGTAAATAAGGAAGAGGAAGCTGATGTCCAGACACAAGCAGAAGAAACAAAGAGAGGAGAAGGAGAAAACAAGCAGGAGCTGAGGTTCTGGGTTGCTGTGACTCTTCTGGTGTTGCGCAGTGATGTATGTATGAAGGCAGGTTTTTTGTTTTTTTTTAAGCACAATAAAGGTTTTATTTACAAATGTACATCGTATCAAAGTCTATTTTACATTCAAGTGCTCTGAAGTAGAAAAACTAGAAGATGGAATACATTTTTTTCTTTGTGCTTTATTGACGTGAGATAAGCATAACAGCATTATCTAAGCACATAACATAGCATATGTTGACATTATGCATCATACAGAGAGATTCTTAAAGAGGTTCTTAAAGAGGGGCTGTGTTGAATCTTTCAAAAATACAGTTCGTTTTCAAAGCTTTTTTATTTTGAATGTCTTTTATTGTAGTTGCATATTGGAGAATTATGTGTGAAATGATCCAGGCTGCGTTTTGATTCTGTCAAATGATCCAGGCTGCGTTTTGATTCTGTCCATTTTTTTTGTGGATATGAAATTTGGCCATAAGTACTACGAGTTGTATAAAGAACGTTGTGTCTTTGTCCAGCGTGTTGTTTTCAAAAAATAAAATACAATAAAATAAAATAAAATAAAATAAAATGTTGTTTTAAAAAAAAAATAAAACTATGAAGACAGGGGTGGACGATGAGGGACTGGAGCTGACGACCTTTGACTTTTTTTTTACTGTTTTTTTTTTTTTTTTACTTTACTTCTTTTACTTTTATTTATTTGCACATAAAAAATAAAACAAAACATTTACATATCTCTCTTACTAGTAAGAAAGATATGAAAAAGAAATGTGCAGTTGAGGTCCGAAACCCGAAAGGCTTATAACATGACCTCACCTTGATCTAACAAATAATTGAAGCCCAGTCAAGAAATAATAATCACATACCTTGTGCAAGGTATAGAAATAATAAAATTTTAAAAAGAAAGAAAGGAAAAAGATGAAAAAAAACAGGGAAGATGTTGGTAGTAAAAATAAAAGTAGTAGTAATGATAACTGCACTAAATAAATAAACAAAAAGAGGTGAGAAAAGAAAGCGAGACAAAAGAAGAGAACCAGTACAGATGAATTAAGTTCAAGTAAACACTAAAAAGGGAAAAGAAAAGAAAAACTAAAAAAAAAAAAAAAGAAGATGCTGTTCAGAACCAGCGGCCCCTCCCACAGCAACAACTGTGTGATCCGGGACCATCCAGGACGCTGGTACCCTGCTCCATCTCAACAGGATGTGCACAGGGTTGCAAAACAGGGCCGCAGCTGATTGGCCAACTTATTTTGATTATCCAGAGGAAGCTTGAGAGAGTGGAAAAGTAAACAGTCAGCTCCTACATAAATGGTTTCACAATATAAACTTGGAATTTGTGGAACGGCTGGTAAAAACACAGAAATTCAGTTTCTGTTTGAAACAACTTCCACTGTGTTTTGGACACAAACACCCCCCCGCCTGCCCGCTCCTTTCTCTCTTTTTCCCATCTCCTTTACTCCATCCTTTTTCTTCTCCTTTTCAGTCACCTTTTGTCTCTTACCCCACTCCTTTTTTCCCTCTGTCCTCCATCTCGTGCCTTTTTCCAAAGCGTGGAGGGCGTCCACCCCCGGTCTCTGACCTTAGCTCTGATGTGTCGATGACCAGGAAGACGACAGGAAGTGACCCTGACCTGTGTGCCTGAGAAACGGGACACTACAGCTTCCTTAAAGAGTCCAAACACTGGGGCTGTCGCAGTAAAAACCAGCATATTGACGTATAAAAGGTTAATGATGGACACGTCAGATGACACTTATTAGTGACATACTATTATGACATACTAAAGGACAGTGTGAATCGGAGCTGAACACAATTATAGATAATGACACATGGGAAGACGTCTGTTCTGGATGACACAAGGAAGTGGGGAGAAAAACGTGGAAAGAATTTGATTGGAAGATGAAGATGGGTTTTTTAAAACTGAAATTGTGAGATCATGCCCATGTTATTTGGGACTGCCCCAAAATACAGACTTTCTGGAAAGACATGAAGGACAAAATGGAGAAAATCTTTAGACCTGACATCCCCCCGGATGCTCGACTATATTCTTATTGGACAATGCACCTGGACCCCAGTTTACTAATGATCAGCGTTAACTTAAGCATATACTGTTGATGACAGCAAGAAAAATCATTTCTATTAATTGGATGAAGCCTGACCCCCCTCCAAAAGTGTGCTCAAGAGTTGGTGAAAGGATGGGGCGGTGTTTAGCTCAGTTGGTAGAGAGCGTCGAGCGGCCTTGCCCTGCGTGTTATTCCCCCTCTCTCTGCCTCCCCATTTCTCTCTCAACTGTCCTATCAAATAAAAGCATGAGAAGCCAAAAAATATACAAAAAAAAAAAGAGTTGGTGAAAGGAGTGGAGCCAGCCAGACAGCCAGCTGAGGCACGACACGGTAGTCTGCAGGAGTCTCTTGCTGCAAGAATTTGCGGAAAAAACTACTGTTTCCTGACTGTGCCCCAGGGGTTATTAATTATCATCCTGAATACATATTTTTACCTCCCCGGGAGGATGGGACGGTCTTGAGCTAGCCAGGGGTAGAGTGAATGAGCCATGTTGCGGCTGCGCGGCACTCAGAGATGACATCATCAAGTTCAGAGGTTAATAGGTCAATCTACAAACGCTGGAGGACAGGCAACGCCGGAGTCAAAAAGGAATAGCACGAGCAAATCATAACAAAATATTGGTGAAATTAACAAGTTTTGCAGCTGATAATGCATTATTTAGAGGCTGTATGGATATACGAAGCTCTCAAATGGATCTAAATATCGGCTGAAGGACTCCTAATGTCACCAAAGTTAGCTATATTAGTGAGTAAACGACCATATTTATCCCCTGGACCTCTACAGTATGGGAGAGTTTGTTAGCTACTTGGACAAAAACACAAGTCGATGACGATGACATGAGAGCGGTGATCATAGAGTCAAAAATAGGTCCATTACAGATTTGACATGATGTTTTGGTGTGTGTTGAGTGTGGTGGGTGTGTGTGTGTGTGTGTGTGTGTACTGACATTCCTTGTAGACATGTCAGCGCAACTTCTGCTTCCTGGAAATGTTCTTATAACATAGGCATGTTAACTGCTGCTGTATGTGTGTGTGTGTGTGTGTCTTTAACAACATTTCATTGTAAATCATTACCAGCTGATCAAACACGACAACAGTGATGAAAACAGTGGTGATATAACATGTAGGTGCCTGATTAATGAGTGTTAGGCCCAGGTTATTAAACACAGAGCAGAGGGGCACTGTCAAGTTATGTGCTGTTGAAGTGTGTATTTGTTGACCACAGCTCTGCCCAAACTTGAAAAACGGCTGATCAACTGCTGAAGGACACGATGGACAACTCAATTCTGTTCAATCTTCAGTATTTTATTTTGGGGCAGAATGAGATGAATGGGGTGTAACAGAATAGTAGGTTAATAACCTAGGATAAACAGAAAGACAAAGGCATTAATAGCAAATAATTTCCGTTCACACTTCTTAATAAAGAATAAATGAATTAATAAATGTTAATGTTACTTGATAAATGAAATGAAATTAAACTTATTCAGATTTCAATCAAATCATTTCAAATCATTTCAAAAAGGATAACAATTAAAGTAACAAGCTACACCAAAGGTCACTATTAGAGTACTAGAAACAAAGCACGAGTACCAAAGTACTTCTATAAAATCATAATAAAGTTTCCAATTTACTCAACAAAAATAACCATTGCAACCAGAAACACACAATCAAAGCATTGGGAAGCATGGCCTCCAAACTTAAAACATTTACTGTACTGTACCAGTGGTGTCTTCAATGGTCGATCAGGAGCTGTGGCTGTGAGGTGTCTCCAGGAGCAGGCAAGAGAGCTGACTGAGCCACCTCCAAACATTTCAAACCATGCTTCCTGAATGGGTGCGCAGGTGAATGTGCTCCCTCAGGCACTTCCTTCCTCTTACCTGGGGTTCCACCACTGATGTGGTTGCCCCCTGCAGGTTCGGAGTGTCTGGGATCTGAGATTGTGGCTCCTCTCTCAGTGAACCAGGTTTTGACACAACACCTCCCACTTGACCTCCTGGTTGCTCAACCCAAGGAGGTCACACCAGCTCTGTGATGGATTCAATTGTTCCATTGTTGCTGCTCTTCAACTGGAAGCAGGACGACTATTCG
Organism: Trachurus japonicus; assembly: GCF_045865225.1. Lineage (NCBI taxonomy): Eukaryota > Metazoa > Chordata > Actinopteri > Carangiformes > Carangidae > Trachurus > Trachurus japonicus. Next base: position 41,346,411 of record NC_140919.1, on the reverse strand, counting down.
TCTGACATCTCTGTGAAGAACTGTTGCAGGTATTTTGGTTGATGGATTTCTCACCTTTTGAGTGGGCTTCACAGTTGAGACTGGGTAGCTGGGGAAGGTTCTGACATGCACATCCCTTACGATTCCTTTTTTGTCAGCATTGACATCAATGACTCTGGCAAGCCTGAACTGACCTCGCAGGGTGTTTTGGTCAGCGAGCCAGACAACATCTCCAACGGCCACGTTCCTGTGTGCTGTGTGCCACTTGGTCCTGACAAAGAGGTTTGCTTCTTTGGCTCTGGATTTGATTCGAGCTGAAGAAGTTCTCACCCTCTTTGGTTCATCTGTGACTGAAGTTCTGGCCAGCACTTTCTTCCACTCTGTGGCAGCTCTCCACACCCAGGCGATGACTCTGGTCAGTTTAGTTAAACTGCTGAATTTGCTGATGTCAAGGATTTTTTTCACTGCAAAACCAGCAGGTGGTCTCCAGACTTGGATTTGGTGTTCATCTCCAATGGGGCTGCTTTGCAGGTCCTTGGTTTGGTCAGTTTTACCTTGAGCAGAATTTGGAGACAGTGGAATTGCAGTGGCAGATGGGGCATTTTGGTTTCTCCTCACCTGTGCTCGGGTCAGTGCTGCTGTAAAACATTTCCTTTGGAGCTTGTTTATACCTTCTTTGGCATACGCAGCGACATCTTTGGCTGACTTTGTCGGCCACTCATCCACAGGTCGTGTCAGAAACTCTGGTCCATTCTGCCACACAGAGTCCTCTTTGAGGTCTTCTGGGCTTCCTCCTCTTGTTATGATGTCTGCAATGTTTTGCTCACCTGGAATCCACCTCCAGTCCTCAACTGATGTGGACTTCTGGATCTCTCCCACTCTGTTTGCGAAAAAGGTCTGGTACCCATAACTGTCTCTTTGTATTGCTCCTAGCACGGTTTGGCTGTCCAGCAGATGGAGCCAACGTTCCACTTGCATCCGACTGTGCTTTTCGATGTATCTTCTGAGCCTTGCAGCAAAGACAGCACCACATACCTCAGCTTTCACTGGTTCTCCTTTTTGGTCAAGTGGTGTGAGCTTTGCTTTGGACTCCACAAGCCGGACCTGGACGCCTTGTTCGGTCTCCCATCTGAAGTACACAACAGCTCCATAGCTCTGGTCACTTCCATCAGAGAATGTTATTCCCCAGGGTCCTCCAATTCTTTTGACTGGTGTGAGGCTTCTGTGGAAGGTGATTTGGTTGAGCCGTGTGTATTCCTCAAACAGGTGGATAGCTTCTTCTCTAAGTCTTTCAGACAGAGGTTTGTCCCATGTGTCTCGTGTTAGAGTTTTGCCTCCAGCTTCCTGAAAAGCTCTTCTGACTAGAATGGCTCCCTTTTGTTTGGTAGGTGTTGCAAGGCCTATGGGGTCATACAGGCTAGCCACTTGGCTAAGAAGTTGTCTTCTAGTCAGTGGGTTTGGAGTTTTTTCTCTTACCTCTTTCCCAAGAAGATTTTGGCTGATTCTCATCTTCTTTTTTCTCTTTGAGAAGTTGATTGAAGTCATGAGATACAGTTTGTCAGATTCGACCAGGTACCCCACTCCAAGGGCTTTGTTGTCTCCTTCCCTCATTTGGTTGGGAAGAATGAAGACTTGATCCGACGTTTCTGGATGTTGTGATGCTTGTGTCTGCCTCCCACTTTGGCCTGACCGGACCCACGGCTTGAGGAAGAATCCACCTGCTTTCAGGACTTCTTCGACTGTTCTGGTGGTTTTGTCTAGCTTGTCCAGGTCATTATGAGATGTAAGGATGTCATCCACATAGGCATCCTCTTCAATGATCCTACGCTCCTCCTCCAGGTGAGTGAACATAGGCAGTTTTGCTGTCTCCCTCATGGCCAGTTGTGCGATGCACCCTGCTGGTCGATCACCAATGTTGACTCTGGTGATGGCATATTCCTCAATTTCTCCATCTTCACTGTCTCTCCAGAGAAATCCGTGGAGGTGCATCTCCAGATCTTCAAGCCACACAGAATTGTACATTTTCTTGATGTCACCTAGAGCAGCATGGACTCCTCTTCTGAACCTTAATAACACTGCTCGGATGGGATTGAGAACATCAGGCCCTTTCAGAAGGAGGTCGTTCATGCTGAGCCCTCTAAACTTCTGGCTGCTGTTCCATACCAGTCTCACAGGTGTTGTAATGGAGTGTGGGTTTGGCGCCACCAAGTGGCTGACATACCATACTGGGCCTTTCCAGTCAGCGATGGTTTCCTTGGTGAGTTTCTTTGCTGCTCTCCTCTCCACCATCTCATGGACTTGAGTTGTGTATGCCACCCGCCACTCTGGTTCTTTCTTGAGCTGTCTCTCTGTCCGTAGAAAGGTGGCCTCCACTGCATTCCTGTTATTGGGCAGGGAACTTGGATCCTCAATCCAGGGGTATTTTGTGTCCCAGTGAGCCTCCTGACTGTGTGCATCTTTTTTCACGTAGGTAAGGCCTCGTCTGATGATCTCCAGTTCTTTCTCCTCGCTCAGAGTCATGTCTTTACCTCCCGGTTGGCAGTTACCACATCTGCATCCTCCACACATGGGTTCGCAGGCTGCTCCAATGCTGTCCCATGTCCACCAGTCTAAGAACTCTCTGCCAGCTGTGCTTTTGGTTTCAGCCTTGATCTCGTGTATCTCGGCAATTTCTTGATACTTCACTGCTGTGGTCCTCATCGATCGTGCAAAGTGAGTCTCAGAGTTGTGTAGGGCCATGTCCACGACTTCAAAGAGGTCTGGATGCGCTCCGCCGACGGTCTTTCCTAAAGGGCTCTCCCAAAGGACGAGATCTCCTACTACCTTTACTCTTTGTGGGGCGAGTCTTCCTTCACGGTGGCTGATGAGAAGCTCGACGTGCTCTGGTCTGTGGAGGTCTTCCAGGCTGATGTCAGGGAAAAACTTCTTGAGTTGTTGCGGTTTGATGACTCTGTGCACTCTTGCGATTTCATCCAAGCCATAACAGATCAGCTCATGAGCCCTCTCCGTGCCTCTGGGTGTCTTGACTCTTACCTTGAGTAAGTATCTTTTGGTCTTTACCTTCATGGCCATGCCTCCGACTCCATGGACAACAAGTGTGATCTTTTCACTTCGTAGTCTCAGTCTTCTGGCAGCTCTGTGAGTGATGTAGTTGGTGTCTGATGCCAAGTCAATGAGTGTTCCAATCTTCTGCCCCGCATTGGTGGTTACCTCAAGGAGCATAAGAATAACTGGTAACTCACATGTGTTTGAGTCCATCACTCCAGGTAGGTTTTTCCCAGTGCAGTGTGATTTTGCAGCCATGTTGGTGAAAGCTTTCCTGAATTTTTCTGCCATGTCTGGGCGGAGCTCAGATATTAATTTCTCTTGTTCCTCTGTGAGGGTTTGCCTTCTGGTGCTGGGTTTTCCCACTTTCTCAGATTCTTTTCCCTTGAATCCTCCTTTCAGGCAGAGAAAGAAATGGTGGTCTCTCTTGCAGTCTCTGTTCCTGCACAGGTAAGTGTCTGTACATTCCTCGTCCTCTTCATGACACATGAGGCATCTTCTGCATGCTCCCAGCTTTTCAACGGCGTTTAGCTTTTCACCAGGCTTTAATTCTTTGAACCGCTTGCAAAAGAAAATCTTCTCTCTGTGCCTTTCATCTCCACAGACAACACATCCTCCTCTTCTTGTGGACTTTGTGGAGGCAAACCTCTTCTCCGGGTAGGTCGGTTTCTTCTCCGGTCTCTCACCTACACCCAGTTGGTCTAGTTTCTCTAGAATGTCCTCCTGAGTCTTTAAGAATGTGAGGAGGCTATCGAAGTGATTGTCAGGTGTGACTCCGTTTCTTGGATTGACCATGAATGTCAGCCAGTCCCTCTTCATATTGTCAGGCAGTTTGCTCTCTATGGATCTGATCACCAGGGGATTCTTGATGGCTCCAGCACTTTCAAGCTCGGTGAGGTCATTCAGGGCCTTTTCCACAGCTTGAATTAGGTCAATTACCTTCCTCGGCTGGTACGACTTCAAGGGAGGGATCCTCTCCAGGTCCTCGATTATTTCCAAGGCAATTGTTGACTTGTTTCCGTACCTGTTTTGAAGCACTCTGAATATGTCTTCAGCAGTGTTGTATGTAGACAGCCGCAGGTCTCTGCATATCCTCTCGTCCACACTGTCAAGGAGTTGGAACTTCTTTACCTCCACTGAGCCAGTCGGTTCTCCCTGCTTTTGCAGGCTTTCCCAGTCTTTCCTCCATCTGTGGAAATTCCTCTTGAACCCAGTGAATTTCGGTAGACTGGTTGGCTTTATTCTCACCACTGCTTGTGGAACCGGCTGTGGAACTGCCATCAGTTGGGGCTCTGATCCTCTTCTTTCCTCTTCTGCAATTCTTTGTGCGGTGAGGAATTCTGCTCTCCTGGCCTCAAGGTTGCTGTGGAACGTTCTCAGGTCTTTTAATCTGCCTTTCAGGTCTGCTGTCTGATCATGTGGAATCCATTTTTCCCAGTCTTTCAGGCTCGCTATTGCCTCATGGATTAGCCTCTCTGCTCCTCTCAGCTGCATTTCGTAGCCGTCTCTATTGATAGCAGCGATGGGGTTTGCTTGGGCTCTATCACAGGCTCTTTCCGCTTCTTCAATTGCAGAGTCAACCTCCTCCTTACCGTATCTTGGCCAGAGGTTGGATTGGACTGCTTCACGGATGTCCCCCAGCCTCGCGTCGCACTCTTCTATTGTCTTTTCAAGCTCAGCCTGCTGGTGAATGTCGAGCTTGACCTCTTCATCCTTCTCAGTTCCTACTTCCGCATCTGCCAGTAGGCCAGCCCTGTAGTCATCATTTGCATCGTTGACACATCTTGCCAGGGAGCTGAGCTTGTAGAACTCCTCTTGTAGTTCATGTCTGATCAGGCCATCTGCAGCTTTGCTCAGGTAGTTTGCCTGTTTGGTGAAGGCACTTTTAGCTGAGGTCCTCTCTTGCTTCAGTTGCTTGACTGATTTGCCAAGAGCCTCCTCCGCCATGGTGGAGAATTTCCAGTCCTTCGCGTCGACAGCTTGACTTCAGGCCTTTAATCCTTGTCCTCACTGTCCACGGTGGTTATTAACTGTCAAGTTATGTGCTGTTGAAGTGTGTATTTGTTGACCACAGCTCTGCCCAAACTTGAAAAACGGCTGATCAACTGCTGAAGGACACGATGGACAACTCAATTCTGTTCAATCTTCAGTATTTTATTTTGGGGCAGAATGAGATGAATGGGGTGTAACAGAATAGTAGGTTAATAACCTAGGATAAACAGAAAGACAAAGGCATTAATAGCAAATAATTTCCGTTCACACTTCTTAATAAAGAATAAATGAATTAATAAATGTTAATGTTACTTGATAAATGAAATGAAATTAAACTTATTCAGATTTCAATCAAATCATTTCAAATCATTTCAAAAAGGATAACAATTAAAGTAACAAGCTACACCAAAGGTCACTATTAGAGTACTAGAAACAAAGCACGAGTACCAAAGTACTTCTATAAAATCATAATAAAGTTTCCAATTTACTCAACAAAAATAACCATTGCAACCAGAAACACACAATCAAAGCATTGGGAAGCATGGCCTCCAAACTTAAAACATTTACTGTACTGTACCAGTGGTGTCTTCAATGGTCGATCAGGAGCTGTGGCTGTGAGGTGTCTCCAGGAGCAGGCAAGAGAGCTGACTGAGCCACCTCCAAACATTTCAAACCATGCTTCCTGAATGGGTGCGCAGGTGAATGTGCTCCCTCAGGCACTTCCTTCCTCTTACCTGGGGTTCCACCACTGATGTGGTTGCCCCCTGCAGGTTCGGAGTGTCTGGGATCTGAGATTGTGGCTCCTCTCTCAGTGAACCAGGTTTTGACACAACAGGCACAGTGAAGCTCTGATACAATGTCTGGTACAGTTGTAACATCCAGCATGACACAGTGGCTCTGTGGCTCGTCCTGACAGCCAATCATGTTTCTAGAGCTTTCACTGCTTTCATCCCACCCTCGCTGCCCTCTCCAGCAGGGTCATGCTGGTCTGTGCCAAGCGGCCTGACTGTCAGGGGGCTGGGGGGCGGTGGATGCACCTCCTGCCGTTGTGGCTGGCGCACCACTAAACACTACTATACACTCTTAGAAATAAGGGTTGCAAAAGGGTTCTTCTACAAGGACTGGGGTTCTCTGAAAAACCCTTTTATGAAGAAAGGGTTTTTCGGGGGTTCTTGGTAACACTAAGGGTTCCAGTAAGAACCGTTTTGATCCAGAGAACACTTTTTGGAAGAAAGAGTTTTTGTTGAAAGCATGGGTATAATGCTGCGTTCAAGACAACTCGGAAGTCGGAAAAAAACGAGCTCCGAGTTGTAAAAAATGAATTGACTGGCGTCGAACTCGGACATTACAGGTTGGAAACTCGGGTATCATATCAGAGCTCCGACTTGATGTCACGACAACATCAAAACATGGCAGCCCTCGTCTTAAACGGTTAGAATTTAGACATTTTAAGTTATTTGTTGAGGTTTTAATGCATATTTTTGTGTATTATTGCAGTAGCCTATATGAAATACTTTTATATTAAGCTGTGAAATTGTGTTTCCTCGTATGTGACGGAAATAACGTTTAACTGTTATCAAGGCTGTAACATTATATGTGCACTCATCTGCAGCGTCTCCTCTCCTTCAAAATAAACATCATTTACTGCTGCATTGATTTTTCCTATTCAGCGATGAGCAACAATACGACAAACTTCCTTCAGGTATCCATGTTTTTTTTTTCTTCCGAGTTCCTGCAGCGTGAACGAGTTGGGAATTCCGACCTCCGAGTTGTTATGAACGCAGCAAAAGATCCTGTGCCAAAAGGAACATACTTCCTGATAACACATACGAATAATTGTGCCAAATACAATTCATTGTGATTACAGATACAAATACTTCTCATATGTATGTTATAAAAAAAACGAGCTCTTCTTCGACAGATCCTGTTGGGCTTTGAACACCAGTATCCCAGTCACTGGCGTTCCCTACTTAGCAATCAAGCTGGTTTAGTGAAGTTATCAGGTCCACTGTTATCTTACACCTTCTGATTATACTTACAAATAATGTGAGTCTTATAAGTGAAATGTTCTGCTACTGATTCATTTTCACAACCATTAATGATAAGAAAGCAAGCTTTTCATCAGATTAGCTGTGACAGGGATTCAAACCCCCGCCCTTCAAATCTAAAGTCTCTTCCATGACCACACATGTTCAGTGGCCTGCGATCCCAGACTGAATTCAGATTTGTCGGCCTCCTTTCTCTGAAAACTGCTTGTTAAAGCAGAAGTAAGCAATATTTTTGTGTTAATCTAAGTCTTAAATAGTTGTATCTTCCGACAGCAATCACTTCTATAGAGTGTTTGGTCTGAAACACGGGTCTGTCAGTCACTCTGCTCTGCTCTGAGCCCAGGAGAAAACTTTTCTCGTATCCTACAAGTTTTATCCAATGAGGAGAGAGAACGGCATAAAGGGGCAGTCCTCTCTGTGTGTGCAGCCAAGGGATGCGCCTGAATGTGGTGACGTAGGGACGAGGACCAATAGATCCATGACGGGGGCGGGGGCTGCTGACGAGTGGCCGTTATAGTGACTTTCACAGGTAAAACAGGTCGGAGAAACGCGAGTTGCGGGTTGCCTGGAACGCTACAAAGTCGTAAGTCGTGACTTGAAGCTGTAATTTACGGTTTCAAAAGCCTGCCTGGAACGCAGCATTAGCCAAAACGACCGGATCGCTTACTTCTGCTTTAAATCACACATTTAGTTCAGTCAGTTCTGGACAGCACAGGCCACATGGCAGAGGGCAAAACTAGTAAAAGTAATGGAAAAATCGTAATAAAATAATAGTAGTAATGTTGTCATGTGAGCACAACGGGTCTATCTTACTGTAAGACATGTATACAAAAGTAAAAACCATTTTATTTCAAAATGTTAACATTGTATAAATGAAAAGTGTTGTTGTGTGTTGTTTTGTTTCAAATATTATTTTATTTGATGATATTGTATTATATTATTTATATGGGAATTAAAGCAGAAGCGATCCGGTGGTTTTGGCTAACTTCCTGTCAGCAGATGGAGTTAGCAGTCCCCGCCCTCGTCCCTACGTCACCACATTCACGCGCATCCCTTGGCTGCACACACAGAGAGGACTGCCCCTTTATGCCGTTCTCTCTCCTCATTGGATAAAGGTTGTAGGATACAAGGAAAGTTTTCTCCTCGGCTCAGAGCAGAGCAGAGTGACTGACAGACCCGTGTTTCAGACCAAACACTCTATGTAAGTGATTGCTGTCGGAAGATACAACTATTTAAGACTTACTGTATATTAACTAGGGGTGTGACTTTGTACACGTGTAAACGTTTACACGGAATGAAACTGTAAACGTTTAGTAAAAAATCCCTAAACGATACACGCAATTTTTATTTTTTTAATTTTTTTTTAACATAACGTAGGCTACATTTTGGGGGGGCTGGGTGAAAAATAGTCTCTCAAACTGTCTTAATTTAGAGAAAACTATGATTTAATAAATGATGCTGTGACGCGCTTCCCTCCTTCAGACAAAATGTGTGAGTGTGATTTTTTCCCCCTTTTTTTCTTGTCTTTTTTTTTTTTTTTTTTTGCGAGCGAGTGTGATGGCGCCGACACCGAGTTAACCGTAAACACCCATCCGAAATAAACGCCGGGTCAAACATTGCTTTTCTGGTTGCCAAAAAATATTCAAACAAACAAATAACCTTAAACGGATTGAAAGGGGTATCTCTAGACATTAAAGACGGCCGAGGACTGACGAGACGCTTCTGGGCTGGTTGCTCCTGCCCGGTCTGTCCACTCCTCTCATCCGCACTTCAGCACCTGTCCTGCTGCACCGTGTCGGCTCGGTTCGGCTCGCTCCTCGTTTTAAATGACTTATTACTCTTTTAAAAAGAAGCGTAAACAATTTACTGTTCTGATCACTCATACGCGTGTGTAGGCTATACGTTGTATTATTATTAGTTATACCTCAAAAATAAAGGACGGTGGAGCGAGCCAAGCTGTAGCCCAGGACAGGTGCTGAAGTGTGGGAGAGGAGGGAGAGACTGGGCTCTGCGGGGCTCTGGCAACTTGGTACGGTGGTCGACTCTGAACGCTCACCGGGCGGATCTCTCCAGTTACGGTGCGGTACGTGTCGGGGGGCGGGAGTTGTGTGTGTCCGGTGTGTCCACGCTGTGTTGGTTTATGTAACTTGAGAGGACAAATGAACCACATGTGTCATGCATTGCTGACCTGGGCATCGTTTCTCAATAAATTAGAAAAACCTTTCCTATCATTCCCCTTTTCCGTGCATGGTTGAAGGAGATTGGTTCGCATCCACGCTCCCACTCCCTCCTGCACCGAAATGTCACCTTAAGTCACATAAACCAGTACGGGTGTGTGACACAACCACCGTACATTGTTGTCAGCGCCTCATCACCGCTGGTGTTTAAAAGGCTCCGTTCTTTCTGCAGTCAGGTTAAAGCGCACATCCACCGTGTTGGTAAACAAATAATCCTTCTATATCAACGGAGGAAACCGTACTTGATCAGCTTGGGTTGGAGGTGGTGTGAGTGCGGGCCAGCGGGGACAGAGGAGGGGGCTTTAGAGCTTCAGCATGGTACAACTGGCCCGTGTGAGTGCGCCCTTATTTGTGGCCGCTGCAGCGCCACACGGGCTTTGCCTTTCAGCAATCAAGCGCTGTTTTCGTCTTTGTTAAAAACAATAACAGCAACAGCTGTCGGCAGCTGAGATCGCTGTGCCGTCACCATAGAAACGCAAGACGCATTACGGCTCATTCGCAAAACACCTTTCAATGGAAACAAATAGCAAAGGCACTTTTTCGAAGTTTCAGAAATATCGCTTTTCTGTAATGGAAACGCAGCTAGTGACAGTGGCAGTGCTTCCACCGGCTGCTCAAATCAGACTAAACAAAAATAAGGATGTAGCAACCTATAGCGGTCCTGAAGCGTGTACACGTGTACACGAAAAAAATTGCACAGTGTACACGTGTACATATTTTAGTACACGTTCACATCCCTAATATTAACACAAACATTCCGCTTACTTCTGCTTTAATACATGGCCATGGCTTTACATTTTCATTTACTTATAATAATTTCTAACTACCTTTAATTCTGTGAGAAGTTTCCTCTTATCACAGAAAGCAGGACTTTCTAAAGAAATTCAGTTTCAGTTTCTGATCAATTCAAAGTCAAAGCAGTTGTGGGGGATGCTTGGAGATAGGTGTGAATGTTCAGGAGTGTAGGGTGTGGTGGTTAGTTGGGGGCTGCATGCCTTTCAGTATGATAATCAGAGCCAGACAGCATTGTGTGACTAGTGAAATGTGTGAATGTGTAAACACTTTATATTGGAGTCAATTTCCTTACTACCCCAACTTTTCCTGCAGGTTATCTACAACCTAATAAGCATGTGTGCTGTTTGTAGGCTACATATACATAAACATGTTAATGGTAATGAAAATGAATGTCCTCATATGAGCACAATGGTTCTATCTTACTGGATGACACAAAAAAAATTGACCACAACGACATGTAGCTATACAAAATTTTCCATTTTATTTCAAAATCTAAACATTATTGTATACATGAAAAGTGCAAACAGCTGTTTATTTAAAATAGAACAAAATCGCAAAATGCTTTCCAGTGTTCAAGTAATTATAATGTCTGTGTGTGGCTGTTGATGAACCACAGCAATTAGCATTTACATCACTGGTGATTGCATGTGATTTCTTCCTTTTTGCATAATTTTGCTACTGGATACCTTCCTGCTCTCTCTTGTTATTGCATCAAAATCTAAAAGTAATTCTCCAGAGAAGTAACATTTTTTCTGCCGTTCTTCGAGTCCAGTGTACATTGTCACCTACGGTTTGAAAATGTGCTTCTGATAGTTTTGGAAGGTGTGGGTAGTTTTGTAGTGTTGTGTTTATATCAGAGAGTGTGTTTTTGTCTGTGGTTGGTAAATATTTGGAGAAGTTGATCAGTGGCATAACGATCAAAGCTTTTGGAAATTTTTCTCTGGCTACTTTGAAGATGGTGTCCAACTGCTGTTTGACTTGCTCTCTGTCGCTACTGTTTTTGTCGTTGATTCCGAATGAGAGTATGACTTTCTGGACTTGGTCTGCTTTGTTAGTTTTCTCCAACATTTGAAGGAGATGGCAAAACTTTCCTCCTGGAAACGACTCGACCTGTACTCTGTTGTCATTCCATTTTGGTAACCGTGAAAGATTAGAGTCACCAATAAGCAAGATCGGTCTGTGAATGCTGAAGTTCCAATTGTTAAATTTTTCTTTCAGTTTTTGTTCAGCCTTTTCTGCCACATCTGTTTTAAAGTCTACCATGTCTTTCTTGGCCCACTTAACTGCCATGGCCCATGCCTCCGGCCAGTTTGGAGTATTGGAATCTAAGTTGTTTAAAAAATCTGTTTCGATCCTCTGAAAATATCTAGCTGTGCTTAAAATTGTAGCTACATTCCAATTGCTGTATTCTGTGTTAACTAGCCTATGCAGTTCCCCATCCTCTGGTTTGGTGTGCACATTCATCTTAAGGCGTTTGTATGCTTCTGCCCAGTCTCTGTTTTCATGTGCCTCGTGGTACAATTTATAGCCATAAACCATGTATTGGTGTGCTTCAATGTATCTTTTAAAGTCTTTTGCTAGTGTTTTAGTGGCTGCCAGTGTGTCTGTCATATTTACTTTTCTTTAAGGTTATCCAAACAGCCAAATGTATCCAGATTTTTAGTAGCTCGGGAAAGAAAGTCCACTATGCCCAGTGGAATTCTAAGGAACTTTAACTTTGAGGAATGGCAAAAGAAGGAATATTTATTTGGCAATGAAAATTGCCTTTTGGTTGTCTGGAAGCAGCAGAATCAGGTCAGGAGAAACAACTGCAGAAGGTCTCAACGTGATGCTATCACTGAAGAAAAGAAGAAACTTCTTTTTCCTGGAAAAGAGTGGAAGAGAGTGGAACTTTAAGGAATGGCACAAAGTGGAAATAAAGCAGAGACAATTATGACAAATGAATGAGTAAAAAGATGAGAATGAGAAAAAGAGATCTGGACAAAGAGAAAAACAGGAGAGAAGAAGGCAAGAAAAATGCAACAGGTCCCCGGTGGAAATTTAAGGAAAAACAAGCAAAAAGAAACTTACCAACAGCAGAAGATCTGGAAGTCTGTCTGAAGAAAACAGAGTAGTGATTGTGAGCTTCTGCTCACCTTATATCCTCATCAGCAGGTAAACACATGGTAATGACTGTGGGTCATCAACAGCCATTGGCTAAGGGCTGTTGATGACCCACAGTCATTACCATGTGTTTGCACCAACAGCCACACCCACCCACAGCAATAAGCATTTGTATTTGGGGGGAGACAAGGTGGTTGCAGAAAATGTGCAAAAAGATTTATTTTTTTAGATTTAATTGAAGTGAAACAACATAAAATTGTATAAAATCAAGTTACTTTTTAGGTGAACCAAAATATGAAACAAAATATGTTTCAGTGTTAAAGCAGTGTTCATGTATTCATGCCAATCTGTGTGTATGTGTAGCTTTTGTGACATCATGAAAGGACATCAGGGCAGGAAATGACAACATTTTCTCAGGATAGGAACAACATATTTACACCCTTAACCCTGCAGCCACTGTTGCAGAATTACATTTTTTGCTTTCCCCCAAAAAATTTTAATGTTTTTTTTTATGTAACTACCAGTCATTGGGTCCTATTCAGTCTTAACAATGTTTTTGGATCGTATTTGTTCATCACAACCACCCTGATGTCAAGAAGTCAAACAATTTCCAAATTTTTGGTCCTGCAACATCATTTTAATTTAGTGGATGGAATCTATCAGATTTAGGTTAGTAAAATTCCTCACATAATTTTTTTGTGTGTGTTTATTACATTGTCTAGAACAGGGGTTTTCAAAGTGTGAGCCCCCCTTAATGAAAAATAAACAGCTGTGCTAAAAAGTGCTATATAAATAAAGTTTATTATTATTATTATTACTGTACAAATGCACAAAACAGTTATATGTTGATGGTCTGGAATGTTGTTGAAAATAAACTGGAGAAACCTTAGGGCAGGGGCGCCCAAATTCTTCTTAGTGAAGGGCCAAAAATGAATCGGGGTGGAGGGTCGCGGGCCAAAATGAAACATTCAAATTAAATATGTCTATAACATACAGTAGGTTAATTGTGCAAAATAAACACTCATACAAAGTATTTTTCTAAATAGCTAACACTATTGATTGTTGTGTTTCACTGTTAAACAGGGCTCCAGACTGCCCCTAAATGGGGGCATTTTGCCCCTAAAATTTGGGACAGTGCCAGTAAATCTGTCATCTACTTGTGCACATGTGCAACCAGTGAATTTGCCTGTCTTTTGTTTTGTAACGCTGGTGAAACATGAAAGGAGGGACTCAAAAAATTTGATGTTTGTAATTACAGGTGGCAGGTCAATGTGTGTGAGTATTGTGAATACTTGCCCTGCAAATCAATTTACAAGTGTGTGTCCCTAAATGTCCTGCTTGCTCTCCTAAAATCTAGTCTGTTGACACCTCTCAGTTGAACTACACACAATAAAATATTAATAGGAGGATTTGGTCATGTCGGGTTTAAATTATACTATACTATTACCTAGCAGTTACTTAGAATGTAATGATTCATTGCAATACATAAAGTAAACAGTAGCTGTGGGCATAACTTACCTACTGTGCCTTGTGATGAGCCCTGCATGGGTTCTGTGGTGACAGTGTCTGAAACACAAATGTTGAAACTGTCAGTAACAGTAAGTCTTAATGATTTTATCAAACATCATTACATATTATATTATAGGTGATACAAAAGGCGGAAACGGCAGGCAGTCACAGTGTGCAGTAGCTACAGGGTCTGTGTCCTCACCACTGTTCCTCCTTTCAACATGCCCTGTCTTTCTAGTGAAGTAGCAGGCAATTTTTCTTTTCATTTTGCCTGACAGGTAAGGAGAGCAGCAACATACATTAAGTTACCAGACGACTATCGTTATTTGAGTGTTTATGCTCATGCTGCGCTGCTACAGAGAGTAGCAGCATGCAAGTCACTATTAAAAGATATTGTGTGCTGAATGTGCGGGGGAAAAAGCTGGTGATTAATCGATGGTATAATGATGTCTATTGTTTTAAAGTGCAAAAGACTTGTCTTAAAAATCACGAAATACACACAATATAATGTAATGTAGGCCTAAATGAGGGCGGTCAGAGCAGACTCTCCATTCGCTAATGTACCACAAGGAGACTAGTTACCAGATGTGTCTAAATGCTTCAGAACTGGAGTAATAATATAAAGTCACAGTCAACAAGTAAGAAAACTCGACCAGAACCGACCAGAGTCATAGAAAACTTAAGTTACCTCCAAAGGTGTCCTTGCTTGGCGACAGCGTATTGTTACAAACTGGCTGCTCCTCTGCTCCCGCGGTGAGTTTGTTGTGTGCTGCAGTAAAATGCGTCCGGAAACGGCGGTAGGGCGGAACTAAAGTTCAGCGCGCAGAGCCGTTTTTTGTCAGATTATGCCCCAGGGGGGGGGTAGCTCCAGGGTAGCTCCGGGGTAGCTCCGCCAGTGGCTGCAGCACCCGACGCTCCTCTTTGTCTAACCAGACTAGTTCCACAGCCCACGCAGCGCTGCATTCAGCCGAGGCAGCTGAGCTCCGAGTGTCTGGCTGCAGACCTCCACCGCCAGGCTGCTTCCGGTGCTTCCGGTGCTGCCTCCACGCTCAGACAGGAAGTGCACGCAAGAAACTTCAAAATAAAATCATGTAGACATTTTTGGAGGACACGGCTTTGTCGTTGATTTATATATTTAATTAAACAACAATGTAACGCGAGTCTGTCAGCAACATTATTGCATTACAATGATAACATTAACTGTCAAAATGGGGTATAGGCCTAAACTCTGTCCACATTTAGCGACAAGTTCATCGAAAAATATGTAATATTTTAACTTTAACTTTTAACCTCAGTTCCAGTCTTTGTCAAAAAACAACAACAACAAAAAACACCTTATTTACCATTGCATGGTTTAACAGTAGGATAGGCCTAGTGTGCCTAAATAAGATCTGATTTAATATGATAAATGTATTTCAAAACACAACGCTGCATCTGCTCAAAGGCTTATAGCCTACATACATAACTTTACAGTAGGCTAATCTCCGCACACATAGAGGGCAAGAGTAGTATCTGAAACCATCAACCAACATAATTAACTAAGATTGTTTTCATTGCTCCACATTATTTAGACTGTTGCATGATTCCACTTGAGTCTTTTATATGATATTGAGAGTGAGGAGTTGTCGTCACAGCTCAGAGCCCCACCCCCCTTCTCCGCCATGATGGAAGGATTCCGGTGGCAAAAGCCTTACTAGTCTATGGGCAAAACAAAATCGTCTACTCCGTAATTTTCTGTTTTACAATGCCTGGAAATCACTGCTGTGTTAAAAACTGCTCCAGTGATTTACTTTCTCCTTATTCTTTCTTGTAATTTGTTGATCTGTTGGCGCAAAAAAGAGCTAGAATTTAGTCCGTCTATAGCGTCTCCTTCCATCATGGCCGACCGGCTGACTGTAAAAAGCTCAAACCCCGCCCAGATTAGACCAAATCGGCACGTGACTCCTCACTCTCAATACTTATGGTAAAATAAAATAAAATATACTGGCTGTGGCTGTGTTGTTGTCATGGTGGAATCAATGCAAATGAAGAAAATGCCGGACTCCTTTTGGGGACGCAAAACAACGGGTGACGCCGCATGAGGGGGAGGATTGCGCTGTCAGTTGTTCGATTTTCTCAGTTGCATGTATATTGATACAAGGACAGAACTCTGACTTGACGACAAAATCGAATTTTGAGCCTAGCTCGATTAAGCTCTGCATGTAAACGTACTGAGTGTGTGAGGGATCTCTGCCTATGGAAACTAAAGTCCTTACACAACTGTGAAAAACAAAATATCCACATTTTCAGAATTTTGGTATGGATTTAGTGTTTCTACCTTTGTTTTTGTTTTATTTAATTACCTGAGGTTTCTCAGATTTTTCCCTGGTAAAAGGGTTTTCTATGGAGTTTTTCCTCAGTGGATGTGAGGGTCTAAGGACAGAGGATGTTGTTACGATGCGATGTAAAGCCCTTTGAGACAAACTGTTTATAAAAATGGCCTATACAAATAAAATTGCCTTGCCTTGCCTTGCCTTACATTTTGTAATTATAATTGAATAAATAAAGTTACCTTAATAAATATGTCACTATTGTTGTTGTAACGATATAGGATTGAGGTATTTCTGTTTTGGTTTCTTATTTTCTTCCCCTTATAAAAATAATTTAGTTGAATGTATTAGTTTACAACTTTGAAATATTCCATCAAGACAATGTCATCCTGATATAAAATAATAAACAACTATCCTCACGTTTGTCGTATTTGTGTCTCTCCATCACAATCACAGACCTCTAGACTGGCTCTCTATGATATTGTAGTTGCTGTTGTATTTACCAGTAACACTGAGGATCTCCTGTGACTCCTTGTCCCTGCCATGTGCTACACACTCAGCACAACTTGTAATCAGGAGTACGGTTGTGGTGTGAACATTACATGACTGACTTCACCAATTAGGAGGCCTTTCACCGCTGAGTGCACGCTATATTCTGTCATGACAACACATAAGAAAAGATGACCGCAATGATCTAATCCATGGAGTCATTTCTTCACAGTTCATTTTCACTGACGTAACACCATGCATGAGATAAGTGATCCAAGTTGTTGCTGATTTGAAGAAAAAAAGAAAAGAAAAGAACATGGGAGAGGACGGATTGAGACACTAGTTGCGTTTCCATCCACCTTTTTTATTTGCATTTTCAAAAATTGCGAATTGGATGGAAACGCCGGAAATTTGAAAAAAGGCAGTAAATGTGCATAAAAGTTTTTACGCTTTGGGGGGGGTGGATTTGTCAGCGTATCGATAAAAGGAAAATGCAACTTTCTGTTATGGAAACAGGTTATGCAAATTGAGGCAGAGTTTGTGGGTGAAGCTGCTGGACGACGACTTCCCAAAAGTCCTTCACCCGCCGACGTTCAAACCCTGTGGTTCAAACAAATGGAGAACGACACGGTGTCCCAGCTCTCCTCTCTGCACCGCAACACAAACACGCTCCGTAACCCATAATCTTTTGTTTATGACGGTTAAGACTACATCATGTTATGTAACGTTATCCGGTCGCTCCATTTATTGATTTTTCACCGGCTTTGTATGTAAACAGATGCACATGGAGGAGAGGAGTGGAACCAAAACAGCAGAAAAGCGAGCGGACTTGCACAGTTCCGACTGTCTTTCTGTGTAAATATCTCATGTTACAACATGAAAACCTGCGGCTTATATTCAAGTGCGGTTTATAAATGTATTTTCTTTTCAAATTTAGCTGGTGCGGCTTATACTCAGGTCCGGAAAGTAGTAAATTGTACATGATGTTGAGTGTCAGCTGAGTGTCAACTGTTGTCATGGATACATTCACGCTCTCTTATGACGTAATCTCACGGCGCACTCCTCCTCTCCCAATAATCGCAAAACAATAACGAATGGAAACGGGCATATATTGGCATTTGCTTTTTGCGCATTTTCACAAAATCCGCTCTTAAATTTGATACATTTGGATGGAAACCCAGCTACTGGGGGTCTCCCTGTTTGAGTTATTTGGTCTTGACTCAGGAAGTAAACCAATCATTAGTTAGCAACAGGAAAACACACTAGACATTGACCTGAGCAGTTCTAAAGCTGAACTTAGGCCACAAGTTGTTGAAGTGCTCTTCATTCCTCCTGGAAGTCGTATCCATCCAGTGCACCTCCGTCTCACAGCCCGTGACTCAGGCTGGGTCATGTCCCGTGTCCTCCTCAACATGTACATGTGAGTCAGAGGACAACCTGTCTCGCACATGTGTGTGTCATTGTCTCCGCTCTGTCACCTTATAAACCAGACAGCTACCTGGTTACCATAGTTACCACCGAGACAGTAATGACAGGGCCGGTTGTCACCCTGGCCGCCAGGTGAGCTGCATGGTGATTGGCTGAGATGATGAAATTTGACTTGGGGCTTGTAATCATATCTAGACAGATTACAGAGAAGCATCAGTTTAAGTGACTCTCTCTCTCTCTCTGTGTGTGTGTGTGTGTGTGTGTGTGTGTGTGTGTGTGTGTGTGTGTGTGTGTGTGTGTGTGTGTGTGTGTGTGTATAATGGTGTGATAATCACAAGGCCTTATACAACAGTCAAGTTGTGCAATAACCCGACACCGACTGTATATTTTGGAGGCACGTGTTATTTTGCTCCACAAACTGAGGTCGACCTTGAAGTTCAGCACGTTTCCCATCATCGCACCACAGAAAGCCTGGGTGTTGGTTGTGATGACGGCTCCGACGCTTCACTCACTGACCTCTGACCTTTGCTGTGTTTGGTGTTTTTAAAGCTTGTAGAGCAGTGTGTAAAACAAGCCAGCTACAGGATGTTGTTATGTTAGGTCTGTAAGTGATCAGACTTAAACACAAAAACCACTGTTAAGTAGATCTTCTTCTCCTCAGAACACCTTTCAATAATTATGCATGTGTGCAGGGATTTTCCCAGAAACATCTTAAAATGAAAACCTGTTGTTGTGTTGTGTTCTGCTGAGACACCAAGAAAATAAGCTAATAATGACTTTTATTCACCTTTTTTTTACTTTAACCATAGTGTTGTCACATCAAAGAGCATGGTTCTTTCTTTCCTTTTTTTTTAAAAAGTCCTATGGTGGGTTCTGGAGATCTGCTACCAACAATGTGGAGGAGTTAAACGTTCCTCAGTAAGAAGTGAAACAGAAGCTGAGCATCAGGGCTGAGCCAGAACGTCTCATTTCAGTTGCACCTCCAAAGGAAGCAGCCCCTGAAACTGGACACAGCTGGAGGCCGCAGGACAAACACTTCAACCTTTAGTTTAGTTTTTCAGCACAATTAAAGCAGAAGTAAGGTGAATATTTGTGTTAATCTAAGTCTTAAATAGTTGTATCTTCCGACAGCAATCACTTCTATAGAGTGTTTGGTCTGAAACACGGGTCTGTCAGTCACTCTGCTCTGCTCTGAGCCCAGGAGAAAACTTTCCTTGTATCCTACAACCTTTATCCAATGAGGAGAGAGAACGGCATAAAGGGGCAGTCCTCTCTGTGTGTGCAGCCAAGGGATGCGCGTGAATGTGGTGACGTAGGGACGAGGGCGGGGACTGCTAACTCCATCTGCTGACAAGAAGTTAGCCAAAACCACCGGATCGCTTACTTCTGCTTTAAACCTTCTTTTTGCTTTATTTGAAATTCAACTTCTTTATTTCTTTTACATGTCTGCATTTAAACCTTGTTTCGATCCACTTACATTTGACCTGTGAGAGTTCTTATCAGAGGCAGCTTACCAATATAAGGGCACTAGGATGCCACCCCATTACTCCCCACATTACCTTGAGTAAGACTTTTAAAAAAATGAAATATATGAATATATTTTATAAATATAAATCTTTTATAAAATGTAATACAGCCAATAAAAACATAGATTAATAATGTTCTATGTCGTCTAAAATTACTCATTGGTCACGTGTTTCTTCCCTGGGGCCAAAGACACATTTGATTCACACGGTGCATTTCAGTTTTACTTTTAATTTCTTCTAGTATATAAACATTGCATCTTTGTTTTGTTTTATTAATGGTCCATTTTTTCGACTTCCTCTAAGGTAACGTTACGAGCTCCAAGTTCCAAGTTTCGACTTCCAACGCAAATGGAATAGACCATTACATACAACCACCACCATCTTCAGAGGGGAGCTACAGAGAGGAGGTAGAAGCTAATAAATGTGTGGTGTTGGTCTTTTACAGTGTTTTTAATTGTCCTAGTGTTGTGTTGTGCAGAAAAGTGGGGAAAAGGCCTCAGAATGGGCCCTAATAGTCTAATTTCAGAGTTTGGAACAGCCCCCTCCCCTGGAGAAAGCTACACCAGCCGCCACCGGTTCTCATGACGTGTTAATCTAAACCTAACACACAACCTGAAGTGTACATGTGGCATCACTTCTAATGAGGAGCTGGTCAGCTTTGAAACAGTATCTGCTCGGTCAGACTGATGACTACCATCAGCAGCGATCTGCCTGCTGTTTTCTCTGTGGTTGAGTCAGACGGTTGAAGAGGTCAGACGACTGGTACTCAAGACAAATACACGTCACACACTAAAGTATTTTCCATCTCAGCAGTTTAATATTTCTCAGGCTCTTTATAGAAAACAACCTCTGATTCACTGCAAGCTCCTCTCTCTCTCTATTATCTCTCTCTCTCCATTCCTCC
Organism: Trachurus japonicus; assembly: GCF_045865225.1. NCBI lineage: Eukaryota > Metazoa > Chordata > Actinopteri > Carangiformes > Carangidae > Trachurus > Trachurus japonicus. The sequence continues at coordinate 41,326,047 of NC_140919.1, read as the reverse complement.
TTCTACTTATTCACTCCTTTCCTCCATCTGTCTATCACTCTCAATCTTCTCTCTCTCCCTCTCTTTCACTATCTTTAGCTCCATTCGGGTTTATTTCGGGCATGGTGGTGGGGTTATATTTGATATGTTTTGCTCTTCTGTGTGCAACGATCTCCTGTCCTTCGAGGAATCGCTGAACCTTTTGGAAAACATGCTTGTTCTCCTTCTTGCTGAGACCTAAATGTTCAGATTGATGACAAGCTCATGTGTGTTTGAAACTGGTTATCTTGCATCTACAGTCATTATCCTCCCAGTTTAGAGAGGCAGGAGCAGAAATGATGTGTTTTAAGCACTTAAAAGAAAATGCACATAAACCTGGGTCCATGCTTTATTTAGATTTATGCTGCTTATCTTACTGTCATCTGCATTATCTCAACCTCTGAACTTCTGTACTACAGGAGACAATGGAGATAGGAGATGGTGCACTTACAATTATTTCCTGTATCTGTATCCCCACCCCCTCTAGGAGTTGGAGAAGTGAATAAGATAAGATCACAGATTCACTTTTTTTTTCAGTTGCACAAACACTTAAAGCAGAAGTAAGTGATATATTTGTGTTAATATAAGTCTTAAATAGTTGTATCTTCCGTCAGCAATCACTTCTATAGAGTGTTGGGTCTGAAACACGGGTCTGTCAGTCACTCTGCTCTGCTCTGAGCCGAGGAGAAAACATTTATCGTATCCTACAGTTTTTATCCAATGAGGAGAGAGAACGGCATGCAGGGCTGTGTGTGCAGCCAAGGAACGCCGTGAATGTGGCGACGTAGGGACGAGGACTGTTATGGTGCGTTCAAGGCAACTCGTATTTTTCCGACCGTGAAGTCGTACCAGTTTGATCTGGTACGAGTTCACGGGTCAGAAGTTACGAGTGGCCGTTATAGTGACTTTCACCGGTAAAACAGGTCGGAAAAACACGAGTGGGTTGCCTGGAACGCTACAAAGTCGTAAGTTGTGACTTGAAGCTGTTATTTACGATTTCAAAAGCCTGCCTGGAACGCAGCATTAGCCAAAACGACCGGACCACTTACTTCTGCTTTAAATAAATATTGGATCAACTTTTCAGAACCCGTCCAACAATAAAATTTCATTTTCAGATAAATAAGGAGAAAGTGTATTCTTTTCATTGTTGTTTCTGTCTCTTGTGTAATCCTGCGACAGATATCCCTACTGTGTTGGTTCTGGTTTCACTGCAGTTGTATGCAGTTGACAGAGGAACATGACCTTGTTACAACCAACTAAAAGTTCTTTGAGCCAAAAATGAACACAGTGTTGACTGTAGACTGAAATGATTGCAAAGCTGTTAGCTTGGTTTGGGACTGCAGGAAGACTGTGGACAAGGCTAAATGTAGCCAGCTCGAACCGTTTTCAACCGCTGCAGGTAGCAGTGATGCTAGCAGGGGAAAGACAAATACAGGCTGATCCCTGTGACAGAGCTGGAGCTTCATGGTAGTAGAGGCTGTCCACAGTGAACAAGGAAGGGAGCATGTGGTTTGCATAAGTTCACAGAAAATACAGCGTTGGTCCACACTCTTAGGTTTCTGGACCCTAATGCAGCACAATGGAACAACAGTTTGAGTTTTATTATGTAACCAGGTCAGGAGCAGAGTTAGGCAGGTTACAGATGAGTGGTAGTAGATTACAGGTAAGTAGCCTACTAGAGTCTGTCTTATGCAGGAGCAGTGATGAGAAAAAAAACACAGGCAGACAAAACCAGGAAAAGGACAAACAGAACTTGTGGTCAGAGACTGAAGCCAAGTTGAAACCAGGGGATCAGTCAGAGAGAGTGCTGAAAGGTCTGGCATCATGCTGAGAATGACCTGGTAAAGGAGTGAGTGTGGAGCTGGAGAATATGCTGGGCTGACTGCAGGGGAAAAGGTGTTCACAGGTGAGTAGTGTTGGCTTGATGAGGGGCCGTGGCCTGGCAGGCTGGTTGAAGGAGAGGTGACTGAGCTGTGACACTTTAACCAGTCAGCAGACCAGCACTAAGGTTTCCATGGTCCCTGGCAGAATTTATTGTTTGATTTTAATTAGATGCCAAATTGTGGCCCATGAGTGCAGAATGAGTCTTATTTATTTGTATTATGTATAATGTTAGTATGAATTTGGTTTAATAAATAAATTAACATGTAGAATGAAGTATTTTGTCATACATCAAGACATCTTGTGAATGTGTTAATATGAGTTTCATACTGTGGTACTGTGGTACTGTGTACACTGTAAAAACAAAAAAAATAAGTTCTAACCTACTTATGATGCCAGTTTTTACTGTAATAAGATATTTAAAAACTGTAGTGAAATCCAAGATTTAATTGTAAACATATTAAATAATTTAGAGTATGGTTGCTAAAAACAGGTGAAAAAATGTGTAAGGATACAGGACTTAAATTGAATTGAATTAAGCGTCCAGCTATGACCCCGTCCGTAACAGCTCGATTCCAGCAACACTATATAAGACCTATAGAAAACAGACTTGACTTCACCTGCCCAAGAAAAAATGGCTTGCGACTTGCTTGCGTCATATTTGAGACTTGCACATGTGTGAGATGCATTACTGTTTTAAAGAGTTTCAGTGTTTTAATGGTCATAGTTTTTGAGTTTACACTTTTTTTTTTACAGTGTAAATATGTGTTGGAGGAGGAAATGACTGAATTTAAAGCCGTTGTTCAGTGTGTGTGTTTGTGATAGGAGAGCTGTATTTTTTTTAAGCTGTTCCCACGACACCAAACGACCTCCACCTCTCTCTCTCTCTCCTCCTCTCTCTCACTCTATAAATGGGTCGTCTGGTGGCAGTTGGTGACGAGTCAGACTTAAAAAGGACACAGAGAAAGAAGAAAGAGAGAGGAAAGGAAGAATGACAAGTAAGGCAAAAGAACCAGAGAGAGAAGGAGGAGAAATGGAATCTGGGTTAGGGTTAGGCATTTTGGAAAACTGCTTGTTTAGATGGAGCTCAGAGACTGTGGCGATACCCGCGGTCCTCCGTTACATGTGTTCACAGAGAGTCAGGGTGTGGTTAGCCTAGCTTAGCATAGAGGCATCCTGTAGCTACACCTTCGTCCCAGGATAACTTAGGCCTTAGACTAGTGTTACCATGATAAAAAATCAATAGATAGATAGATAAATAATTCCTCTATTGTCAGTCGGACTGAAGTTCTACATTTTGCATCCCTGAGTTGCTCATTTAACAACAAAATAACGTACACAACATAGGACATATAATCCAAAATAACAATTGGCCCATTCACCAAATAAAACATAACACCTCCTGACACACCACATTGTACAGTACAAAGGTGCACAGGTACTGATCTCCATGACATACAACATTACATTACAGAGGAAAACATGGCTCATGATTACATTACATAGAGAAAAGAGAAGAAAGAGACTGCAGTTATTTTTTTTATTTTTCCATATCAGATTTTTATTCTTACTCTGACAGTTCCTCAGTCCACTTATGCACCACATGAATTCACACTGTTTGTTATCTATTGCCCTATTCGCATGGGATTAGTATTACCTGGGGACGTCTGGTAATTTGTAAATAACCCCCACCCCATGTCTGTGTTTCTTGCGGTACAGTCGCACGGGATAAGTGAAGTCTGTATTTTACTTGAATTTACTGACAATAAGGCCTAGATATGACGTCAAAGCTGTAGAAAAAGGCGCGCAATAAAAACAACAAATACCCCCCCAGTCACTGAGATGCAGTTTTGCACGGGACTACGTAGTATTATCACCGGCTGTCTGTGTTTGTCGAAAAATGGTAGACAATTTGCAGTTGAATTTTTACTTTACAAATTACAGACATGGTGCATTCGCATGGAATCAAGATCGCAGACATCCTCCGCAATTATTACAAATTACCAGAGGTGCCCAGGTAATCCTGTGCGAATAGGGCTTAAATCTGTCTTTTGTCCTATTCGCACGGGATTAGTTTTACCTGGGGACCTCTGGTAATTTGTAATAATTGCGGAGGACGTCTGTGATCTTAATCCCGTGCGAATGCGCCATGTCAGTAATTTTGTAAAGTAAAAATTCCCCCGCAAATTATATTTCACCAAAGATCGACGTCCCGTGGTAAAACTAGTCCTGTGTCACTCTGCATCTCAGTAATTGAGGGGCATTTTTTGTTTTTGTCGTTTTTATTGCGCGCCTTTTCTACTTCTTCCCCGGTTGAAACCATAGCTACTGTACGGGTGGAAACATGGAGGCTGCGGTGGAAATCATGAGCGGCATTTTCAAAGGCGTTTCAGGTGCAAACACACGGACTGGTATCGGTGCTGGAGACCCATTTGGCTCAGATCCATTAAAAAGTGAAATCTCAGAGGATATTGACATGCGGCTTTTTAATGAAATGCCACGACGGCCTTGTTGCTGCTTTGACATTTTATTTACATTTGCTCCGCACATGGATGTGACAGCAGCGGATGTTACGACGTGCACAGCTTTGACGTCATATCGAAGCCTTAATGTCAGTAAATCTGAGTAAAAAACAGACTTCACTTATCCCGTGCGACTGTACCGCAAGAAACACAGACGTGGGGGGGTCATTTACAAATCACCAGAGGTCCCCAGGTAATATTACAGTAATCCCGTGCGAATAGGGCTTTTGTGAAAACACCTTGTCCCCTGTTCTCAGTCACCAGACCGTCCCACCTGAACATCTGTTCCCATCCCATCCAAATCCATCTCCACCAGGTCCTGTTTTCACTCTGGGCTCCTGTTCTGGTTTTGGTATATTGCATAAGTTAAAATATGTTATCTGAAGTTGTTCCTGCTCACGTATAGCAGCTCTGGTTCTTCCTTCCCATTGTCTGTACCGGGACAAACCAGGACCAGAACAAACCACACTCAGACACACAGGCCGGAGAAAGACCAGACAGCTGTTCATCCTGGTGTTAAGTTCCCCTTTATTTGCATCTAGAGATCCACATAAAAGTCTGTGAGAACCTGCACAGAGTGGGGGGGGTTGCTATGGTAACCACAATTCTTAGGAGCTGATCCGCACCACACAACTCCCAAAACTCAGCTGCACATTGTCCAAAGTCAAACAGAACCACTACTCAAAGTCTAAAAGCTGCACTGGAACAGGTTCTGATGTGCTGTTGGGCTGCAGCCGACCTGTTTCTGTCCCCGTGGTTCTCCATCACCTGTCAATAACCGGCCAAATAAAGTTTCTGCTTTAGTATCAACTGAAGGAATATAAAGGTCTCAAAACCAGGTTATGATACCTACAGAACTCAGATTTGGTTTGTGGGCCGTGGGCTCTAGGTGTCAGTTTTGCCTACATAAAAATGTAGGCTACTTCTTTATGTGCGTGGAGCTGAAAAGGTAAAGGACGAGAAAAAATAAGTTGATTAAGAGGAAGGAAGGAAGGAAGGAAGGAAGGGAAGGGAAGGGAAGGGAAGGGAAGGAGGAGAAGAAAGCAGAGTGGAAGACCAGATGAGGAATCGTAGGAAGTAAGAGGAGAGGAGAAGCTGATGCAGTCAAAATAAGTCCCATTAGAGGTTTAATAGAAACCAGATGAGCAGCTCTACTTACACAGCGCGCACACACACACACACACAGACACACACACACACACACACACACACTAACAGATTGCGAAAGAGAAGACCATAAAAGTAGCCAACCAATTCAAAAACTATGTCAGAGAGACAATAGTAAGAGCTGCTGGATATCCTGAAATGTGAATGACAATCCCACTGAACATTACTGAGCGTCATATCAATAATTAACTAATGAAATCATTACATTTGTGGTGAGTGTTTTCACTGTCCAAGCAAGACAAACACATAAACATGCAGGAAGAGTTGAACACATTGTTTGGAAACAAGGGGCGGAGTGTAACTAAATCAGGATAAAATAGAACCAGACAAAAATGTGTTTAAGAATGAGGGGCAGCGCTGTCCGCATACTTCTGGACATAGTTATGTCCTCATATAACTGCAGAGGGGATGTTCATGTTGGAATAATATTTATTATATTGCAAACATATGTCAGTCCTTTCAGCAACAGTCGTAAAATTATTAGGCCGATACATAATTGTAATATTTCCCAGAGTAATATGAGTTAAAGTACACGTAACCCCTGTCCTCCTCCCTGTGAGTGATGGAGGGATGACTGCTATCTCTGTTTCAAGAGAAAAAACAACAACTTACTCACTGCACACCCCACGGTCGGTGTGTGTGTGTGTGTGTGTGTGTGTGTGTGTGTGTGTGTGTGTGTGTGTGTGTGTGTGTGTGTGTGTGTGTGTGTGTGTGTGTGTGTGTAGTTCCATATGTGGGAAGTGAGCTAATATCAGAGTCTTCAGGGTCTAATTTTAGTGCTGCGTTTTATTGCAACACCAAGGACAAAGTGAGTGCACACAGTCTTCTCTCTCATTCTCCCTCCCTCTCTCTCTCTCTCTCTCTCTCTCTCTCACACACACACACACACACACACACACACACACACGTAGACAGAGCCCAGATGTTTCCCTTCAGATGAGTCCAGGGAGAGTGAAGCCAGGTCACAGCAGCCAGCTGTGCCGAAACTATGACACCAAAAAAAAAAAAAAGAAAGCGAGCCCGTCATGTTCCACGGGCTGATGAGTTCAACTGGCTGCACCAGATTTATGTGAAAACTACATCACCCAGCAGCTGGGACGCAACGCAGTTAAAGGGACAGTCACACTCTTTTTGTTCTGTGGCCTTCCTTCTCCAGATTGGGGTCAGTCTGTGTCCGGCTGAGCTGAGCACAGAAACACATTCCTTTGCCATGACTGTGTGTTGTGTGTGTGTGGTCGGTTTAAATTTCTCATTTTTGGGGGGTCACACTGTTGATGGGGTTCAAGCCCAACAATAATAAATGTATTATTTGGCCTCTATATTGTTACAGGTCCGTTCTGAGACACCAAGTCTTGCATTGACTTTAACGAATTTATTGTTTTACTTGATATTATTATACCATCTTTTTACATTCTCACTGTTTTATTATTACTTATTTATTGTTTTATTATTATCATTCTACACTTTAACGTGTTTTTTATTTAGTTATTTATGTATTTATTTCTTCTCCTATTGATACTTATTTTATCCTGTTTTCTTTTTATCCTTTCTTATATCTATGATTTTACTTCTTTAATATGCCCCCGTTTTATTTATTTTCTATTACACAAGACTCTTTTACCGCCAGTTCTCCCCATATCACTGTTATGTCAGTCTCTACTTTAGTTAAAGCAGAAGTCAGGTGAATGTTTGTGTTAATATAAGTCTAAAATAGTTCTATCTTCCGACAGCAATCACTTACATAGAGTGTTTGGTCTGAAACACGGGTCTGTCAGTCACTCTGCTCTGCTCTGAGCCCAGGAGAAAACTTTCCTTGTATCCTACAACCTTTATCCAATGAGGAGAGAGAACGGCATAAAGGGGCAGTCCTCTCTGTGTGTGCAGCCAAGGGATGCGCCTGAATGTGGTGACGTAGGGACGAGGGCGGGGACTGCTAACTCCATCGGCTGACAAGAAGTTAGCCAAAACCACCGAATCGCTTACTTCTGCTTTAATGGTAGTTGGGGTGGTGGGGGGATTGTGGGTGGATTAGGGTGTTTTTTTTATTATGTATTGAATTTTAAATTGTCAGAAAAGTGCCATAGAAACAAGGTTTGATTGGTTGATCCATTGATTGATAAACCACCCCTGCTGTTATAAAACTAAACTAGCTCCTGCACCTCTTTTAGAAACGAGTAGAGTTCAGTAGCCGTTCCTCAAGAAGGACAGAAACAGCAGAGACTCTGAGAGTGATTTAATCTGCTGACCGTCCCTCACAACTGTGGCAGCAGCTGCACGTCTGACAGGCTGAACACCGGCTGACAGTCGGCACAGTGGATCCTGCCAAAATATTTGTGGAGGGGGGGGGAGCTGAAGTGAAAAATGGCCACGGGTGACTGATGAGTGAGTCCACCTCCATCAGCCTGACCCTCCGTACCTGAACGCCCCCCGTCCTCCGTCCTCTGAGGCATGTGGAGCGACAGAAAACCTCTGTGATCATCCAGCTCGTTGTTTTTGGGGGTGGGTGCAGGGGGCTCACATGTCGTCACATGCAACTTTGCCAAGACTCCACACACACACACACACACAGCTGTTTCCCCCCCAACTACCCACACTGCATATTTAAAATGTTCTGGCTGGGAGTGTGGCGGAGAGGAGAACACAGTCTTTAAGTCCCTTAGCTGAAATATCCCCTGACTTGGAGTTCTCTATGTGGAATATGAATGTTTTTCTGTTATCTGTGTTGAATTTATTTTCCTTTTTTGTGTATGTGTAATCCAATAAATCAGCTTTAAAGGTACAATATGTAAGAAATCTAAAGCAACTGGCTGTAAAATCATCCTAATATGTCACAGAGACTCAGGAATAATGATAACATACTGAACTCACCAACAACAATAGTAGGCTACAGCCAGAATATTTGCATTAAAACATTTTTTTTGCAGGCCGCAAATCATGTTTATGTTTTGAATTTACGTGTTGACACCCAGCGCTCTCTCCCAATTACAGCATCAGTGGCATTTCAGCTTCCGGGTTGCCAGTTAAGCTTCCACTTAGGGAAACAACGCGCTGCTGTGTTCTGAATTTGACTGCAGCAACAATTTTGGCCACATTCTTACATACCGCTCCTTTAAATTACATTTTTGTTATTTATTCTTATTTCATATTTATATGTATTATTATTTCCTTTCCTTAATGCCATTTGTTAAAACACATGTCACCTCTCTGTTGAAACCAGTTCATAGTGTGCGTGTGCTTTTACAGGGTCATTGTCATTGTCACGGTGCTGAACACTGGTCACTGCCGCCCTCTGCTGGTTCAACCACACAACAACAAGTCTACACTTTGTTGTTGTTTGTTCATCAAACTCTTTGTGTTTCTGACCAAATCACAATTCAACATGTAGGAGAAGGTCTGGTTTATTCCAGCTTTAATATCAGAAGATCTCCTCATATTTTACCCTTTATAACAGTCAATGCAACATAATACACATTAAAGGGATATTTCCACATTTTGGCAAATTCGCCTATTGCTATAATCCCTGTAGTTTACGAAGGAGTATTAGGGCCAGCCAAAAAAAAAAAAAAAAGCCAACCCAAAAAAAAAAAAATCCGGCACAAGAAAAAAAAAAAAAGGCAGAGTTTTTGTTTTTTTCTTGTGCCGGATTTTTTTTTTCTTACCTGACTTTTTTTTATTTGCTTGCTTCTTTCGCTTGCGCCAGATTTTTTTTGGGGGGGGGGCTGGCCCTAATACTCCGTTGTAGTAGTTTGTTGGTGCAAACTGTTTTTAGATCGGTGGACAAAGACGTGAGCTCTCCAAAACACTCTTATGACCTGCACATTCACCACGCTATGACATATTAATGGAATGTTGCGAGACAGCGTTGTTTTCGAGGTAAATACGTACCCGGACACGGCTGCTCAGCAGAGTGACTTGTGACAAAGTGAAAGTAGTTCTGAGTATTTGCTTCATGTGTCGTAATGTCGTAAGTTTGATGAGGGAAACACCGTGGAAATACCATGCGCCTCCGTTGTGTTAGCTGACCAGCTGGCGTCTCTGCCCCGCCAATCTAAAAACAGCTTGCACCGACAATTAAAGGTAATGAACCTACTCCTAAAAATAAAGGGATTGTGGCAATAGGCGAATTTGCCAAAATGTTCAAATATCCCCTTAATAGGACTGTAAATGCAATTAGATGAGTAATGATGAATAAACACTGAAATAACAGTAAGTCACACAGATTTATCAGGTTTAAGTCTTTGTAGTTATGGAGTTCAGGCTGTGGAGCAGAGCCCGTCTGGGACTCACTCCATTTGTTGAGTTCAACGATATATTTGAGGCTTCCAGTGTCCATGTACCTCCAGTCTTGTTGCTATACATGCACTGTGCCTGTCTCAGGAGTTTTACTTTGTTTTGTTTCAAGTATATGTCAAAATCACGTATTTGAAACAGTCGTTGGCGTCTGTGGTCAGACCTCAGGCTCGTGTTGCACAGAGGTTGTGTGTTGCATCACTTCCTCTGCTGCAGCCTGCTCCTGCTCCTGCTCCTCCTCCGCCGCCGCCGCCTCGATGGCGGTCTGTTTCTTCCTGCTGGAGGGCAGCCATGTTTGGACCGTGTGCCTGAACGGTGAGTAGAGGTAGAAGAAGAGCAGCGGGTCGAAGCAGAGGTGCAGCACGCTCAGCAGCAGCGTCGACTCCTTCCCCAGAAACAGCTGCCTCTTGGTCCGGCAGTCGGTGATGACTTGGGTCTGGGCCAGCGTGTACGGCGTGCGGACGGCGTGGTACGGAACGAAGCTGAGCATGTAGGCCAGCGCCACGGCCATCACGCTGCCCGCCACCCGCCGCGCGTCCACGCAGAGTTTGGGGTCGGAGCGACTGGCCATGAGTCTTTTGAGAGCCAGTCCGCTGGAGAGCAGCACGGCGGCCGAGGCGTTGAGGAACAGAGCCATGCAGAGGAACACGGTGAGGGTGTGCCAGTGGAGGCTGATGTCCTTCTTCAGGGACGAACAGCTGAGGTAACGCTTCGCCTGAGAACACAACCACAGCCGTACAGAATGTAGTCCAGTCATTTTAGGTCAAAAGGTTGAACAAACTGCAACAGAAGCACTCAACTCAACTGATTTTGTATCCTCAACATGTCCTGAGTGAGGGAAAAAAAGAAGCCCTGAAGAATCCCACTAGGGGAAAGTTTCGAAAAAGACCCAAATATAGCCTATTTATACGCCTATTAATTATTTTTCTCACGTGAATAGGGTAACATTTTTAACCTTTAGATATCTCCATGAAAATTACTGAGTTGATTACTTACATTAAAGCAGAAGTAAGCAGTATTTTCGTGTTAATCTAAGTCTTAAATAGTTGTATCTTCCGACAGCAATCACTTACATAGAGTGTTTGGTCTGAAACACGGGTCTGTCAGTCACTCTGCTCTGCTCTGAGCCCAGGAGAAAACTTTTCTCGTATCCTACAACCTTTATCCAATGAGGAGAGAGAACGGCATAAAGGGGCAGTCCTCTCTGTGTGTGCAGCCAAGGGATGCACGTGAATGTGGTGACGTAGGGACGAGGACCAATAGATCCATGACGAGGGCGAAGCTGTAACTTACGGTTTCAAAAGCCTGCCTGGAACGCAGCATTAGCCAAAACGACCGGATCGCTTACTTCTGCTTTACGACAAACAAAAAATGTATTACAAGTTTTTTGAAATTATTTGTTAACATGAGCAAATTTGCATACATTTGCATTAGGGCTGTCAAACGATTAATTTTTTTAATCGCGATTAATCGCATTTTTTCCATAGTTAACTCGCGATTAATCTCTATTAAAAATATTATATATGGCGCTTTGGACTTTCAACCCTCCAAAGTGTTATAATCTCTAGACAAACAACTTTTAGACCAGACCTAGCAGGCCTAGTACCTAATCATAACACATGATGCATGAAACTCACACAGAATTGAAACGAATTGCATCCAGTGGAAATTGCCCTTTACTTTGCTACGCCTCTGCCTGGCCATGTGCATTTGTTGACAACAGAAGCCGTCAAAAAATCAATACATCGCCACGTGCATTTGTTGACAACCGACGCTATCAAAAAAATCAATACATGGCCATGTGCATTTGTTGACAACAAAGGTCAAAAAATCAATGGATGGAGCTGTGGATATATGTTAGACTGTGTATATTTGTGTAGCAACCAACTTGAAGGTGGCTTACCGCCACCTACTGGACTGGAGGTCCCACACTCCAGTCCTCCAGTCCAGCAGACAGAGGACAAAATGGGCCGCGATTAACCGCGATTAAAAAATTTAATCGCGTTAATTTTTTTAATTAATCTAATCGCGATTAACGCGTTAACTCTGACAGCCCTAATTTGCATAAATTCCACCGTTTTGATGGCACATGTATATATATAAAGGTGCTGTGGTGGTACCGGCATGAAAACTGGAATGAGTTGACTCCATCGGTCAACAGACAAGAAACCACTTTAAATTTCAAGATGACTGCAATTTTTCAAGAGATAGCCACATCCTTAGTAGAGCAGGTATGAGCAAACAGTGCATAATCCAATTACGTATGGCTAATTTGCATACATACTGCTCGACTAAGGATGTGGCTATCTCTTGAAAAATTGCAGTCATCTTGAAATTTAAAGTGGTTTCTTGTCGGTTGACCGATGGAGTCGACTCAGTCCAATTTTCATGCTGGTACCACCACAGCACCTTTATATATACATGTGCTGTCAAAACGGTGGAATTTATGCAAATGTATGCAAATTTGCTCATGTTAACAAAGAATTTCAAAAAACTTGTAATACATTTTTTGTTTGTCTTAATGTAAGTAATCAACTCAGTAATTTTCATGGAGATATCTAAAGGTTAAAAAATTGACCCTATTCACATGAGAAAAATAATTAATAGGCGTATGAATGGGCTATATTTGGGTGTTTTTCGAAACTTTCCCCTGATTTGATTCTTCGGGGATTTTTTTCCCTCACTCAGGACATGTTGAGGATACAAAATCAGTTGAGTTTGCTTCTGTTGCAGTTTGTGCAACCTTTTTTCATGAAATGACTGGACTAATGGTGACGAATGTAGAACAGAATGCAGCTGAAGCAGCCACTCATAGTTGCAAGAGTTACCGTACCTTGACCTCCTGTATGGGCAGAAGCATGTTGGGCACCATGATGAGCAGCAGGAGAAGCCAGATGACCAGAGACAGCAGCCGGGCAAAGCCCACCTCCTGCAGCCGCAGAGAGCTCATGGTGTGGCAGTCCTGCAGGAGGAGAGACAGACACGTCAGCTCACAGTTACACCTGGTCTTGAACAGGGTTCCTAATGAGTCTGGACATCGGTGATGTTGAGTCAACCCCTCTCAGAAGGGTTTGCTTTATTGCAGGCCTGTTGGATTGGATTGCATTCAGTTGTGCAGATGTTCCAAATTAGTTAGCAATTAAATATCACGGTTTCCTGGGCTGCTCTAAGTTTCAGGAATCCTTAACCCTTGTGTGGCCTTCAGGGCTATAAGGCCACTAGAGAGCGCTATGAAAATTTCATTTCTATTTAATTGCCTGAAAAAGTCATATTTCGTATACAACTATTGCCTTTTTCAAATGAAATTGATGATTATACTTGAATTGCATATGGGTGTTTTCTTAAATTTTGCAACACTGCTGGGATTTGCATGTATATATGCCCCGCCCACCACAAGCCAGCACTATAGGACATGGGATACAAGGTGACAATATTGTGTTTTCTAGCACAATCATCAGATCCATACAAATGAAGTCTATGACATCATATATTCCAAAAAAGTACAAAAAAAATGTAATATATTTTAATAAGTTGGAGTGAAGTTCACAAGGTGAGACAGAATTTAGTGATAATCTTGCTACAATATGCTTAAAGTCAGTCAAACAATCTCAATGACTGGCGGTGTTTTTACAAACGAAGGGAGCACAAGGGTTAATGTGCTACCTCCAGTTGTGACTTTGAGCTGAAGAGTCAGTATAGATCGTATAACATCCTGTAAGTTGGAAGTGGAAGGACCGTAACTTGAGGGGATAGTTCAACATTTTGGCAAATTGGCCCATTGCCATAACCCCTATAGTCATAGCAGTAGGTTCGTTAACTTTATTTGTCGGTGCATGCTATTTTTAGAACGGCGGAGCAGAGCCGTGAGCTGCTCAGAGCTACGCTACGGAGGCTCATGGGATTTCTTGGTTTCCCTCATCAAATACACAACCCAACAACTCAAAAACGCTGTCATGGACAAGTTGTGAGCTGCACATTCACCACGCTATGAGATAATAATGGAACGTTACGAAACAGAGCCGTTTTCGGGGTAAATACAGGGTAAATGCAGAGTCTGCTTGCTGAAAAACTGTCCCTGAACGCAACGCGCATCAGCGGTTTTGCATGAATTTCCCTCTAAAACAACTCTGTGTAGTAACGTTCCGTTATTATCTCATAGCGTGGTGAATGTGCAGCTCACAATTTGTCCACGACAGCGTTTTTGAGTTGTTGGATTGTGTATTTGATGAGGGAAACCAAGAAATCCCATTAGCCTCCATAGCGTATCTCTGAGCAGCTCGCCGCTCCGCTCTGCCGTTCTAAAAACAGCTTACACCGACAATTAAAGGTAACGAACCTACTGCTCTGACTATAGCGATTATGGCAATGGGCCAATTTGCTAAAATGTTGAACTATCCCTTTAAAAACCAGGTGAGGCAGTCAGTGTGAAAAATGAATGGACCAGTGTTGCTGCTGAGTGGTACCTAGCTGTACCTGCAGGTAGCGGTCGGTGATGATGAGGGCCAGGAAGGCGATGGAGGCGTACAGGCTGATGTAGATGGTGACGGCGCTGGCCTGGCAGTGAAACACCATGAGGCTCCACGGCGCCGCGCCCACGTCCTTCACGATCTTAAAGGGCAGAGCGAGCAGCAGCAGCAGGTCGGCCACCAGCAGGTTGATCAGGTAGACGCTGGTGCTCTGCTGCTGCTGCACAGTCACAGGGCTCACGTTAATCTCCCTTCATCTGACACAAGACACTCACTTTATAACATCATCTCATTTGGAGCGTCTGAACTCACTCCAACTCACGTGAAATCATATCAGCTCACCACATCAAACCATTTCTCTTCATATTTTGGGGAATTATCAATTGCATCTCACATTACTTCTCAATTTTCCTCCTGATATAATATCCTCCTGAGACCATAGTCCAGGCAATCTAGCTCATTTTGGACACAAAAATAGAACTAATTGTAACAGAAGGTTTTTCACCATACATCATTTCTATGAGGTGTCCAGAACAACATACTAAAAGTCCTAAGAAATCCTAGTTGGGGAAATATGTTTAATTCTCATCATTATTTACTGCATAAAGTCTATGGTGCCGACAACAATACACCCCAATGGGGCTATTTTTTTTCTGAGAGAGAACACTCCTACCACAATGAAACTTTACACAATGAAAGTAGACATGAAAGGTAACATTTTTTGTATTACAAGTTTCTTGGAAAATTGAATTTTAATTTGCCAATGAGGAGGAGGAGTAAAGGAAAAAAAATAAGCCTATTCGGGTGTATTTTGGGCATATTTGATTAGTGTAAGGCTCATTTGCATATTCAAATTCATTTTAAAAGAAACTTGTAATACAAAAAATGTTACATTTCATGGATACTTTCATTGTGTAAAGTTTCATTGTGATAGCAGTAAAGGAAAAAAAATAGCCCCATTGGGGTGTGTTGTTGTCAGCACCATAGACTTATATACAGTAAATCAATGAGAATTAAACATATTTCCCCAACTAGGATTTCTTAGGACTTTTAGTATGTTGTTCTTGACACCTCATAGAAATGATGTATGGTGAAAAACATTCTGTTATAATTAGTCTGTCGGAAAACGCTATTTTGCCTGGACTACCAGGGAAAAAAAATTCTCAGGTTTTGATTTTTTCTTACATTAAGTAAGTGTTGGGGTGGTGAAGAACAAATTGCAAAGAAAAAATATGAAAACATGTTCACTGTAGTGAACAACATGGCTATGTTGTTCTCAATTGGCAATGTATTGACGCTTATGGAAAGACTAGAATTATCCAGTAAAGTACAGTAACACAAGAAAACTAATGTCAATTAAGAGATTTCGTTCTTATTTTTTTATCAACTACACTATTTACTTTTGTGATGTCATCATTAGACATTTGTCCTGAGATGGTATTTCACAGAGCATTCAGGCTTTTTAGAGACACAGAGAAACAATTCGCATCTTCTGCTCCCATGCTTGATACCATAACAAAAGGCTTGATGTCCATCCATGAACAGTTTTCATTGATTAATTATTATTTAGAGTCAAGAATAACATCATGGGACCACAGCTCTTTCATAAAATTGACTATTTTTCATATGAAATGTTATCAATCCTGCTCTGGAAAATCACTTAAATGTTGCTGAGATGTTTACTGAAAATAAACAAACAAACAAAAAAAGTTTAAAAAAAAAAAAAAAGATTCAAAATGTTTAAAATTGGCAATATCATACTCACATTTCCCATAAAATGTGGTTGTTGAGAGTTAAAACATGATGTGCACTACACAAATGTATCGCTATGTCTCAGGAGGATATGCCACGTAATATTGTCACTTCATCAAACTAAATTTATGCAAATACTCTCATCTCTTTCATCAGAAAATCATCTCTTCAGATGGATTAGTTCAGACTTAGTCATCTCATTCGGTCCTTATACTAATATTTACCTTCAAATCTACAGTCGGGTCATGTGACATCTACAGCAGGAAATGTTCAACTATGTTACTTCCTTCCCTTCTGTGTAGTTCTTCTTATATCAACATATACATCAACATCTATTGCACGTCTGTCCGTCCTGGGTGAGGGATCCCTCCTCTGTTGCTCACCCTGAGGTTTCTCAGATTATTCCCTGTTAAAAGGGTTTTCTATTAAGTTTTTCCTCAGTGGATGTGAGGGTCTAAGGGCAGAGGATGTTGTTGTGATGCCATGTAAAGCCCTTTGAGACAAACTGTTTGTAAAAATGGGCTATACAAATATAATTGCCTTGTCTTGCCTTTCCTAAATGGTGTTATATTGATACCTCATCAGTTCAGTCAACTTGTAAACCTACATTCATTTTTCCTGCTTCTAACACATCAACTCTGAAGACAACGTGTTCACTTACAGCTGCATCTCAATAAACCAGAATATCATGGAAAAGCTCATTTATGTCAGTCGTTCAATTCAAACAGTGGAACTCATATACTATATAGATTCATTACACACAGACTAAAATGTTTAATTTCTTAATTTCTTTTAATTGTAATGATTATGGTTTACATTTAATGAAAACCTAAAATTTAGTATATCAGATAATTAGACCATAGTGGAAAAAGCTCACTATTGTAACCTAATGGTGTCTCACTCTGAATCTAGCTTAAGATGAGCTTGAGTGAAAAAAGTGTTGCATTTATTTAAAGTGCAAGTAGATTATATTAAAGATGTGCAACAAAAGTGCATAATAAATGCTAGTTAAAGATCTAGGAAAGGATGATGAGCTCTATGAACAGAGGAGTTACCTTCGCTCTGGGGCTGCGGATGAAGGCCCACACCGACAGCAGGTTCCCCGGCAGACTGATGATGAGGAGGAGGATGTAGAGGACAGTGAAGGGGCCCATCTGGTCGTTGACGATACACTGCTCCCCCGTCTCAGCTCCCCCAGCACTGACGTTGGAGGACGGCGGCATCTTAAGGGCCTGAACTGCTCACCTGGTACTGAAAAACACAAAGTATAGAAGACATGTGTTAGTTTTACTGTTCAATTAGTTTGAATATTTAAAGCGATGTGGGAAGAAGAAACCCTCTTACTGTCGACGTAGTTTGAGGAAGTTTGTGTTGAGCAGCTGCTCTGCCTGTGGTCTGGGGGTCTGGTTTTCAGTGTTTCAGTACGCTGCACGATCAGAAACAGGAAGAGCCAAGATCTGTAGTAGGGTAAAGATGAAAGAATAACAGCTCTTATTAGTGCGTGCAGGAATACAGCCACTCACTCATTTCTAAAGAACTCTTTTGCCAACATGTGCAACATTTTTTTTTTAATTTAAGGAAAAAATGATCTTTTGTTTTGTTTTTGCAGAGGAGGGACTCACTCATTTTCCTCTTCGAAATAAACTACATTTTGCACGTGAGGGATCCCTACTGTGTTGCTCACCCTGAGGTTTCTCCAAATTTTTCCCCTAAGGGGTTTCCTGGGAGTTTTTCCTCTCTCTGCACTCCTCCCGTTAGCAACGCCAGCCCATAATAGCCCTGCCCAGAGATTTACAACATACAGTGTTGTGAACAGACCCAAAGAAACGGCCTATTTTCACGGCTTAAAAGAAGTTTTACCTGAAAAAAATACACAGTTCCATTGTTCACTATAATATAATTTTTTCCAGCCCCTCAAAGTGCAGGAAAAACACAGTTTTTATTTGGACCTAACCAACTGCTGATCGGCGGGCGCTAACCCTGGGCGGAGGGATACGTGAGTTGGTTCGGTCCAAATAAAAACTGTGTTTTTCCTGAACTTTGAGGGGCTGGAAAAATGATATTAATTAATATATATTTAAATAGATGTTTATGCCATATGTATATATGTTGTATGGACGTTTATGTAATGTATAACATATTTATATGGATATACTATATTATTAGCAATAATATTAAAATATATAAAACGTGAAAAGAGGTAGGAAAGTGTATACTTCTTCCTACTCCTATTTCATACTTGTGTGCATACTATGATTTGATGATACTTTTATTATTTTGTTTAATTATTTTCTTTTAGACGTGTTCGAAATAAAGTCATTCATCATCATCATCATCGTCATGCCTGCTTGTTGAGGACTGAACTGATTTTTCAGGAGGTGGCAGACCGACAGCCAGGTGTGCTGAGGTGCTGCTGAGCAGGATGTGAAGCTAACAAATGCTGTGGTGAGTTGCCTGCACAACTGCCTGCAGCAGGAAACCACAAGGAAGCTCTGTGTATTCATTTGCGTTGAACAGCACTGCTTCTATTCAGCACAAACAGGATTCTCACAGCCGAGAGTCACAGTCAGAGGATTTAGATGTTTCAACAAGAACGACAAAAGGGAGCCCAAGTGTGAGGACCATTTCCTCCGCATTGATATTTTTAAGGTGGCAGACAGATCAGATGACACAGCGAGGGTGAGTCACACAGCGAGCTGTACAGATGAACCAATATAAACCTCCGGGCTTTTCAGAAAACAGATTTTAGATAACAAGTCAGAAGATGACAAAACAAGAAGTGAGAAGTTACGACTACACTCAGCAAAGTAAACTGTTAAGAGCTGGTATCTGCAGTTTCATGCAATAATACAACAACCTGTTGTCTGTCTCTGTATCTGTCTGTGGTCTGAGATCTGAGCCCTTCATTTGATGTACTAAACCTATAAAATAATAAGAGCATTCATCCACTTATCCTCATATCTTAAAAACATGGGGTGGAACTACAATAAGTGCAGATTTGCAGATTAACTGCAAATGATAGACGACAGTACCATTGAGGTAGTGTGCATTCACTTCAAAATTGTGCTACATAATGAGATTTTGATGTTTTATTTTACCTCATGCTTTTCATTCATTTTATCTGTTGCCTTTGTTTCTCTTCATCACTGTTTTTTTTTACTTTATTGCCTTTAGATGAGCTTTTATCTGACTTTTTTTCTCTTCTCTGGTCCGTGATTATTGCACAAGGCGGGAAAAACTGCAAAAACAGCTAAATCATTTGAAAGACCACCAACACTGCCATTGTTTCTGATTCAGATTTTTTTCTTAATTTATTGTAATGTAATTTATTGTATTGTAGCAAACTGCACCTATGACTGCCCAGGACAAATCTCCCCTCTTGGAGGCAATAATAAAGTTTATCTCATCTTTTCACAGAACTTTCAGACTGTTATTCAACACAGAGAGACAGAGACAGAGAGACAGAGGATAAAAAAGAAGTATACAGTTCATATCATCAGCGTGTGCATGGCGGTCAGATTGACCACAGCTCAGAGTAACACTCTGCTTTTAGTCTGAGTCCTGTTTTACACCCGCAACAAAACTAAACAACAAGCGCCTGCTGTGCTAGTTTTAAAATGACACTGTTGATATTTTCATGTTCAGCGCCGGTGTTCTTTAACACACGCTTGCTGAGTGAGCTAAAATGAGCTGCAGGTGTTAAAGTAGGCCACCAGAACACAGCCTGAGGTTGGAGGCTTGTTGGTGACATGTTGCGTCTCTGCAGAAGCGTCTGTCTGTCTGTCTACCTGCTCAGTCCTCCACACTGTTAAAAGAATAGTTCACCCAAAATTGAAATTATCATTATCTCCTCCCCCTCATGTGGACTAAGGGCTGGGAGAAGTTTCAGAGTCCTCCGTGGCTTCTCTGAGTTACAGGGGGTCTCGGCGTAGCAGTGCAAGTCCATATAACGGTTGCAAATGGATACCAACTGTCTTCGTAACAAAAAGACACACCAAAAAACATCCAGATACCTCCATGCTGCTCGTATGTAATGTCCATCTTGTATTGAAGCCCCGAAATGCGAAATTGTTCCGAAAAAAATGAAAAAAGTCTATATTTCAAGCTTGTTTTGTAGCGGAAGCTCCTCTTCCTGGTCCGTCCAAATCTCGCAAGATTTAGCATTTCGGGGCTTGAATACAAGAGGGACATTACATACAAGCAGCATGGAGGCATTTGGATGTTTTTTGGTGTGTCTTTTTGTTACAAAGAAAAGCGGTATCCATTTGCTACCGTCATATGGACATGCACTGCTGCACGGAGCCCCGCTGCAACTGAGAGAAGCCACGGAGGACTCTGAAACCTCTCCCAGCCCTTAGTCCACATGAGGGTGAGTAGATCATTTTGAGTGAACTATCCCTTTAACATTCCTTTAATTTGGTATCCTGACAAACTGAGGATGTATTTACTCTACTCATCATCGAGCAGGATGACTCACATCACCCATTCTGTATTTTTTTACACTGCCTATTAGGTTCAGGATTCATTTCAAGATTCTCGTCATCAGGCACCTGGTTACTTTCCGATCTTTTCCATCCCTAGCCAGCAACACCAGCAGGCCTCACAGGACCAGAACCTCCTGGTTGTCCCCCACTCTACATACTGTATGTCCACTCACTGGAAAGTTTGGCGTGTTTCAGAAATTCCAATGTGAAAGCAGAACTGAAACAAGTCATTAAAAAAACCTCTCTCAGCCCCCAGTGGAACTGAGTCCTCCTGGTCAGGTGTGGGAACGACCTTACAGTTACAATGTTAACGACCTTACAGTTACAATGTTATAGTTTTATTTTCTGCTCCATTAGAAATTTTAAAAATGAGATTAAGATCAAGACTTTATTGATCCCTTTTTGTTATCCATCATCACACCCAGGTACTTGTACGTGGACACGGTCTCCACATCTGTTCCTTGTATGGAGACAGGGACTGGTCTGGGCCTTCTGAAATCAAAGACCATTTCCTTGGTCCTTCCTTAGACCCAAATTTTAATGAAAGTCCTCAATGTCTCTGAACAGCTCTGGTCAACTGAATTCTATCACAGACAGTAGCAGAGATATCTGCAGCGTCATGTAAAACTTTATTTGTCCACATTTTTGCACGCACAATATTATATATACTGTATATTTCTCCATAACAACCAACTAACTCTCCATTATCCCTCACTTATTACTCAGCTTACAAGTGAAATAATTCATTTGAGACATAACGTTGATCGTCATTTATGCATCATTTAGCACATAAGTCTGGTCACTTCTCCACTGTTTTGCTAAGCCTCCTCCCGGTGGTGTGCATTTGTGTGTCTTTGTGTCGTAGTATCTGTCATAAACAAGAGATTATGGTTGGAAGCTCTGATCATGCTGGTTTGGTTTTCAGCCACAATGTGGAAGTGAGCCTCCACTCTCCCTGTAACAAGTCACAAGTCATTTATCTAACATCACAGTTAGTCTGAAGCTGTTTAATGACGGTAAAAATGAAACATAAGATAAATATCCTGCATAGTTCCTCTTTAACTTCTTCTCCTCTGAAGCTCATGAGTATTGTAGTTTCTGAAGACACCCACCAATATGTCATCTTTACTGTCTGTTAGATATATTACATCCTTAAGGTGTTTTCCCAGTTACAACACAGTGCCAGAGTTGTGCAGCCTGCTCCTCCTGCCACATCATCAGCCTCATCCTCTCCACCTGGTGTTCCCACCTGAACCTCATCACCAGTCAAGCATACAAACAGTCCCACTGCAGCACACACACTACAGACGTCTGTCCCTGACCTTGAGTTTTGTGCTTCGGGCCCAGTTGTTCAAAGGTCATCTGATCGGATTTTGGATAATAGATTGGATCAAATCTTGATCAAAACCAAAAACGGATTCTGAGAGCGGATCAGATCTTGGTTTTCATCTGGATCAAACCTTCAGTTTGTGTTGTCCAAAACTTTTTAGTAGGATTGGGAAAACTTATTCTAATCCCAGCAGTCGGGTGGATTCAGGAACAAAATGTCATTTAAATTAAATAAAACTGGTCAAATAGACAATGTTTATAATGTAGTATATAGATTTATTGATTTATATTTCGCACCTAATTTGTGATTTTTCATAAACATACAAAATGAAACCACTACAAACAGTGGCCACAGAAATTACACTCTTACTGAAATCCCTGATAAAAGACATACATAGCCCACAATTTATATGCTCATTCCATTACAAAGAAATACATGAATAAAGGATATATCCTTCTTTTTTTTTTACATTAATGTACCAAATTTCATAAAACAAAATGACTTGGTAAATAACTGATAATCGATCACCAAGTACGTAGAGCTCTAACCTTATAACCCAAAGATGAAATTTTGCCAAATGTCAGTGCTGCAATCAATCTTTTCCTAGTCTCTACTGAGTCTTTTACCAGCTTGTTTAAAGATGTCTTCAAGAGAACTGCCGTTTTACATTTGGATATTCCACTTGTATTAACTCAAATATCAGCTTATGCCGTCCTATCAATGACCTATGGCTAAGCCACGCCCTCCCCTCCACTCACTGGACAAACAAATCAACATGCTGTGACAGGCACAAAAGCAGTTGTCACAGTACCAGACATTTCGCAGTAGACCATTGATCATTTTTGGCGAGATAAAGATCAGATGTCATCAGAAGTTACCAAAATGAGCAAGGGATATTAATCATTTTATTGTGGAGAAAGTCGATGAAAAGTTTCAGTTAGAAGCAAAAATGTACAGGCCCTAGTGCAACCATGATAAACTGCATGTCTCCGTCGGTCATTTCAGATTCAACAACCCTGCCCTGTTGGTGGTGAGTGCGCATATGAATTAGCTGTTGTCTAGTCTTGATGTCTGACCTTGTTGTCTTATTCTGGCAAAATGTCACGGCGGCAGAGTGTCCTGCTGAAAGCTGAGACAACAACGGGGCTGGACCGGTCGTCTGAGCTGCTGCTGCAATAAACACCCCGGGCCACCACACCAAGGTCTGCTCTGAATCCATACATGTTCATGGGCGGGAGGAGTGTATTTTCAAAACTTTTGGGATTCCCCAAAAAACTTTTATCTTCACTTTAGCTTCTCAACCTAACGTTAGCCAGAGCTAACACCAGAGTCACACACACCAGTGTTTCCCATTTCATTCCCCGCCGCCATGGTCTTTTAAAATCCTGTGGGAAACACTGCACACCCTTGAACCGCTGTCATCAATGCCAATATCTATTCACATGAAAAATGTCATGTTTCTGCCTTCAGATGATGTTATTTCATGTACTACTACTCATGTAGTTATCTCTGGGTTTACTGATAAGTGTCTGTGCTGTTAGCAGCTACCCATCATGATAGCTGGCAGGCTGAGCTTCAGTAACATCGCCTGCTGGCTCCCATTGGTCCAGCCTCTCAGGATACCTCGTGTCTGAGTGAGAAAAGCTCATAAAACCAAGCAAAACTAACTTTTTCTAATTCATTTCACTGGACATCCAGGCAGAATGTCCAAATGGGAATGCCTATACGCAGTGTGAGGGTGGGGGCTTAGCCATAGGTCAATTGTAGGAGTATCAATCCATTTAGGCAGTATGTTTTTCCGGGCAGCAAATGTAAGAATATTGAACAGACTACTTCGATGAGAACCTTTGATGTGGGGGCTGGCTAAGCCCAGGAGCAGAACCTGAGGTCCAGAGTCAAGGTTAGGGTTGCCAACCGTCCCTTAAAATACAAAATTGTCCCATATTTGGAAACTAAAAGACGTGTCCCTTATTGAACAGATAAGGAATGTATTTTGTCCTGTGTTTTTGAAGATAAAATTTTATTATTAATTTACAGGCCGCTATTTACGTGATAATGTTAAGAAATAGCCTAGAAATGACTGTCAATTTCATAGTAATGTCATGTTTTTCATAAAGGCAAAGATTACACATGCTTTTCATGCTTTTCATTTCTTGGGAAAGACCAGAATTTTTCACTACGAGTCCTTGCAATTGATCGTTATGTCTGGGCTATTTCTTGACATTACTATGAAATCGACCGTTTTTTTCTAGGCTATTTCTAGACATTACCACGTAATCAGCAGCCGGTTCTCATTGACGAATGAGGCATCAGTTCACTCGGCCTACTCCCCACTCATAAATATTATTATTTGTAAGCTATGATAAAAGTTAAAGTTCATCATATTTAAGACTCATTCAAACAGTGATGTAGTACAAACAATCTTAACTATTTCATGTAGAGCTAATGAAATAATAATTATTAAAATTATGTTATATATTAAACCCCTTACTCTCCCACCCCATGGCCAGTGCCCTGTGTCCCTTATTTCTACTTCAAGAAGTTGGCAACCGTAGTCAAGGTAGACATCGGAAATCAAATTGAGTTTGTCAATAATTTTATGAACATATAACCAGACACAGTACCGGTTTCTCCCCACCTCCACATGTCTGTCAAACTTTGATTTGTCCTATGTTTCATAGAAATCTAAAAAAGCCAGATTTCTGCCCATGTTGTTTCATCCATTGTGAGACTGAGATCATTATTCCATGCCTCTGTGAAAACTTCTGTAAAAGTACAAATGATAGTTTTTCTATCGTGAGTGAAATGACCATTGTTCACCTCTTGACTGGCATCACAGAAAAGAGAAAGAAACCGATGAGTCATCTGTAGGTGGGTGAGGTTTCTAAAGGCAAACGAAACCAGACGACGTTAGGGAAACTGGTGAAAATGGTCCAGAATCACAAACTACACTATGGACTGAGAGCTGCTACTCTGAAAGTGGCTAGACCCCAACTGCTGCTGCTACACTCCCTTAACAGTCAAAGTGTGTGTGTGTGTGTGTTTGGCAGGGTTGGGAGGGTTACTTTAAAAATGTAATCCAGTACAGTTACAAGTTACCTGTTGAAAAATCTGATCAGTAACTTTTCTAAGTATCACAAATTTAAAGTAATGTACTGGATTACTTCAATACCAAACATGCCAGCACACATCAGTCAGCGTAGATTAGATCACTCCAAACAGGAAGTCAAACACACCCAGCAATCTGGTAAATTTGAAAATATAACACAAAGGATAAACTCCTGAGTGTTAAATCATCATTTTGTCAACATTAGTCACAGCCGCCGACACAAGCCAGCAGTCACCGGTCAGTCGGAGGGTCCTGAAGCCAACACGACGAGGAAGAAAAATAATAGTGGAGGTGGAAAAGCGCGACATTTTTTTTTTGAGAAAACATCCATCCCACAAGAACAAAAACAGAAAGTGAAAAAAATGAACGTTGACGAGCACATCGAGCTCAGAAAGACAAAGTGATCTGTTGTTTACATTTTATTCTCACTTTATACACAGCTGTTATCACGTTAGCTGGTTCTGCTCCGTGGTTTTGATCCGACAGTCGGAGCTGAACCACAACGGAGACCAACGGAGATCGGGCTACACACTGATGGAGGTCGTTTCACGTGTTGGTTTGTTGTGGTTTTGTGTTGTAAAGTGTGCACTGTGCATCTGTCTGCTCTACTACCCCCGTTTTTATCAAATATACCAGTGGCTAATCCGATTATCGTTTTTTTCTGTACTGTAACGGAATACAATTAGTCGTATCCTAATTACAGAACACCGTTACATGGAATCTGTTAGCCTCCTCCCCAAGCCTGCTGTTTGGTATAATAAGGTCACCCAACCAGGAAACACACATTAAATTTGAATCTTCCTGCCCAAAAGACCAAAGATCTTCCACAATACTTCAACCAGACTGTTATTTACTTAAGTACTGTACAAACTACCAGCAGAACTGAGATCAGCCCCAACTGTCAGCACTTTTAAATCCAGGTTAAAAACATTTCTCTTTTCACGCGCTTATAGCTGAGAACTTAAAACTTTATCTATTTTCTTTTATTTGCTCTTGCTTTTAACTCTGTTTTTAGTGTTTTGTTTGTTTCTATTCTGTCTTATGCTTCTTCTTTTTTTTTTAATGTTTTGTCTTCATGTAAAGCACATTGAGTTGCCTTGGTATGAAATGCGCTATACTATATAAATAAAGATGCCTTGCCTTGCCTTGCCTTAAGTCTTTTAAAGAGGAACACACTGAGCTGAACCAGAGCAGGCGGAGGATGATGGAGTCGGGAGCTCAGCGTGGTGAGATGATCAGTGTGGACAGCTGAAGATGAACCTGAAGCAGCTCTTACCTCCTGTGCCGTCCTCTCCCGGGTCCTGTGCTCTCTCTCCGACCGGCTGCTGCTTCTCCAGGTTCTGCTCAGATGCTCCAACTGTTTGTCAGTGAGCTCATGTGCTCAGAGCTGCGGAAGCTACACAAAGGTGTTTTCCTGTTATCAGACCACAGACCACACTTCCCTAACGCACACACACACACACACACACACGCATGTGCAAACATATACAAACGTATGCAGAGCTTTTCAGCAACTGACTCATACGTCAGGTTGGTTTCAGCGATGAGGAAAGTGTCTGGTTTATCACTCGTCCATAGATGTGAATGTCACTTGAATATCAGTTACCTGTGTGGGTGTGTGAGTGAGTGATCATGATAAAGAGTGGGAGGGTAGATAACACAGACTTTAACACTTACACACACTCTAATGCCTCTTTAAATGGTGTTGTGTAGCATGGTGAGTAATGCAGCCTACTCCATTACTATCACTGGCTCCTGAAAACAAGAACCAACAAATACTCAAGAACTGGTGTTTGATGACAGATTGACCTTCAGTGGAAATTCAGATGTGACTCAGCAGCTGTCTGTACTGCTTTGACATTTTATTCCTGTTTTTTTTTTTTCTCATCTTTCTCATTTACTCATAACTAAGCCTTATGGAGGCCTGGGACAGTACATTCATGAAGAACTGATGGGTAAGTCCCTAAACATCACTGAATAGAAACAAAAGAGTTCACTAGATGAGGAAGTAAGAAAAGGAAAAAGTTAGAAAGGCTAATAAAGAGGAGTGAAGTTGACGTTAGGTCACATGAGTGCCTGTGCCTTGATGGACTTTGGTATTACTGGTCTACATGGGAAAGTATGATTCTTAATTAAATTTAGAATAGGCTAGAAAGTCTTTATTTTATTACGAAATACAATGACATTAAGGGCCGGATCTACTGAGAGCCCAGATAACGGGCGCTAAATTGCGTGCTCCTAGTAAAATTTTGTGTGTTTGGTTAGCGTACGCAAAATAGGTATTTAAATAAGGGTTTTGCGCATGGTAATCGTTTCCGCCATGGAGAGTGTGGACAGAGAGCTGGATGGACACAAACGCAGAATGAAAATGTGATCCGATGGATTGAGGGACAAATAAATGGGGGAGACTATCTATGTGATTGGTAAAACAAGAAGAGAACAAAATAAATTTTGGTTTATCATAAAACCTGGGAGTATTTCAGGAGTATGGAGCGATGAGGTGAAAATCGAAACCATTTTACCATATATCTGCTGTTTCCTTCTCCTTCATTGGTTTATTTATGAAAGCGAAACTTACAAAACGTGCTCTCTGGTTGGCTGGATTTTCTGTTCGGGTTGCATGGCGTACGCAAGATGGCGACATACAAGCAAGACCTTTGCTACAAGGCTTCAAAAACCGAACAGATTTTATTTTATAGCGATTATACACTTACAATATATTTAGATTTTGTCAGTAAACCTTGCCAGTTCTTGCACACTGGACCTTTAAGTTCCTACAGTGGAAAATGAGGCTGAGTGAGCCTTCCTCCTCTTCAGTTGTGTGACCAGCTCTGTTTGTTGCATTGACATTTATGCAAACCCTCATTATGACATAAAATCCTCTACATATATATGTACAGTATTTTACAGTAATTAATTATATTAAAGTACATTATATTGTTTGCTTCACTTAAAAAAAAGATCTGCTGCAGGCAGTGGTGGAGTGATGACTCTGTAAAAGCAAGAAGCTTGTGGCCGTGTGGTGACAGTTCTCTGTTTTGTCCATTAGGTGCCACTGTTGTATTTTATACTGGCCATAATCATAGCCTCAATAAGTAAATTCATCTGATATCCTGGACGTGTGTTCCTTTTCTTGAGGATTACGGTCAGCTGGCTGAGAAAAAAGAAAGAAAGAAGGGAACAAAGAGTCCTCAAAACTCATGTTTGAAGTTAATCCCTGATCTATAACATATACATATGGTCCACACAGAATGTATCTGTACATTTTGTGAAGTCAGAACATTAGGTCTGTGATACTAATTCAATATCCAACATTGTTTCACATATAAGCAGACCTTCATTTAAAAAATAAAATAAAATCTTGAATTTTACACAACTATAAATACGAGTGCTTCCTGTTGCTAAAATTATATTTACATCCTGTTGTTTGGTTGGTTTGTCGGTGGTAAAAACCCCGGGTCTGTTGGAAACCTGAAGTCTTCTGTTAGAAGACTAATAACGTCATGAGTGCCTGCTGGCTTGAAGCTACAGCACACAGTTGTTCTTGGTTGTCATGCTGACCAACGACGTCTTCCTGTTGATTCTGATGGTGCTGAGCTGCTCGTTGCTGCTTCTCCTCCTGACAGACCGTCCTGCGTACGTCTGTGCTTGTGTGGTGCTGAACACGGCCCCCAGGTTGAGCTGGGCCCTGAAGGCCTTGCAGAAGAGGAAGTAGATGAGCGGGTCCAGGCAGACGTTGAGCACAGACAACATGATGGTCAGCTCCTTCAGGTAGAAGAAGCCCTGGCTCCACCACGAGCAGCGGCCCATCAGGAAGGCGTAGGGAAGACGGACCAGGTGGTAGGGGACGAAACACACGCAGAAGACGCTGACCAGCACCAACATGTTCCTGCGGGACTTGGCCAGTTTGTTGGGGCTGGAGGAGGCCGGCTGCCTCTTCAGGGCCAGCGACAGCCTGCGGGAGGTGCTGTAGTAGAAGAAGACCAGGGAGATGAGGACCAGCAGGAAGGTGACGGCGGAGCAGCAGTGGAGGACCTTGTAGAGCACGGTGACAGGTTTGCTGTGCAGGACGCCACAGCCCACGGTCGTGGAGACAGAGTCTAATGGCTCCTGCGTGAGCAGCGACAAGAGGACGTAGGTCATCATCATGGCCAGGAGGAGAACCCAGGTTACCACGGAGATGACTTGAGCAGCCCGCACCGTCTGCAGGACGTGAGTTCCTAAAGGATGGACGATCTTCAGATACCTGGAGAGGAGAGGCCACAACGTCATTCAATTTTCAATTTCAATTCCAATCTATTCATGTATTCATGTATTTAGGAAATAGGACAGTGCATATTAAAGGTGTACAGAAAAGAAAACTGAATTTAAGACCACTCTGGATCATAAAATTAGTGCAATAACTCATCTATCAGACGATGTAGGCCAAACTTTGTGCAAAATTCTATTTTTGAGTAAATCCAGGATGAAAGTGTGTATTTTTTTTTCCGCATTGGATAATGCAGGCGCACGGATTATACGTCAGCCTGTACACGATTCACCTGCCACTGATATTGGATCCGTAATCCGTCATTCAAACGTCTGAGACACACACACACACACGGAGCTCGGTCTCGCCCCAAGCTTTGAATATCCCGCCCGCTCAATAACGACTAATCAAATTTGTTTTCCTTACTCGGGTAAACTCGTGTTGCAGCTCGTGACAACTCGGCGCGACAAACAGGACAAACGGCCATTTCTGTACACCTTTAATGAACATTTATAAAGTAAATATGAATGAGATTACAGCCATACAGCTAATTTCCATCTCTTGTCCCATTGGCGGGTAGGTGTTAGATAGAAAAACAATACAAAGTATTACCAATAAGAGAAGGAGAGAGAGCAACAACAACAAAATAGAAAAGCACAACAACACAGACTGAGTTGGGGACCACATGAGACCAAATAGCAAGTTGTTGAAATTCTATTGCAAAATGCCTGTCCAAAGTGGTAAATTGTGCACTGTACTGCTGGATTCTATTGCAAGATGCCAGAGTGCTGGTTTGTACTGCAGAAATCATAGGAAAAAAGAAAGTCTGCACACCAACAACAGCTCCAGAGCAGTAATTTATTATCACCAAAAAAGGGAGTGTAACGTTTCGGGTCAGAAACCCTTCCTCAGACTTAAAAACCCGATAAACACAGATATCGGATGGACTTTTTTCCTTTTCTCTTTTTTTATTTGTTGTTCATCACCTGATATGAACGGATCAAGATGCCTCCGGTACCCATGTCATGACTGTATGATGATTTTACACTCTCTTTATTGGTGATAATAAATTATTGCTCTGGAGCTGTTGTTGGTGTGCTGACTTTCTTTTTTCCTATGATTTACTTGTGTTGTCTGGCACCCAGTATTTAGACTTAGACGGATGTGCATGCTTTTTCTATTTTTGTCTTGCAGAAATACCCGTAATAAAGTGCTGGATTGTAGTGAGGTGCTGGATTGTATTGCAAAAAAAAAAGTTCATACTGTAACTGACTCTATCTGCAAAATCCCCTGTTGTGTTCAATGACAGTGAGCTTTTAAACATTTAAACTTGGTCTCTGCAGCTACAGAGTGGTTAAAGGGAAAGACCAAGCTAATAGTCACATCCTTTTATCGGTAGAGTCGTGAAGTACGGTGCAGAAGCTACAGCAGGAAGTTAAGGTGGACCAAAGCCATTAGACCACATAACATGTTTTGAAATAATTCTTACTGCCAGACCCCCTGCTCAGCACACTGACTAATAGCTGCTTTAGGGGACGTGGTTAAAGTTTCACATCACCAAACATGCTAGACTTCCTGCCGAGAGCACAGACGTGACTCTCACTTGTGTTGTATCAGGACCCGATGGCTTGAAGTGAAGTGATGGCCCAGGTCCTCCATGCTTCCACTGCACCCAAATCCTACGTCTGGTTGAACAGGTTCCTTTCGGACTCGTGACAGGTTAATGCCAAACCAAGCTCAGTCTGGTCCACAGTTACAGTTAAGTTAGTGTGTCTCTTTAATGCAGCCACCGAGACCTACACACAAAGAACTGGAATAAACCAAACCTCATCGCCGCCCTGTCACTTTTTTTGCGTTCATGAACACAGCACTTTTCTTTCTACATGATAATAACTTAAAATAAATTGATTGATAGATTGATCGATTGATTGATTGATTGATGATAACAACTAATTCTATTTAGTTATGTTTTTATCAAAATTTGTGTTAATGTTTATAGTTGTGTCCTTTTTATACTTATATTTCATATTTCTATATTCTTTATTTATTTTTGTTTTACACTGCTCTTCTTAACCATTTTTTTTATAGCTCTGGAGATTGATAAAGTATAAAGTATTAGATAGATAGATAGATAGATAGATAGATAGATAGATAGATAGATAGATAGATAGATAGATAGATAGATAGATAGATAGATAGATAGATAGATAGATAGATAGATAGATAGATAGATGGATGGGTGGGAGGTTACCCTCAGGGAAATTGAGGTTCCAGCAAGCAGCACAGCACCGATCATACATTAAAAAGGCACAGATAGATATAGAATATAAAAATAAATGAGTATCATTAATAAATCTATCCATCTATCCGTCTTATCTTCTGGGTCAAATTACATAAATGTGTTGCTCAGAAATGTGCTACCATAAGGGACACACTTCTACAATGTTCATATTTCAGAGAGGGAGAACAGAAGGAGTGAATGAGGCCATTAAAATGAAAGTAGAGATACCTTTTATAAAGAGAGGAGGATGTCTATATCACAACGTATACTATCCCTTTACCGTCCCCTAGGAGATTTACTGTAACAACCATTCTCAAGTGACCTCACGGCTCTAGTGATCATTCCAAAAACCAGAAGAACTAATAAATTAAGTGACATGATAAGGGTGAGTAGCCTGGGAAGACTCCTCTATAATCCTCTTGTCCTTGGTCTTTTCTTGTTTCTTTTTTTTCCGTTGGAGAACCATGACCACCTTGAAGACAGAAGCTTCACTGACGATGTTTGGCCTTATCATCATCATCATCATCATCATTACTGCACGCCGCTTATTTCTAATGACCGACCAGTGTTTGGATCTCTTATTGTAGAAGTTACACAGCTGAGTAAGACCTGTGGTGACAAAACACAACTGAATGTTGATCACATGGTCATAACATCTTGTACGTGGTGGTGACATTGCACTGTGTGCATGTGATAATGCTATTTTATCATGGTCTACACCTCAGACCCAAGTCCTCAAGCTCAGATGTGACCACAGTCTGCGTAACAGTGACAGTGTTTATAGCAGTCTATCACGTTTTCTAACAGTCTCATTCTACCGGTGGTTCAGCTGTTTGCTCTGATGTCTCCATACTGGTGCAATGGATTCCAAAAGTGATACTCATACAAAAGTGAAATTGATGCTGTGCTTCAGCTTGCAATGCTTACACTCAATCCTGCTGCAACCATGCTCAAGAATATGCTAACTATGCTGTGCTTCAGCTTGCAACGCTTATATTAAATAAATGATTTGTTCTCATTTCAGAGTTGTCTGACAGAACTGAGGAAACTGGAACGCACCTAAAGAACATGGACTACTGGTGCGTTCCAGGCAACGCGTAACTCGTGGTTTTCCTACAGGAAGTTACTGGTTTGACTGCCGTTAGTGCATTTTCACAGGTAACAGGTTAGAAAAGCGTGAGTTACGGGTTGCCTGGAACGCTACAAAGTCGTAAGTTGTGACTTGAAGTTGTGACTTGCGAGTTCAAAAGCCTGCCTGCATGTGGCGTAAGAGAGGGAAGGAAGGTGGATGGAGGTGAGGAAGGCTGAGGGCTGAGGGAAGCTGGTGGGTGATGATTGTTAAAGATAAACTTTTACCGTCAGTGCAGCGCTGTCTCCATGGTGTGTGTTTTGCTTCTCTCTCTCTATTGTGTGTTTTGTCTGTGTTTTTATTTTTGTCAGACCACATCCCTCATGCTTTTTAAGCACAGGTGACCAGAACAATCTCATATCCTCATGATGATGTGAAACCTGGCCAGAGCAGCAGCTCAGCCCTCATATTTATAGTTTGTTCACATCCTGTGTTCTTATCCAGGACCATCAGGCCGGGGGGGGAACTCCAACCTCCAGCTCCGCTTCATTCATCTGTATTACTTATCTATTTTTCTTTTTAATCATGTGTCCTGTGAGGCCCATGCATGGGACCTGTATGTGCTCACTGCTTGCACTGGTGCTCAAGCTACAGATCTGTTTTATCCCAATTTTAACTCGTTGGTCACTGAGGTTTCCCTCATTTACAGGGACGGTGAGTTTACAAGCAGCAGCAGAGCATTAATACAATTACATTGAATAACAATTGCAGAATGATTTACAAAAGTCAGACTGTTTAAAATCAGCAAGAGAGGGAATATTCTCCAGCCCCAAAGTATGTTGGTGAATATTCCACGAGGATTTTGGAGCATCAAAGGAAAAGGCAGATTTACCAACTTCTGAATGTACAAAAGGGACCTTAAGAAATAATAATAATAATAGCAATTGCAGCGGGAGCAGTGTTGTAATCGCTGTACCACAACATTGCGATGAAAAGAGAGCTGAGCCAAAAGGCAGAGCTTTGTCCTCACCCTCACCTCTGGTCATGAGCAATGGGTCATGACCGGAAGAACAAGGTTGCGAATCTGAGTGGCAGAAATGGGTTTTCTCAAGAGGGTGTCTATGGTTTTCTCTTAGACAGAAGGTGAGAAGTTCAGTCACCCATGAGAGACTCTGAGTCCTGCTGCTCCTTTAAGTGATTATGCTATCACATAATTCAACGCATAATCAGCCAAAGTCTGCACGCATTTTTTCAAAGACGCCGTACTTTCGCCACAAAAATCGCAGATTTCCGTGCAAAATGTGCAAAATATGCAAAATATGCGGGGCTTGCATGATTTCATAATCCCCGCATTTTCATTGCAAAAGAGTCACATATATCTTTGCATAAAGTTGAAAAACGTTGTGTTTACTTCAAACAAGAGCAGCCTCCTCGTGTTGCCTTGGGAACGTTATGAAGTGACGTCATCGGAAAGTCATTCAGGAGTTGATGCAACTTTACAGTTGGAAGATTGCACTTATTTGTTACCAGTTGGTTACTTCATACTAGTTTCAAAAACCTTACAGTTGTAAGTTTATAAGTTTTTAGCAGTATGTAAATTTAGGTTACAGTAAGAGATTGCACTTGTATAGCTACAGTACCTCTGTAAAACAGGAAGCACACATTTAATTTTATTGTTTGCTGTTTATTGTTTAATTTATTCATTTTTACAGAAGTTGTAGCGTATTCTTTTTGTAAAGCTACGGAACTTGTTTGAGCTTTGTGTTTATTCAGGTCTGAAATAAAACAAGATGAGAACTTAATTATTCCCAGCACTTTCTGTGATGTGTGTGTGTGTGTTGGGGGAATCACTTTTTCTTCTTATTTATCAAACCGCAATTTTTGCAAATTCCAGCAGTTTTATCACATAAAATTGCATAAATATCCCGCATATTCCATTGCATTTTTTTTTCAAAGAAGGGTAAGCAGTTTAGCGATTGAAGAGGGATGGATGGATGGATGATTGTGTATTAACTAACTTGTTCTGTTTTCCTTGTGATTTGCTCTTTGGAAACTGAATTCCCCTTTGGGGATATATATAAATCTTGAATTTCAAATGAATGGATCTGAGTGAGATCTACAGTAATGGTTTTGCTGCTCTGTCTTCTGCCACAGGCCTGATTCTAACACCTAGGGACACCAAAGTCACAACACAGTAAATTAACAACAATCAGAGATCAGAGAGTGAAGAGTAATTCTCTCACAGTGTGAAAAGTTCCCGGAGCTCTGTGGCACTGTGGCACAATGAGGATGTGGTTAATTAACCAATTAACCAATGCAGGCAGCGGGGCAGCAGCACTGAAGTGAAGCAGCAAACACACATGTAGCATAGTTACATGACCCAGCCTGCCCAGCAGAAGCTGCCTTCATCATCTCTTGTTAATTGACTGAAACTATTTCCATGTTTTCCCATATTCCATGTTGTAAACTGTTTCTTGTCTGTTTCCTTCCTCTGTCTCTCACCCTGTGGTTTCTCCTGTTTTTTCTATGGAGTTTCTCCTCAGTGGGTGTGAGGGTCTAAGGACAGAGGATGTTGTTATGATGCTGTGTAAAGACCTTTGAGACAAACTGTTTGTAAAAATGGGGTATACAAAAAAACTTGTGGTAATGCAAAGAAACAGCAAACCACACAGCTGTTTCTGACTAACATGACTCAGAGTGACGCCAAACACCCACTGAACATACCACACACCATTTACTGATCATGACACAAACCGACACAGTAGTTCACACACAGAAAGGTGCACAAATAATACTTGTCTTCACTGTTGGGCTTGGGCCTGAACGCGTTCAATGAACAATCGTTGGGCAAACGTGAACTGAATCTACTGAATTTGAGTTGAGCCATGAGACCACTTTTTTTTGGACATGCTATATTATCAAAATTGTTATGTTTACGCTCATTCTGTTTGTTAGTGGGGATGCACATCATCCTGAAATATATGAAGATATGTTAGTTGGCAACAAAACTATAATTGTCTTGACGTAGTGATCCTGAATATGAAAAGTGGCTCATCCTACCCCAATCTCTCCTATAACTTAGTTCAAGAGTGTGGCAGATTTCCATAGAGGCTTCCAGGTGAAAACCCAGATAAAACACTCTGTAAACAGACCTGTAGCGGAAAAACCACCCAATCTGGCAACACCAGCCACCACAGTGTCGCATTGTCGCATGTGTCATTAAAAAAAAAAAAATGTTAAAGCAACAATGGGGAAATGCCAGTATCCTGAGGGCCGTATCTCCTCAATGCTAATGTAAACCCTGGTTGGATAAGGATTCAAAATTGGATACAAAGATGAAATCTGACACGTAGTTTCAGTGTTAAAACTGATAAAATAATTGCTGTCTATGGTTCTATATGGGCTGTGGCAATAATTTAGAAAATAAATAGCTTGCAGCAATGTATTTAAAAAAAAAAAAGTAAACCACGACCTAGTTCATTTTTGGAATCGTGAAATTTTGAATTATGAACTATGAACTGAACTAGTTTTTTTTTTTAATCTGTGAACTGAACCTTAAACTAGTTCATGTAGAAAGTGAACTTTCTTTATATGCAGAGGCTACAGTCCTCGCGGCAACCGGCCCCGGTTCGAATCCCGAATCTGGTGGCCCTTTGCTGCATGTCATTCCCCCTCTCTCTGCCTCCCCATTTCGTGTCTCTCTCAACTATCCAATCAATTTAAAGGGATGGTTCACCCAAAATTCAAATTTCACTCATTATCTACTCACCCTCAGGTCAACTAAGAGCTGTGAGAAGTTTCAGAGTCCTCCATTCCTTCTCTGAGTTACGGGGGGGGGTCCGTGCAGCAGTATTTGTCCATATAATGGTTGTGAATGGATACCACTTTTCTTCGTCCAAAAAGACACACCAAAAAACATCCAAATACCTCCATAGTGCTCGTCTGTAATGTCTGTCTTGTATTGAAGCCCTGACATGAGAAATTGTTCCGAAAAAAATAAAATAAGTCTATATTTTAAGCTTGTTTGTAGCGGAAGCTCCCAGTGTCTCAGTTCACTGCTCTTCCTGTGTCAGTGCAACCGGCGGAACAATTTCTCATGTCGGGGCTTCAATACAAGAGGGACACACAGACGAGCAGTATGGAGGTATTTGGATGTTTTTTGGTGTGTCTTTTTGGACGAAGAAAAGTGAGCACCATTCACAACCATTATATGGACAAATACTGCTGCACGGACCCCCCCGTAACTCAGAGAAGGCACGGAGGACTCTGAAAATTCTCCCGGCTCTTAGTCGACATGAGGGTGAGTAGATAATGAGTGAAATTTGAATTTTGGGTGAACTATCCCTTTAAAAAAAACAAAAACAACAAAAAAACAGCTCAGCGTTGTGACCTGGCTGGGCCTACCTGTTGGCTGCGATGTAGCCCATGAACAGGATGCTGGCGTACATGTTGAGGTAAAAGGCCGAGGCGCCAAAGTTGCAGTAGAGGCGGCGGACGGGGACGGAGCTGCTGGCGTAGTTGGCGATCCTCAAGGGGAGGCAGAGGCTGATGAAGAAGTCGGCGGCTGCCAGGTTCTTCAGGTAGACGGTCACGCTGCTGGACATGTGCTGCTGAGTGCTGCAGAAGTAAACCCTCAGGGTGAAGCCGTTCAGGACCAGACCCACCTGCTCGGGGAACAGGGAGACGAACAGATCTGGATTGAACAAGGCCCCGTTTATACGTAGTACCCGGTTATTTTTAAAAACTGAGACATTAACCATCGTTTGCACCCTCCGTTTACACGCAAACGGAGAAAACGCCCCTGAAAATGATGCTTTTTAAAAACTCCGGCCAGGGTGGGGATTTTGGAAAACTCTGGCATGTAAACGGAGAAAAACGGAGATTTGGGTAGCCGACGTCAGACCCTGACGTCTAACCGTAACCATATTACATAAATGAATAAATCATAATAATGATCAAATTTAATGCAGACTGATGTGTCCATTGTAAAACATTTATTTATTGATGTAACGTTAAATGGGGTGATTTCTGTACAGAGTCACGAGGCTGAGCTGCTCTTCTGTCCACACACATGAAGCTTCACTTTTCATTCAAACAAACTAATGCTACTGCCACAATTGTTAGATTTCATCAATGAGACCAACATTTATCTCCTAAAAATAATTTAACCAGCCGGTGGTAAACCTCTAAAAACCTGCGGGTAAGTTAATTAGCGATAGTTTTGTCCCCCGGGATGACGACGGAGGTTGGCCGACCGAGCAGCTCTGCAGACCGGCTGCTGCCTCTGTGATGTCCCGGTCGTTGCTCCACAGGTGGAGTTTCACTTCTCCGAAAAAAAAAGAAGCTTCACCTCTCCGAGAAACATCGGAGCAAACTTCTAAACAGCCTCATCTGGATAAACTGGCCGTATATTTGGCATCTAAACAGTTACTTTCTCGCATGAAAAAATATTAAAACTTTACACACAAGGAGGGCAAGTGACGTTGTTGTTGTTGCTGTTGCTATCAGGTTGCTATGTGGGATCATGTGCGGGATTCTGATTGGCTAACGTGGGCTTCAGCTTCACCCTACACTGCCACCTACAGGTTTGGCATAGACCAGAGCGGCATTTTTATGCAAATGAGAATGACTGATGCATCCTGGGTAATTTAGGGGCAGCGCCCGGCATCCCTCCATTGAAAAGTTCAGCCTAACTGGCTTGACAAACTAACTAACAAAAAGTTGTCTATTAACGGGCTGTTTACAGACAACACTGAGCCAAAACCTCCCTGGTGATTCCACCAAATACGTGTAGATGTCTGGGTCAGACATTTCTGGTCACTGTGTGGAGTCATTGATCACTGTGGGAGGCTAAAGGAGCATACCGCTAGATTCATTCATTGTAATTTTTCAAGATAGCGTGAACGGTGGGTTTCAAAGAGGGTGTCAAAATAATTATGAGACACATTATGCTACAAAAGAAACACAAAATAAAACATTCAAATTGATTGTTAGTTAGTCTACGCTCCATCAAAACACAAAAAGCCACTGAGTGCAATGTAAATATGCCGGGTGCTGCCCCTAAATTACCCAGGATGCATCAGTCATTCTCATTTGCATAAAAATGCCGCTCTGGTCTATGCTCTGAAAGGGATAGTAGCATTTTTTTAAAGTGGGTTTTTATGATCTACAAATAGCCCCTAAGTACTTTAATTGCAGTAGAAGACTCTCTGCACTCCTCCCGTTAGCAACGCCAGCCCATAATAGCCCTGCCCAGAGATTCACAACATACAGTGTTGTGAACAGACCCAAAGAAACGGCCTATTTTCGTGGCCTAAAAGAGGTTTTACCTGAAAAAAAAAAACACGGTTCCATTGTTTGCTATAATATAATTTTTTCCAGCCCTTCAAAGTGCAGGAAAAACACAGTTTTTATTTGGACCTAACCAACTGCTGATCGGCGGGCGCTAACCCTGGGCGGAGGGATACGTGAGTTGGTTTGGTCCAAATAAAAACTGTGTTTTTCCTGCACTTTGAAGGGCTGGAAAAAATTATATTATAGTGAACAATGGAACTGTGTATTTTTTTTTTACGTAAAACCTCTTTTAGGCCGCAAAAATAGGCCGTTTCTTTGGGTCCATTCACAACAATGTATGTTGTAAATCTCTGGGCAGGGCTATTATGGGCTGGCGTTGCTAACGGGAGGAGTGCAGAGAGTCTTCTACTGCAATTCAAGTACTTAGGGGCTATTTGTAGATCATACAACCCCACTTTTAAAAAAATGCTACTATCCCTTTAACGGCATATATACACGGGTGGTGTAAACGAAACGTTTTCTGAAAACGGACTGGTGTGCACGCAGTGTTTTTTGTAAACGGAGAGGGTGAAATGTCCGTTTATGAAAATAGCCGGGCACGTGTAAACGCAGTCCAAGAGTCAGATGGAGGGAAGGGGGGGGGGGGAGTTGAAGACGACAGACTCACCAGAAACACCAGGCTGTAGAACACCATGACAAACGTGTGGAACCCCGGTGTGGCCATGTTATCACAGGTGCCGTTCACGTTAGCGGACTGGTTGGAGGTCGGGGTCACGCCGGTCAGGGTCACGCTGCCGGCCCCTCCAAGGTCACTCATCATGTTTCTGGATGTTTTGGAGCAGAGAAATGTGAAAAGTGACTTGAAATGGTCTGAACACCGTCAGACACCGAGCGTCTGCCTCAGAGGAAGTGGTGAGAGCGGAGAGGAAGCTGACAGATCACCACAGCAGCAGAGAACCGCTGCAGACAAACACAACTAAGTAAGAAATCCACCTTCCTCCTCGGCCCTCCAACACACCGGACCCCGCTGCCGTGAGAGGCCTTTTCACTGACACATCTGTTCTCCTGTTGAGGAGAAGCCTGGTTTTATTTGCTTTACTGTTCTCACCATCACCAAAGCTGTTTCTGTTTATATTTTGGTCATTTTACGCCGTAGAAAAGCAGTTCAACTACTCCTGTGACTCTCCTCTTTCAAATACGTGCGCCCTTGTCAATCAAAACAACAACTGTGAAGCGCTTCGAAAACCACAGAATCGCTAGGAGAGAGAGAGAGAGAGAGAGAGAAGCAGTGAGCAGGATGACGGTGCTTCAGAGGCTGAAAGTTTTGACTCATTTGATGAGGAAGATTATGAAAAGAAGACAAGAGAGTTGAGAGTTCAGCCTCCTCAGACAGCAGGGCCACAGACCTGCTCAGCTCTTCAAACTATTGTTTTTGTTTTAGGCTAAATATAGTAAATTTTGTGTTTAGTTGATATTTTGTTTGGAGAAAAAAAAAGCTAATTTCTCATTTAGGGCTGAACACATCTCATGAAGTTTGAAATGTAATGTGAAGTCAATGTTTAGCTTCTTTTATCTCACATTTGAGACATTTGGTGAAAACAGAATGACAGATAACATTTATGCTCAAAAAGCAATTTCACAAAATTTCATTTTAACTTAAGGAGAAACGAGTTGATAAGATCAACTAGAAGTCTCTGCAGGATGGCCTCACATATTCTAATAAGCAGGATGTCTGCAGGCAGTTCACCGGTATGATCACGATCAGTGAACCTGGAAAGAGGCACACATCAAAAACATTTCCCCATCAACACAACACAAACTATCTGCTGCTCCTCAGACACACACACACGGGCTGACAGTTGCCTGGACGACATGTTGTTGTTGATGCAGATGTCTCCATCCTCCAGCTGTCACTGCTCAGCTACCTGTCTGTTTACAGTGTTCACACTCATGAGATACTGAGATTAACCTGTTGAGATGAGATCACACTGACTGACTGAGTGTGAAGTACTCTGACTGACTGACTGACTGACTGACTGACTGACTGACTGACTGACTGACTGACTGACTGACTGACTGACTGACTGACTGACTGACTGACTGGCTGGCTGACTGACTGAGTGACTGACTGACTGAGTGACTGACTGACTGACTGACTGACTGACTGACTGACTGACTGACTGACTGACTGACTGACTGACTGACTGACTGACTGGCTGACTGACTGACTGACTGACTGACTGACTGAGTGAGTGACTGAGTGACTGAGTGACTGACTGACTGGCTGGCTGACTGACTGACTGAGTGACTGAGTGACTGACTGACTGACTGACTGACTGACTGGCTGACTGACTGACTGACTGACTGACTGACTGACTGACTGACTGACTGACTGAGTGTGAAGTACTCTGACTGACTGAGTGACTGAGTGACTGACTGACTGACTGACTGACTGACTGGCTGGCTGGCTGACTGGCTGACTGACTGGCTGACTGACTGAGTGTGAAGTACTCTGACTGACTGAGTGACTGACTGAGTGACTGACTGACTGACTGAGTGACTGACTGACTGACTGACTGACTGACTGACTGACTGACTGACTGACTGACTGACTGACTGACTGACTGAGTGACTGACTGACTGACTGACTGACTGACTGACTGACTGACTGAGTGACTGACTGACTGACTGACTGACTGACTGACTGACTGACTGACTGAGTGTGAAGTACTCTCATTACATTCTGACTAGAGGAGGCAGAGGAACAACTAAACACAAGACACAGCGAGCAGAGAGAAGTCATCAGTAACCAGACTTGACACTGACGACCAGTGTTGGACATGTTACTTTCAAAAAGTAATTAATTATAGTTACTTTCCCCAAAAACTAACTGAGTTAATAACTGAATTACTACATTATAAAAGTAACTACCGTAATTAACTGTTTTTTATTTTTTATTCTTCTGCAAATGGCAGATGAGCTGACAGACAAATGAATTTCTCTTTGGGGATTAATAAAGTTTTTCATATTCGTATTTGTATTTGTATTCATATTCATATTGCATTACTTTTTTATAAAACGCTCAAATATGTCAGATTACTTGGACTTGCCCCCCTAACTCCCCTAACCATAACCCTAACCTCCCGTTTATCTGGAACTAACCAGCTCACTCAGTATTCCTCTGCACAGACTCAGTCTGCCAGTGGAGGAATATATATAAATGTACTTTCCTGTACTGGCTGCAGAAATTAAATAAAGAAATTTCAGGGAAAAAAAAAACAAACAAGCAAAAAAACAAAAAACCCACAGAGGGTGGCTATAACCTACTGTGGATCCCAGATGGACGCTACGAGCTGTGTGAGATACCAAAGAGGAAATGCAGTGTGTGACTGAACGTGTTCTCAACTGATTCACCTGGTGATGAGTTCACACGGGTTCGTTTTTGGCCAGGCAGTGTGGGTTCAATTCCTCCCTGTGGCCCTTTTGTTGTGTGACATCACATGTCACTGTGTCTCTTTGCTCGAAGTCTTGAAGTTGGAAAGACAGACGGTGTCTCAGACTACACACACGAGGTTTCGGCCAAGTCTTGTTATATTCTACATGACTTTAATGCTCTCCAACACTGAACCACTGAACAACCATTTAAATTTGGTATTGAAAGATATTCTCAGTCTGTTGGGAAACATAAGAGTCTCGACCTTTATCAAAGCAGTTTCATTCTGAGTTCGTGGTCAAAAGCTTTTGAAGACAAATCAACCAGAGACCATCCCTCTTCTACAACACTTCTTCACACTTCATTTTTCATTTTTAATCACGTTTATCATCAGCTTCAGTAAACTCTAAATCAACATCTACATGAGAGTCAAAAGCTACTGGATCATATATTCAGTTCAGAAATAAATAAAACTTTATCTCACTCTCAATGAGAATAAAGTCATTATTTAAAGAAATACACAATATAGAATATGGCCTAGAGGAGTATTTTATACCAGTTGTTCCAAATTAAGAGGGTGAAGATAAATCTGATGAATGATCAGTGGCAGAGGACGGAGCACAGGCTTTAGGTCTTCTAAAAAAAAAAAAAAACAGTCCAGTGAAACAATCTGAGAAGTAGCTGGAAGAAAGTCACTTCTTCATTCCTCCTCCCTGATGCTGGTCTGCTGACTAAAACCACAACACGATAGACTTCTATCAAAACACTCACATACAGAGATTTATATATTGTTATAGAGAATGAACTCATATCTCTAACCCTAATCCTCTGACATGAATAATTAATGAGTGATGACACGCTCATTGTTTCAAGTTCTGCATTCAAGTTAAAGAAGTACTTCACTACATGTACACACTGTGCCAAAAGTTGTTTTTTTTATATATTTAAAAAATGTAAATGAGTTTACACCATGATTTCAGGACTTTTATGTGTTGTTCTGCATTGTTGTGCTGGTACTCAGCGGCAAGCCACTGCAAATACTGTACACAAATAAGTTAACAAACTCAAAAATGCTGATATTCCACCTTTAACGACTCTAATGTGTGTGAATGTCATTCACAGTATTTACAGCCCAGGAAGATGAAATGAATGTTTAGTACAAGTGCCATTAAGAAATAAGAAGAGCAGAGTCACCTGCAGCACTCACCTGTTTGTCTGTG
Source organism: Trachurus japonicus (assembly GCF_045865225.1). Lineage (NCBI taxonomy): Eukaryota > Metazoa > Chordata > Actinopteri > Carangiformes > Carangidae > Trachurus > Trachurus japonicus. The sequence goes on along the minus strand of NC_140919.1, from coordinate 41,282,482 downwards.
TCTGTCAGTGGAGATCTGATGGGGGGAAAAAAAAAAACAATTTGACTTCCTCCTGCTCTGCGATCGCATCAGGAAGAAGAGGGTGGGGGGAGGGAGGGAGGGGCGGGGGAGGGAGGGAGGGAGGAGGAAGAGCTGCAGAGAAAAAGCTCTGTGCTCTCACTGTGTGGCGCTTCTGCTCATTTGCAAGTCATAAATTCACATGCGACAGTCGAGGTATGTTCCTGGAGTTACTGGAGAACACCTCTGACTCTGTGTGTGTGTGTGTGTGTGTGTGTGTGTTCTTGTACTGACTACGTTGTGAGGACCGGCGAGAGTTTTGAACCAACAGAGTGAGGACATTTTTAGCAAGTGAGGACATTTTGGCCGGTCCTCACTTTTTCCCATGGGCTGTTTGAGGGTTAAGACTTTAGGTTATAATTAGGTTTATATTAGGTTAAGAGTAATGGGTTATATTAGGCATTTGTTTTGGATGGTTAAGGTTATAGGGTAAGGGGCTAGGGAATACATTACGTCAACGAGTGTCCTCACAAAGATAGCATTACAAGGATGTGTGTGTGTGTGTGTGTGTGTGTACGTGCTCTGTGGAAAAAGAGGAGCAGCCTCTAAATGATGCAGCGACACAGAGTCTCGTCTGATGCTCCCATCCAGTTCCAGTTCATAAATGAACACTGCTATGATGGTGAATGGTGAAGTGTGTGTTTTTGGTTTCCTGTACATATTAAAGAGCCTATATTTTATATGTTATTCACTTATTCAGTCACCTAGTTCCTAGGGTGTCCCTTTTCACATGTAATATGTAATGTTTTTATACTTGGCTCTTCTTTTTAATAGATGTGTGAATGAATAGTTCCTTGTTTGTATCCTTCTATTTTGTGTTGTTTTACTGGCTGCACGGCAAATTGCCCCTCAGGGAGATAATAAAGTCTACTAAACTAAACTAAATTTAGAAATGAGAAATGAGTTATCATTGCTCCGCTTTTATCAGTGGTGGTTCACGGTCTGCCGTGTTGCCAAGTGACAAAACTGGATTGCATCACTGATTAATCGATAAATGGCATATTACAATAAATAACTCAAAATAAATTATACAGTCAGAGTGAGATAGAGGAGCAGACACACACACACATCTATGCCCACCCACCTAAAAAATGTGCTTTTTCAGCATTCATGAAGTTCAGTCAGTGCAGTTCTTAACTGATTGATTAAAGATTGTGGTTATGACAAACTGTGGCAACATCCTGTAGGTGATGCAACAAAAAATGTAAAATGTAAAGTCACCATTGGCAGAACCACCAGAGCCACCGCCAGAGGAGACTGCGAGGTACCTCTCAGACACACAACTTTTGGTCAATCTGTTCTATCGGTTAAGGGTTGTAATATTTGGAATAATGTACCGTGCACAATAAGGGAAAGCACCACTTACAACACTTTCAAGGTCCACCTCAAAAACTGGCTTAAAGCAAACCAAGTCTGTAATCATTTCTTGTTGTTGTGCAGTGCATGCCTACATATACGTATGTATGCATGCACTGCATTTGTTTTAATTTTCTATATTGCAATTTCTCTCTGTAAGTATGTGTGTGAATGGCACTTCTATAACTGCTGCTACTGTCTCCAATGTCTTGGTGCGCCCCAGGGCCATCACATTCTGGATCCATCCATTTAGACCTGCACTTTACCTATTTAAACTTGCACTTGCACTTTAGAAACTGGCACTTTATACCAGGCACTTTACAGATCGTCATGCACTTTATGTATAGGTATGAATGTGTATATGATTGTGAACCACTGTATAATTCTTGTGTATTTCTGTCTGTTTGTGTGTTACCTGCCAAGGGACTACGGATGCAAATTAGCAAGTTGCTAACTCTGACGCATTTACATTTGTGCACACGTACGAATGTTCATTAATGTGTATTGTCCCTTTTAAATAAATAAATAAAAACCCTTAGTTGAGGTTATGGAGGCACTGCTCTGTTGGGGTCATGATCTAACCTTCACGTAGATAATCTACACATTCCTGTTCTGAACGACATGATGCCAAACGACCAGAAGATGAGGATGTTGTGCAGCAGGATCCTCACTCACCATGAGGTTAATAACACTCTATAAACACTATACCCACTGTAATATGATTTAATGCATTTATCTGTTATAAAACACTGTGCTGACATGTAAAAGAGGTTCGCTCATGTGCTGCCCAGGAATGAATTATCAGGTGTTAGACTGGATGGTCTGGATGCCATGTATGTCTCAGGTTTCAGCAACAACATTCCCATTTCTTTTGATTGAGGAAGTTTATCTGGATTCATCAGGTGTATCTCCCTCAGGCAGCAGTGATGCAGGTAACAGTGGGGCAATGTTAGTTGTGGTAACTGGATTACCATAATATGTCTTTGTTGTGATCATCCTTGTAGTCTAGTGCCCTCCAGTGGTCACTGCAATCACTTGATCACAAAATATAGAAACAATACCTACAACTATACAACTATGTGTGGCAGGACGAAGGAAGGCCCAGGCGGGGTTTGAACCCTGTTCTCCTGGGTAAGAGTCATGCACGCTGACCATTCAACCAAAGGGATATCCCTGTGGCCAAGTAGCCAGGGCGCATGATCAATTGGAGGCATAGTGACAGGACCATTAACTGTTTTATATGCATTGTCTTTTTTTTTCTTTTCTTTTTTTTATCGTTATGTTTTATTTCAGTTCGGTATGGACATTACAGCTTGAGTAAATCTGAGATATTTTTTTGTGTCAGCTATAGAAACTGATATACAATGAGGGTAAGAGACACGAAAAAGACAATTTGACAGACAGGTAAAAAATAATGAATTGCATATTTAAAAAAAAAAAGACTTTTGAGAAGGGAAGAGTAGCCACTTAAAAAAAAAAAATACTATTAAGCTAATCAATCATATAGCCTTACACTGTGGAGCATATATCTTATTCTAAGTACAGTGTGATGTGAACCTTCACATATTCAAGAAAAGGTACCCAAGTTTTACTGTAAATACTTGCTGAACCTTTATGAGTGTCCTATATTTTCAAGTTTGAGAAAATAAAGTACATCTTTGATCCGATGTGTAAATGCTGGGGGTTTGCAGTCCTTCCATCTGATCAAAATCAGCCGCCTGAGTGTGAGGAAAGCAATACTATGATTGTCCTCTAGTAAGAACTAAGTGAACCCCAAATAACCCAATTAAGGGGTGAGATCGGTTGTTCTAGAAAGCCATTGTGCTCAAATATGAGCTTTTCAATTCAGTGGTGAAATTGATCAAGAATTCTAATTAAGTAGGACATGTACATGGATGTAGAAACACAAGCCGTGGCCAGTGGATCACTGGTTTATGAATGTTTTTCATTGCAGATAACATAACCCACTTTTTCAGTTCAGATTCACATTCACTTTGACCTTTGGCCACTTCATCTTTGAGTCCAAAGGAGTGTTTGTGCCAAATTTGAAGTAGTTTAGTCAAGGTGTTACTGAGCTGTCACATTTAATAAAGGACTGTTGCTGCTGCTGCTTCAATAAAAGAGAGACAAAGAAATGGCATGGGCATGATGTTTATTTATTTACATTTACAAGTTCACTGTGCCGTGGATGTGATGAGTGCCACATCATATATTCAATTCATCACAACATCTTTCTGAATGTCCAGTCTTTTTAAGAGAAAATTTGACCAACAGTGTGTGTATCCTCTGGTGTGATATTGTCTTTGCCTTAATACTTGATACATCCGATTCCTGTTTAAGTGTCTATGATATGTGTTTACACTACCCTCTGGTGGTTAGAGTGTGTTTTACATTTTAGACCAGTTTCTGTATAGTTCTGCCATCGTTCAGTCTAGTGTCATTACACTCAGAATTCTCCAGGAACGTTCTTCATCTCAAAGTGCAACAAACTCCACTGCCAGTGATGATGAAAAGAAAAAAAAAAGGATTGTGTCTAAATGTTAAGATGAAGGGGTTAAAAGCAGAGGTACTAGTGAATAAATATTCAATAACTAAAGACATAAAGAAAGAAGCTTATTACATGTATTATACAATTGTTGAAAGGTTACCGGTAAGCGGCTACATTTCCAATAATTACTGGCTTGCTGTAGCACTGACGTACAAGCTCTAATTCTTTACTACACGATGCTAACAATCTGTGGTATTTTAAATACCAATGATAATAAGGCTGCAATATTGTTTTCAAAGGAAACTCTTTGTCCGAGGCCTGTGACTTTGAATTGTGCCCTTTGTACAATTTCACACGTAGGTTTATTATAATGTGTGTACTCTCTTATAATTTCATTACCTTTTTAAATGTTGCTGTTTAAGTACACCTGATTTCTATGGTATATTCAAAATATACATATTTTAATAGGAACAGACATTGTTCCTCTGGGGTAATCTTTGCCCAGCTGCAAAAACACAACAGCTGTGGTTCCTGACACCTGAGGCCAAAGGTTCAGCAGCTTTGCTGACTGATTGAACCTGTGAGATTAAATATAACTCGTGTTGATGTGTGACTGGAGGACCAGATTCGATCCGAACACACCCTCAATTCAAAAGTACAGATGTTACAGTTTTCTCAAGCACCAGAGAGGGAAGAGCATTTCATGTGACCTCGGAGCCACTAAAACCAAATCAGCTGAATCCACTGAACCGTGGATCAGTCACAGTAACGTGATGCTGGAGGAAAACCGGTCACGACTGCAAAGTCTGGTGCCACAGGTTTGATGCCCACTCATCACACTCCAGTTTCACTTCCATATCAGCAAAGGCTTCCTCCTTTCTTTTCCAGCCCCTTTCTTTCTTTCTTTCTTTCTTAAATAATAAATAAAACAAAACGGAAAGTAAGTAAATCCCATGTATTATATACATCACATTTGTTAATATACAGTATTCTGTTTTTTCACTGCCATTATACTATTACCATTTTATGTACATCATTGTGTAATAAGGCCCATTGCTGAGTATCACATTACTGCATGTAAATGCAATTTGTTGCATTGTTGCTGCTCTTACCCTTCTTAGAAAAAACATCCAGCTTCACTAATGGAGACCTGATAAAGAACTAAATTAATGTCAAGTCCTGTCAATCTTAGAATCTGTCAGTTGAAGATTCAATAATTTGCTTCCTGAAAACAGACCGAGTTGTTACACTTATCTCCAACTTCCTGTTTTCTATCATTTCTAAATGCCACTTTGATTCAATGTGATTCAAAACAAACCAAGTTTGAACATTTTTCAGTCATGGCAAAACACCAAATTCAATCTGATGATGAAAACACAATTGAAAGCTGTCAAAAACCCAGGAAGTGGGTCACCTGAGGTCATATTGTTTATTTTAATGATTGTGTTTATGGTTTCGAAAATATCCCCTGATTTCCTGTTTCCTCTTCTTCTTTCCTCCTTCAAAAAAAAAAAAAACTTTATTTCCTTGTTCCCTCCTCTGGTCTCCTCTCCTTGCCTCCTTTCCTCTCCTAAATGTTGCTCAGGCTCTGAGCGGTGGTCAGGGACCTCCTCCTCTCTCTGCCTGACAGTTTCCTCATTAGCGACTCTCTGAAGTTCCGGCACATCAGGATGTAGATGATGGGATCGAGGCAGACGTTGAGCGCCGCCATGAAGAGCGTCGCCTCCTTCAGCTGGAACAGCAGGAAGCGGGTGTTCCAGCTGAAACCCGACTCTGGCATCTGGCTCAGGGTGTACGGCACACGGCAGACGTGGTACGGCACGAAGCAGACGAAGAACACGGCCAGGATGCTGAAGATGCTGCGGTTGGACTTGCGGCAGGCCTCGCTGCTGTTGCGTCGCATGCGGCGGTAAGACTGGTAAACCCTGTGGGCGATGGAGGAGTAGCAGAAGGCCAGGACCAGCAGCGTCACCCAGAACAAGGACACGCAGAAGAGCGAGGACACCCGGTGCCACTGCACGCCCAGCGGCGTCTTCAGCTTCATGCAGTGCAGAGCGTTGTGCTCCGTAGCCAACTGGCTGGTCAGCAGGACGTTGGGCAGCGCGCAGAGCAGGAGCAAGCTCCAGGTGAAGAACGCCAGGACTCGGGCGAATCGGACGCTCTGCAGGAGGTGCAGCGGGGACGCCCCGCCTGACCTGGACCTGCAGGCAGAGGAGGAGGTGTGACGGACGATCTTGACGTAGCGTTCGAGGCTGATGAGGCCGATGAAGAGGATCCCCACGTACATGGAGGAGTAGAAGAGCACGGCCGTGTAGCGGCAGTTGATGACGTGGATGCGCCAGCCGCCCAGGTTCAGCTGAGCCGCCAGCCGGAAGGGGAAGGTGACCAGCATGAGGAGGTCGGCCACCACCATGTTCTTCAGGTAGACCACCAGACCCGAGTCACTGGGCACTCTGAAGAAGATCCAGGCGGCCATGCCGTTCAAGCACATCCCCACGATGCAGATCGCCAAGTAGAACGAAGGGAGCACCTGGTCGGTGAAGGTGCTACCGAAGCCTGATCGGTTGCTGCTCGGCAGGTGGGTGGAGTTGAGGTGATCCATTCCTTGAAAACACAAAAACACATTATTTTCATCATCACAAACATACAGTACTCACAGATATAAAGCACAGATTACATATCAGTCACTACAAATTTGTATTTTTACACATATATAAACACAGCATGACTCAGTGCTCAGCTGGTCCTTCAGTCCAGATTGAAACTACTGCATGGATTACCATGAAATCTCTGTGATCACCTTGGTCTGGCTTCAAGAATATGAGATGCAGCAAAATAAATCTGGCCCAAACGTCTTGTTTTCCTCTGGCCCAGTATATTGTGTATCATATTCTGGCCCAACAGCCACAGCTGGATGTGGAACCAGATGTGTCAGTGTATGGTCCAGACTCAGGCTGAGGAACCAGGTGTATGTTTCTTCTATAATCTGGGTTGTTTGTTATCTTTACGTACTAAATCTTGCACAGTTTATCATGTCGTGTAGGGTTATGCATTCAGGATTTATTGGGATTAAATTAAATGTTTTGTGGTCATTTATTCCAGTTGTGTGTCATCACCTGTGACAAGAAGAGTTTGCTAACTAGCATGCAGGCATTCATGGTTCCAGAGGATAGATCCTCTTGACTTTGATTTTTTCTCGACAGCACAAGTTTGCTGTAGAGATTTGTGCTCACAGTTGGACCACCACCAGGTCCAACTATTCATTTACATAAGTAGGTCACAACAACAATTATATGGATTGTGATGAAATTACAGTAAATTAGACAGACTCGGGTCTGGCTACAGGTTTGGGAAAATAAAGGCTGATCTCAGGGGCTACGTCTATTTTCTGGTGAATGTACAAATCCTCTCAAAGCCTACTAGATCGCCCATTTGAGTTTGGTGCCACTCTTACAGCCAATTGTCCAAACTTTAGTCAACATGGACATCACTTAGATTTTCCCCAATTCAGTTTGAAGACTCCCTACCTTTGGTGAAGTCCGAACAGCATTTCATTGATTTAGTTTAGTTAAATTGGCCCCTATTAAACTTCTTCCAAATAAATGCATAACCCATGCATGGCTCTGTATTTGTGGCACCAACCGCTGGAGCGCAAGTATTGTTAAATTCACTTTGTTACCATCTTTGCTGAATTAAAAAAAATGTTGGAAATGAAATATGCATGAAATATAATGCTTCTGCAGTTGAAGCAAATAGAAGCCATAGGCTTTTGTTTGTTTTTGAATTTACCGTAGTTTGAGTCATGCATGTTCCTTGAGGATGGACTGTCATAACTCTGGTGATGTTCTATCTTTTATTATGATTCCATCATCAAAAAACATTGTTACGAATGGACCTTTGCTTATTCTACAGTACAGGACAGTGACTTTAGTCCCTTAGACTTGTTCTCACAATGGCTCCTTCTACATTCACATATCAACAAAGGAGTCCCAAAAAGTGTCCATGTGTCCTGCTCTGCTGAACTTCCCTGTTCACTCCCCACAGGAGCCTTTCATGTTCATGGACTGAGCATGCAGTGCTCTGTTTACACTGGGCCACGTGCACAAATAAAAAGCATCTTGCACTTCTGTTCACACACACTTCCCTCCTACTTCTGATTCATCCCAGTCCAACACACACACACTCAGTCCTTCATCCACTCCTATAATAACAGGACATATACAGTCAGCAGACAGAGGAGGACGACGACACTGGGTGGGTTTTTTTTTTTTGTTCTCCTCTACTGACTCAATTATTTTTAGCCCCTCATCCTGACCCAAACCAGTCTGGATGTTGTAACCTCAGCTGGATGAATGTTTCTCCAGTTGACCATAAGAGAGGTTCAACCCAACACTGACACTTCTTGTGCTGATCAGACTCTAGATAATAAAACTGCCGAAGAAAAGTCCCGGAAACAGCTCATATCTTAAAGAACATTATGTCCTCTGATCTCCTGTCTTTATGTTGAGCTCACTATTTTATATTAAGTAGCTGTGATGCCCACAGTAAGAAGACTTTAGGGTAACACTTTACAATAAGGGTCCCTTAATCAACGTTAGTTAGTACATTACTAAACATTAATACATAAACTAATGTGTTAATTAATGCTGAGTAATGCATACATAATGATAACTAATTACATTATTCAAATTTTAAATGTATTAACTAACTTTGAGTAGTAAACATTAATTGACATTAACTGCTTACTAATAGGCTACATTAATTAATCTGTTTCCTAATCCTAAGTAATACATAATAATGATTGTTAATATATTAATTAATGCTTAATAATGTACAAACTAACGTTAATTAAGGGACCCTTATTGTAAAGTGTTACCACAACATTTTTAGACATACATTCAGTATTTGGCCACATTATGATACTACACTTGATTGCAGTTAACAAATTCTATTGTGTGGGGTAGAGACTCTGCTAATTTGGGTGCAAGTTTTATCTGCAAATCTGCACAGCACCAAAGAACTGCTGACTTTTTTGTGCCCCAGCAGTCAAAGGCTCAGAACGTGGCCTGAAGTGCTTGAAGCGTTCCCCTAGAGGCGGCTCCAGCTTGTTCATCACCATGTTGTGCAAAACAAACAACACACAGATGATTTAGTATCTACCCTAAAAATGTGAGGTCTGTCCTGAGGGGAGTGCAGTGTGAAACATCATGGGGTCTCAAGGTTATTTTTGTGGCAACAGGAGTGAGACGAGGACATGGAGCTTTTTGAACAGCTAATGCATCTTTAACCAAAAAAAAAAAGTTTCTGTCTTAGTCTTACCTTTACTTTCCAATGTACTTTTTTTTGACTACAACTTCTACTTTTTGTGTGGATGATGCTGATCTACAGCAGAAAAGCAACTTCTGCTTTTGTCACCCTTCAGATGACCTGATAAGGAAGTGATGCAACGATCCTCTGTAAGCCTTTGAGGAGGAGCTGCTGGGTTCAGGGGGACAGAATTAGAACATCAGTCATTTGCTAAACAAAACAGCTTCTAGCTCACTGTGACTGTGTTTGTTTGAATGAAGTCATTTTAGGAGCTAGAATTTACTGGAAAAATTAGCATATTAACAATCATATTATATTATTACTTCAGAGAGTTGTTGCACCTAAATACAAACTGAGTCAGGTTTAAATGTCACGACTCAACATGTTGCTTAACAATTAAATGTCAGTTTTTCACTGCTGAATCATGTTTAATGCCAATGATTTGTGAATTGCATGAATAGTTTTTTCCCCCCATAATTCCTTATAATAAGTACACACTATTAAACATGAGTTAAGCATTAATAAATACCGAGTTCTTCTTTTATAATGCATGAATAGCCTACTCATTAGTATGTAGTTTATAAATACAGTTAGTGCTTATCAATGATGAGTAAAACATTTTGAACTGTGTTTATAAACTACATACTAATGAGTATTCATGTGTTTTTGTTCAGTATGCTTGACTAATGCTTAATAGTGTGTATTTATTATAAAGTGTCCAGTTAGGGTTGCCCGGTCTGTGATGCAAAAAACAGCCAAACAGCAAACGACCCAGTCAGGTTGGTTATGTGCTGCAGTAAAGGCCCCCACGTACTCCGCGCGCACTTGAGGCAGACTCAATGCGGACCCAAAGCGGACGTCCACCGGACCCATCCGCGCAAAGCTCAATTTTTACGACCGCGCGGACTCCGCGGACGTATACTCGGTGTCACACAACAGACAGCTCGGCAGGAAATCTTCTCATCGACCTGTTTTAAATGTGACACCGTATGCTCGACTATATGAAACCTCAAGCGTCTGCGGACAGTGTGCGCGGCACACAGTACGCGCACAGTACGCCCGACTCTGTGGGGGCATTTACTTCATGCAGTATTGTTATATTATGTGTCTGTGGGGCATGCAGGTGACATATGTGGGTAAGCTGATCTGGTCCTGATCTGGCATTATTCTAAGGTAGGTCTGTCGGGGTCATTCCTATGTTCCCTCAGCCTTATGTTCCCACATTTCTAACTTTTGTTGTCACTGAATATTAGGCCCTATGTTCCCACAGCCCTTTGGTCCCACCATTGGTTGGGTTTAGGCAATGAAGAAAGGAGTTGGTTAAGTTTAGTAAAAAGACCAGGTAGAGGCTAGACAGGCCAGATAGAGAGAGAGAGTCCAGTGGGAACATAGGGCTGTGGGAACATAGGCATGGACCCGGTCTGTCAGCGAACTTTTTTTTTTTTTTTACCTGTGGAAACATTTGAAAAGTCACCCAATAGGCTTTATGCACAGCTCCACTACTTCCTGAAATAAGCCAGCTCGTTTATTTCCTGTCTTACATTATTGGACCAACTGATTGATCCAGGTGTGTCTGACCTCACAACAATGGTCAGACACACCTGGATCAATCAGTTGGTCCAATAATGTAAGACAGGAAATAAACGAGCTGGCTTATTTCAGGAAGTAGTGGAGCTGTGCATGAAGCCCATTCTGCAGGAAAACCATGGTTCGATCAACATGTCAAAGTGTTGGTGGGAAAGACCGCCACCCCAGCCCATAGTCATGTAACGAGTTCTGTGTTTAGCTGAAAAACACCAACACTTCGAATAAATAAACCACCACATGCTGATTAAGCGCTGTGGTTTCAGGGTTTACCATCACTGACAACCAGCAGCTCTTCCTGTTTACAGCTTCCTCTGTCAGAGTGATTATGATTAGAAAAAGAACATTTCCACCCCCTCATGAAAAAACTCTGCTGGAAGTTTCAATATATTCAATTATTAGTGTTTATGATTTCAGGTAGGATTCAATGTAGTTACAGCTGAAATCATGGGATGATTAATCAATGAGTGAATTGACAGATACGTTTTTGCAGGTTCCTTTATATCACCCCTATAGCCTAATATATAATATATGAACCACAATTATCATTAATAATAGGAATAAAAAGAGGAATGTGTCGTCTGAAAACAAAATTATTCCAATTTTATGGGCAACAGAGTATAGATATATAGATATAGTTCTCTCCTGTACATGCTTTACATTATGTGACATTTCCCAAGTTTCTCTTATTCCCAGAGTGTACCAAACAGAAAGTTTTTTGTCTATGTTTTTATTTTAGCTATAGTTTCTGATTTTGATTTACAATTACAATTTACTGATGCTCTATGAACTTGAATCTACAAAGGAATGTGAATTCTTTAAACAATACAGATGCTGTTCTCCTCTCTGCCAGTCGTCATTTGGGAGATGAAATACTAAATCCGACATCATCCATTTTTATTAGTTTATTCATTGTGAGAATAACGACAGCACTTTGTCAATGTGGAATCTGACCTTGTCCTCAGGTCAGAGCTGAGTGACTGACTGGGTGGGCCGAGCACAGTGAGTCAGTCTGTTGACTTGCACCACAGCTCATGGGTCATCATGAACTTTCATATTAATTCAGTGCTAATATATAAGTGTGTGTGTGTGTGTGTGTGTGTGTGTGTGTGTGTGTGTGTGTGTGTGTGTGTGTGTGTGTGTGTGTGTGTGTGTGTGTGTGTGTGTGTGTGTGTGTGTGTTGTGCAAAGCAGCAGCAGGTGATTTAAAATAAACCATTCAGCCACTCAGTGTCTCCTGTTGCCACCTCTTGACTTCCAATGACACATTTACAGTCCATTTAAAATAATCTACATTCATCAGAGTCATTAAATGGAAGCATTAATTGCTTGTTTCATTCATCTAGATCTTAAAACAAGCATTTGCTCACCGTGTATATTGTGGTTCAGGTTCCCATACAGATGTTCCCTTCCCTTCACTGGTACGATTCACAGTAGGTTGATATAAGAGGAGGGTCCGGTGCTGTGTGGCTCAGAGCTTAAAGTCAGAGCAGTTAAAAGTCTGTGGAGGAGTTCCACTTCCTGCCTGTCTCACTCTGTCCCTCCCCTACGCACTCTCTCTCTCTCTGTGTGTCTCTCTAACACCAGTCTGTAGTCGTGTCTGCAGGTCCGTGTGGCTACTTTGACATGATGTTGAGTTGAGTTGAGTTCCACTCAGTTCCTCCCCTTTTTTCCAAGTTTCACTTTATCCTTCCTCCCTTTAGCTGCAGCTGCTGCAGCTCAAACAAACGACACTCACAGCAGGAGGCGGTGCATCAGACAGCAGACTGACAGGCTTGTGTTGCATTTATTACTGCTGTGTGATATTGGGGAAATTATAGCCAATAATCATAATCGCGATCCCGATTGGAGATCGTTTTATCGCCTCCTATTGTAATGTACTTTTTTTTTTATTCCACAAAAATCATACTCTTTTGAAAATGATTTGGCAGCAGAATTTGAATACCTTCACGGCCATAATGTGTGGAGATGAATCGTTCCCTGAAGGCAACGTGATAGGGGAAGGTCTCTAGCCTCTCTAGCCTCATGGTTGAGCTGTGTGCATAGACTGTAAAAAATATGGACGTAGCATCCGTGACGTCCCCCATTGGTTTTGGGGAGTCGTTTTTGTGACTCAAATATGGCGGCCTGAACAGCGCCATGTTGGATTTACCGGCCGAGAACCCGCCCACTGGCCTCGAAGCAGTTGTCCACGGAGCTGCTCGGACGTTTCCGCGCCCTAATTGGCCAGAGTTTTAACCTAATAACAGTAAAACGGTAGAGTTAAAAAAAAAATTGGGTGTGTGCGGGGGTAGAAACTATCGATTGAGACCAGAAAACGTTCTGACACCAGGCTTTGATGATGTTTATTGAGGATGTATAGTCAGTGATTTTAACATGGGGGTCTATGGAGAATGCTGCTTTCTGGTACCAGCCCCCACAGGAAGAAGAGGGGATTGCAGTTTGTTGAACGCGGAAGTGAACTTCACTTCTCAGACCGACAACTGCCCCCTTGGCTGTGTGTCATGATGCCACGTCCCTCTCAGGTAATGCCACGCCCCAATGCTAGATCAGGGTTAAAAGTCTGAAACTGAAACTGAAAAAAAGATTTGAAACTGTAAAAAAAAAAAAAAAACAGGATCTGAATCTGAAAAGATAAAACATGCAACTGAAAGAAAAAGGATCCCAAACATCAAAGTGAGAGTGGATCATAATTATATTTAACCTGAAAAAACTTTTTTTTATTTGAATATGTTTATGTATTTTCCAAAATTCAAGATCAGAACTTGAAATTTCAGCTTCAAATTTTATTTTTTCAAGTGTAAAACATTTGACCCAAATATAGCTCATGGCAGCATACGTCTGTCCGTCTACATGAACCCATCCACTTGTTGCTAAGACACTACACTCAGCCCAGTTACACTAACATAAAACTGCAACTGCAAATGCATTTAGTACAGAATTAAATACAGACAAAAATGGGACAATATATATTGATAATTATGGGCATGTATATGAAATACGTTATCATAGTAAATTTATAATACACTGAGCATCTCATAAAGGGGAATATCATGGGAAAAAATTATTTCAGTAGTTCAATTCAAATAGTGAAACTCATATAGATTCATTACACGCAGAATGTAATTTTTATGGCTGACCCCTTCGCGGACATAAAATCGATCAAAATCGAAGCTTCGACGGCCGGGAGGGGTGCGCGATCGTAACGCCTGATTACCATGGCAACGAACGAAGCTTCGAAGCATAACAGTACCACAACAGAAGTCGGTTTTCAACTTCCGTTTCACTCAGTAGCATTATAGCTAGCGGCTAACGTTAGCCACCGGCAAAACCATATAACTTTAGCCAGGCCAGTCGTAACACAACAAAATTCCTTCTCCATGACTTTCGTGATTTAAAGACACAAATACGTAAAATGGCCAAATCTCAAAGATGAATCCATGGATCGGATTATTTAGCAGAAGACGATGGTACAGAGAAAGTTCCCCATCCGTCTACTGTAACAGAATGGGTGGATGACTTAAAGCAGTGGCCCAACATTAGCTATGTTGACATAGTCAATTACTTTGTTTTTAGTGAGGGTGTTGATGGCGAGGAACTCCGTAATTATAAAAGCACAGACGAGTATAACTATCCTACATAGAAAGGAAATAGGGAAATAAATGTGTAGAAAGGAGGCAGTGTTTACTTTCTTGAAAACTGAAGTTGAGCCAAGTCAGAGCACCAACAAATCTAAACATCTGGCGTGGGTCATGACAAGAGCCAATGTGATCGAAACTGTAGGCTGTTCCTGCATAGCAGGGTTGGGAAAATCTTGTGGTCATGCAGCAGCAATCATCTGGGGTCTCATTTATAAAACTGTGCGTGGGATCGTTACTAAAAGTGTACGTACGCCCAAAAGCCAAGTTTTGCGTGCGCCAGTAAATATTCAGACTTATAAAACCCTGCGTACGCACACTTGCAAGCAAACTTCCCTTTATAAATCACAGAGTTCCTACAAGTGTGCGCAGCTGAATCCGCTCCACGTTCCGCCCTGTAAACGCCCTGTTTTAACCGTAGATGGTCGATGCAAACCACCACATGAATGTGATCTGCATGTCAATGAGCCTGATGTGCTGTTGTTCTGTCGGTGTTGTGAATCAGCTGCAGGTGTGAAAGTGGCGACGTGACGTGTTGCCGCAGCTGTCAACGGCGTCAGCGGCTCAGAGCGCACGTGGTGTTGTTTTGGTGCGCTGCCCTCTCACATGCTGGATCCGGTTCGGCACATAGTTACAACAATGACAACAGTTCTAATCTGAAACGAGTTATTAACCATTTCATCATGGTCTCCCTCTCCCTCCTTTCTCCTCCATACATACATGTCAGTAATTAGACTGATCGATAAAACTTTGAATAATTAGCAGAATCAGTAACATTCTGAGGAATGATCAAACATGACACTCCTCTTGATAACAAGAAAACAGAATGTAACAATTGTGCGAACGATTAGCTACTGGATTTTTTTTCCCCCCAGGGTTTGAGATTTAATTGACTCTCGATCATATGTTCACAGTATCATAGGAACATATAGTTATTTATACTATGTATTTATCCCATGCAGCCAGTGGCGTAGATGACGTAGGGTTGGTGGGTTTTGTAAACCCATGGGCCCTCTTGTGGTGAAATCCTGCGGCCCCCCCACACACTGCCGAGGATTTTTATTTTTTTGGTTTAAATCAGGGGCGGGCTGGTCATAGGGAGGTTCGGGATGACCGCGGCTGCCGCGTCGCAGCGGCAGGTAGCACAGAGTGTAACATCAGACTGGGTCACTGCATTATGTTGCATATTAAGGGGGGATACGAGCGGGCGCGGCCCCTCCCAGTTTGAGCTGATCCATGCGTCTATTACATCAAATTAAACAACAGAAGCTGGTCTACAACTGTAAAAACCATGTTTCTATGACCCAAACACTACTCAAATAAACAACTAAACATCAAACTTCATGAAGCACCTGTGTGTGGACCCAGTCGCCACATTTCTGGCTCGTATACTACTGTACATTATGCAGAACAGTAGGCCTACATAGCTACCGCTCATATGAAAGGGCTACAAAGATTGGAACGTTACATAGCAGCCGGCAGAGAGAGAAGACAACAACCAGCAAAGTCCAGCACACACAGACACTGCTTGACCAAAACATGGTTGTAAATTTCCTCTTACCTTTGCTGTTTTGCCGTGAAAAGTTTGTTTTATGGGTAAATCCCATAGACCAGGGGTGCTCATTACGATTGGGTCGATCGCGTGATGAAGAACAAAAAAAAAAGTAGGCTATAGGCTATTTAAAAAAACACAGTTGTCTGGACAGCAGGCATTTTTCTCACAACCGACCTCAAAAGCGAGGGCAGGTCCGCCGAAGCATCATTCCGGGTGAATCAGCTCTCCGCCCGTTGTGTTTGTTGTTACTTTGTTGGCGCTCCACAGAGCACATGGCTACTTAATTATGCACGTGCTGACCATATGGTTATGCTGAGGCATTCTGGGGGTGGAATATGAGGTGTGTTCATGTCCGCACCATTCTTGGGTCCGGTGTGATTTATCAATGGAATATTGCGGAGAGGTGTGCACTGCGTACGCACAGCTTGATCAGTGTTTCCCACTAATTAACACAGAAAAAAAATAAGTGTTTATTTTTTCCTCACGTATGTGTTTACGTGCGGTGCGCACGCACGCGAGAGAGGTGGCAGGTTGAGAGGCTGACTGGCGGAGATGAGAGATGGTGAAACCCTAGCATGATTATTAAGAAAACACCATCTCTGATCTCTGCCCGCACATAGACAGACACAGGTTCACATACAGACAGGGGCGCACGGTAAATGCAGCTGCAGCGCTATTAACCCCCCCCCCCCGTCGCCCCCCCGTCGCATAGTCAGACAAACGACTGGATGACCAAAAATGTATGGACATTTATTGTGCCATATGGATTCATGCAGTTATGAAAGGTAGGCTACACCGACATATTGTATATGAAGTGTTATGTATGTTCATATACTAGGCTATATAAATAAACGTGAATCATTAATAATGTTGGTAGATCATTTTGACTTGGTCACTTGAAAAGTAGCTCTCAGGCTGAAAAAGTGTGAGCACCCCTGCCATAGACTGTAAGGTAAATCCACAATATACAGAACTTTGACAGGTGTTAGCTACTGTACATCTAAATCGGTCCGGACGGGCTTTAGGAGCGGCAGAACCTTTTGTTGTTTTTTTGTTGTTGTTTTTTTTTCAACTTTATTTAAAGTTGTAGCAACAACAACATTTCAGTCTTTCCAGCTCACATTCGTTACAACAGTAACAGCATGTCAACACTTTATCAGAATCAACCACTGCAGAGATAATGTTCATACATTGTACAATCATTTGATAGAGGTTTTGAGCTTTAGCAGCATCATTCTGAAGGACACTCATCTAAAATATGATAATTTTTTTTTTTTTTTTTTTTTGGGGGGGGGGGGGTTCTGTCCTCTATTTGTGTGTGCATTGTGGCCCGCTGTGCACGCGGGCCCCTTGGACCTCAAAACCCATGTGGAATACAGCCCAGCTACGCCACTGCATGCAGCCGCGCCTCCTCTCCTCCTCCTGCGCTCTGGGAGTGGACAATATGACGGAGAGACGGTGGTGATTAAATATAGAGAAGGAATTTTGATTTTGAATTTTAAGTTAGATTCTAAGAAGATGTTTCTGAAACATCAGTCCGATGCAAAATAAGGGCGCTGTTGAATTAAATCACCGTGGCAACATGGATCTAACGCATACGAGTTAAAATTAAATGTGTGACGGCCGATAATAAAAACATAATCGTTCTTCTCACTCTACATTTCCTGAGTCTGAAGGCCCTTTCACACCGGAGACGTATTTTTCGTGCGAATAATTCGCGTCAATATTTTTTTCCGAACCCCGGTTTTCATCACGGGTCCTTTCACACCGACCGCGAATGTTTCGCGGTGAAAATGCGGCACAATTTTTTTTCGGAGCGAGGTCGATTTTTCTGAGCTTTCGCCTGGCGAATAAACACATCAACCAATCATGTGCCGTGAAAAGGAGGTAGGCCACGTCACACTCCCCACGTCAGAACACACAGCTGTTTCCCATAACAGACGGTGGCCGCACAGTCTCGGGCCGCCACAGTCTCTCACAGGAAAAAGAAGTTGTTGTTTCACCGTCTTTGCTCTGATCTCTGCCAGTCAGCCTCCACCTGCTGTCTCTCTGGGCACGTACACACACACACACACACACACACACACACACACACACACACACACACGGACATGCGGGCGCATGGACACGTGCTTGGCCGCTAATGTAAACAATAAATAACCTGTGTCTCGGAGGAGAGAGGAGAGGAGGAGGAGGAGAAGAGAGGAGGAGGAGGAGAAGAGAGGAGGAGGAGGGAGGAAGAGGAGAGAGGAGGAGAGGAAGAGGGGGGGTAAGTGGAAAGAGGAGAAATAGCAATAGAGTGTGTCCATACTGTCAGGACAGTGATCAGATATTGATCAGTGATCAGACAGTGAGCTGCTGTGTTGAGTGAAGTTGGTAACAACAGTGGCATAACGTAGCAGCGAATACGTGAGGGATAATTAACAGATTAGAAATGACGTGGAGGCGAAGAACCACCCGTCGCAAAGCGAAACTTTGGAATTTAATTGTCGCATCGTCGCATATTCGCGTCGCCGCCGGTGTGTATGGTTTTGATGCGAAATATTTGGCCGCGAATATTTCGCAATTTCGTGTCGTTTATTCGTTACGTCCGCGGTGTGAAAGGGCCTTGACGTCAGTTCACCACCACACCGTCTGTGTCGCCAATTCCCCTTTTCCTCCAAACCAGCGTACGCATGGGTCAGAGTTTGCTTAGAGCTGCGCACGTTCTCCCATCAAGTTTGTTTTTTATAGATCACAACCTTTGTGTGAAAAGTCACGTACGCCACTTTCAGCCCCGTTTTGTGCGTACGCAACGGTTATAAATGAGACCCCTGGAAGGTAGGCTATGCTATGCTAGTGAAGTGTAGCCTACCATTTTCATATAATCAATGTGCAAATTCTGAAATAAATTAACATACCAATACAATAATTACATGTTTCTATATTTTTTAAGCTTTGAATAATGCAGAGAGAACACTGAGGTTGAAAAATACATTGTTTGTTGTTGATTCAGGTCCAGAATGCAGTGGTTAGTGGAATGACAGGGATTGCATGCACAGATGAGCAGCGCAGGTGGAATGAAGGGACCTCGAGGAAATGATCTGCAGCCCAAGCGTCTGAGCCAGATCAAATTTAGGCACCACAAGGCAGAGGATTTCTGCTCAAGAACACGCTACTGGCAAAATGTTACAATGCCACCCCATCTGCAGAACAACAGAGCAGTAGAATGGACCAAGATCCAGGTGCAGATGATCAGCCACATCAAAATCACGATGGGGACCTGAGCTGTGGAAAATGCAAGATATTTTATGAGGCTTGCATTGACATGGATGGTGAACACGCTAATAAACTAGAAATGAAGACTAGGGAGCAGAGTGAATCTGGTTTGTGGCACAGTTCGAGGAAAATTAGAATTACTGCCAGCTCAGCTAAAAAGATACCTGTACGTGCAGGCACAAATAGCGACATATTTTTGTGTGAGTATGTAGCCTACCCAACTGAACACTTACAAGGAAATAAGTCTGGAACTCCTGACACAATGGACACTTTTTTTGTTATATTGTTTCCTTACAGTCCAGTTAGGTTCACTTTCACACTGCTATTATGACAGCGGACCAAATGATCTACCTACGTCATGACGTCATCCGCAAGGGCTGCGCCTGCTTATAATTGTCAGTGATTGCGCGTTGAGTGCGCGTAGGAAGTGCTCTGAGGCGAGAAATACATTTGTTTTGGTCGTAGTCATTAATACATCCATGGTCATCTCCTACGTACTAACGCGGGTCGTTTTGTTTTGGTGACGCTGCGTTGTTAGGCTGGCTATAGCGGCCCTGAACAGCAGGCCCCGCTGATCTGTCTGTCCAATATTGATCTGTCTGTCTGCTGTCTCACTGTGTCGTCATGTACTGTATGTTGTCACTGGTGCTGTGCATGTTGTTACTGTTGTTGTGTATACCATTGTTGTCTGCCCTGCTGTCTGTCTTGTGACGTATGTCCTTCGTTGTAATGTGCAGTCTGTGAAGACAAATTTCCCCATGGGGGACAAATAAACTTAATCTAAGACACCTATTCATCGTCAGATAATCCTTACATTAATGTAAAATGTAACTGTTAATAGAATTATTGTTCAATGTCTGTGGTCCATTCAATTAATGTTCATTGTATAAACAGATTAATAAATAAATAACCATATAAATCAGTCCCTCCAGGGTTTTGCGGGCTTTTTTTGTGATTGTTGCGGCCCAAAATTACTGATTTTGTGGCCACATTTTGAAAAAATTGCGGTGCATTTGCGATGTTTTATGGGAGGAGGGGCACCTGGCCGCCGGCTGCTCCGCTCCAGCCCTGCGGTGGCGTAGCTACTGGATTCTCACTCAGCGAGAGCTGCGAGGGACACACAGGCTCAACCAGGACAGCTCACACACTCAACACGTTCAACTCAGCTCACTTTGTTCGCATTGTATCAAGTTTCTTGCCGTCAGCCCAGCCACACCGTTCCTCCGTGGACTCACTTTCAACCACCGCTCCGTCCCGACTTGCACGATCTGCTGTGTAACTCGCGGAAAGCACCGATGATTGGTCCAATTTGCAGAAAAGTTGCGGTGATTGTACAAAATTGCAAGATTGCACAAATTCGCGGGAATTGGTTGAATTTGCGTCAATTGTTGCGATCGCAACATCGCGAATTCCTGGAGGGACTGATAAATAGATCAATGTACAAATATACATGTACCTGGTGCTTAGGTACACTCTTACCCGATGAGGACAAAAATGTCCATGGAGAACCCCTTAAATGCCAGTATATAGGGTCCTATGAAAAAAGAAATGGCTAAAAGCGCACACAAAATGGGGGGTATTTTCAAAATACTGAATGCAAACTGGATTTGTTACCAGTCTTGGACATGTCATTGATTAGTAACACACTTGAAAGAAGAAAAGCTCCCATAGACTTCCATTACAATTCATTTTATTCCAGTAAATGAACATACTCTACATGCATACACAGACACAACAATATAACAGCAGATTATAACAGAAAAATCGGATGAAAGGGGAACCTATAACCACAATGCGTAAACATATTTTTAACATTATTGTGTGTGTGTGTGTGTCCATAAGCCTGGATGGACTGCCATCCACAAGATGTATAATATCCCGACACATCAACCATGTTACAAAAGAGCTAAATCGGCCACCGGAAGGTCCTCCTCCGCACACTGTATGTGCCGACACACTGTAAACAAGACAAAAGAAAAATATTTGAATTAATTTGATGTCTATTCTTCCCCATCACAACCAAATATATGACTCATTACATAGTAAGTAAGAATTAGAAATTGAAAAACACATACCATGTCGAGGTTGTCGACTCCACCTTTGCGTTTGTTGTATGCCAGGATCATTTCAGGCTTCTTGTGGGCTTCACTGCTGACAGCTGGCTCCCAGTGGATGGTGGAGAGGAGCAGCACGTTCTTCCCCCGCCGGGGAATGTAGCTGACAGCGGTATGCATCCCCTTCGTCTTAAGGAGGATGGGGGGAAGCTCTGCCCGGTTCCTCCTGATGGTCCCCACAAGGCCCATCTTCCTTCCAAGCAACTCCTCCCCAAGCCCAAAGCTTGTAAAAAAAATTGCCACAAGTGACTGTGTGCCCAGTCAATCCCTCCATTAGCTTAAGTACCACTCTCTTGCCCTGCATCTTCTCAGCAGGCCGGCCCTCCTCCTTGCCCGTGTACACCTCCATTTTGAAGGCGTAGGACGTCTCCACATCACAGACCACCCAGACCTTGAGGCCGTACCGGGCCGGTTTGCTGGGGATGTACTGCCTAAAGCGGCATCTTCCCCTGAAGGGAACCAGCTGCTCATCCACAACGATCTCTGGTCCCGGCTTATAGAGCAGGGCAAGCTTGTGTTCCCACATCCTGGTGAGGCTATCATCAAAGCGGAGGGTTGCTGCCAGTGTTTCAAACCTGGTCCGAGCCATCACGGAGGTGAAGATGCTCCAACCAGACTCTGGGTTCTGAATGCTGCGGGTGCTTTCATTCCGGGACCAATAAACCCCCGCCAAAAGGAGCAGGCCGAGAAATGCCTCCAGCTCAGTCCTGTCCATATTCCTCCAGCCCTGAACGCTTCGTTGCCCATGGAGATTTGTCATCTCCAGGATGACCTCAATTGTCAGACTGTAGGTGGGAAGCCCAGTCAGGGTTGGAGCTCTCATCTTCAGAGATGGTGTAAGGAGAGGACTCCGGCGTGGTGGCATCCTCCATCTCTTCTTCATTTTCAAGGACCAGTTTCAAGGCCTTAAACTGGTCAAACCTAGTCTGTCTGTGCGCCATGACTGAATGGCTTTTTTTTGTGATTGTTGCGGCCTAAAATGCCTGATTTTGCGGCCACATTTTGAAAAAAATTGCAGGGCATGTTGCAATGTTTTAAGTGCTTTTGTTGCAATTAAATTGCGGGAGACAGTGAAAGTTGCAAAAAATAAGTTGCAATTTTGTTCTGAATAATTAAAAATCAAAGGAAAATTGAAATTTTTGAAATGTCACAAAATAATGTGAGGTCCTGTTATACCAGCAATTTCCCACTTGTTAAGAAAGGCACAGGAAAATTACATAGAGTTTAAAGTTGTTTTACTTTTAATTAAAATGTCTGTTTAAACATCGTGAAAAGTTGTGGTGATTGTACAAAATTGCAAGATCGCAAAAATTCGCGGGGATTGGCTGAATTTGCGTTAATTGTTGCCATCGCAACATTGCGAATTCCTGGAGGGACTGCATTTTGTCCTGCTGTGATTTGTGGGTTACATTGTTATTATTACCGTAAATCTCGGACTATAAGCTGCTACTTTTTTTCACATGCTTTGAACCCTGTTGCCCATACAACGGTGCGGCTATTTTATAGATTTTTACTTGCCAACTGCCTCCAGGGGGCGCTCTAACGGCCTCCGGAGGGCGCTCTAGCAGGAAGCACAAAAGTGACATGTGGGGAAAGATTATGCGCCGAAGAAGACGGTAGTTTTTTTAATTTGAATTTTGATTTTGAACTGTCATCTTGCGCATCATGTACACACCCTCATCATGGAAAACACACGGAGAAATGCATATGATGCAGCTTTTAAGTTGAAGGCAATCGATCTGGCCGTCAAAGAAGGATATAGAGCTACTGCACGTAAGCTTTGCATCAATGAATCGATGGTGAGACGTTGGAGGCAGCAGCGGGAAGAATTGAGTCAATGTAAAAAGACAGCAAAAGCTTTCAGAGGACATAAAAGCAGATGGCCCGAACTGGAAAATATTCTTGAAGACTGGGTGAACACACAGAGCAGACGGCCGAGGTGTTTCCACCGCGCAGATCCGGCTGAAAGCAAAAGCAATCGCGACCGGAAAAAAAAAAGAAGATTTCAGAGGTGGACCATCGTGGGCGCATGACGTCTGTCCGACTACCCATTTCTCCGACCATACATTTATTTATTTTTCTGTCCATTAGTCCGAACTCCCATTTCTCCGAGTTAAGTAGCCCTAACCCTTAACCTTACCCTAAACCTAACCTTAACACTGTAGAATGGGTAGTCGGAGAAATGAGCCGTCGGACTTATGGGCAGTCGGACTGACGTATGCTCCCCGACCATCGTGGTGTCTCAGGTACACAATGTGTTTACATTAAATACTAGCAGCTGTTCAACCTTCCTTCTCATGCCATGGTTTTAAGGCTTCATCCAGGTTGGTATGTTTATTTTGTTGGACAAAAAAGAGGGAACTCGACAACCATCAGGAATAAAGGTTTTTGTTTACTACAACAATTGTTTATCTTGTGGTGTTTTCACTTCAGTACATGTTTGAGACAGAAACAAACATGTCATCAAGAAACAAAACTCAGCATTTAGTATAGAATAAAAACATTTTTTAATTAGAAAACTAAATTAAATAGATCCCTTTCAGAGTCAGGAGAAATGGAGCCAGAACGGCTCAGAGCATTCTCCTTCTCCTGTCTACCCTTCTCTGCCAGGTTGAATTCTTCCAGCATCTCATAGTGCATCTCCTTGGCCCTCTTCTTTCGGGTACGGCGAGGCGCTGCTTAAAAAGAGAAATGGGAATTGAGTTATGAATTGATAAAATGTTTTCACAATATCCTGCAGTAGCTACATACAATACAGCCACCCGCAACACATTAGGGGCAGAGCAGATGATGGCACAGGTGGGAAATCAGACTGAGACCGGAGAAAACTGAAACGGTAAGAGATAAGTGACTAGAATAAACCAAAAATGAACTGAAACAACAAGATAAAAGACACATGACTTTAAGACAGGGAACTTGATGTGACAAACAGTTGGGGCCTATTTTGCTGACATCCCAAATAAACAGTCCTAAATTGCGTGTTGATGGTAAAAATTTAGCATGTTAGGTTGGTGTGTAGACATGCAAACTGAAACATTTAAATGAGGGTTTTGCATGTTGTAATCATTTCCACCAAAGAAAGGTTGCATGTAGAACTAAAATGAAAATTTGAACAGGTGGAGTTGAGATATTTATAGAAAGAGGTAAATAAACATATTGTTGAGATGCGGCAGAGAAGAAAGTGGCTTCTTTTCCAGACGGATCTGCAAAGTGAAATGAAACGGCGGGTTCATCTGGGTTCACCGAGGCTGCCATTGGTTCATCCAACAGCTCCACAGTGACACAGCTAACAGGCGACATGTTTGAATTGTTTAATTATTCAATATTCAACTTAATCAGGCTAAAAATACCAGTTAAAATGAGGTCACGGTGGTGAGCTGACTCTGTTTTGTTTTATTTCTCATCACTGCCTTTTGTCTTCCTCTTTCAGTGAAGAATCTGGACTTGCTGTCCAGACTGTAATGTTTCTTCTTCTCGTCACTTCTCTATTCTGTGCTGTCGTGCTGACATTTACAGTTCTTAATTTGAACTCTTTCATTATACCCACACATTAAAGTCAGTACTGTCTTTCACATTTAATAGTGAAATATTTGCAAACCCGAAAGGTCTGACCTAAATAATAGAGGAGTAGTAAACACAGCCTGTCTTCAGAGTGCTACACATTTGAGTTGTCATCCAAATATTTAGGTAGGCATTATGACTGAAGGCCAGTGTCTTGGTGACATAAGTAAAGGATGCTGCTCGATGAGGTGTCCAATTTTTAGGAATTAATGGATGACGCGGAGGCGCGAACCGCACAATGCAAAGACTGGACCGTTTTAATGGCATTTTAAAACAGTTGTTTTGCCGCAGTTTTTAAACAGACATTTTAGTACAACAACTTTCAACTCCATGTAATTTTCCTGTGCCTTTCTTAACAAGTAGAAAATTGCACTCCTGCTACCCACCTGCACCTGAGGAACTGTGGCTGTGCAGGGAGATGAGCTTTTCTTCAGGATGAAAGTGTGTTTGCAGATGACTACATTCAGTAGATACTGTGACGTTTATTTCCGTCCAATACAGTGAATGTCCTCTGTCTCACTCCAGCTCTGTCTGTCCTCCTGATTGTCTGTGTTTCAGCTGACAACAGGATGTGTTTCAGACTAATTCTGGACAGAAATTCTCACTTTCCACTTTTAGTCTCACAAGCCCCTTCCTCACTTCCTCTCTCTAAGTGCAGTGTTGACTTGCTGCCCTCTGCCACCCTCCTCCTGGCCCTGTGTGCGAGTAAGGTCCAGAGGGCCAGACGACGTAAAGATGGCGGACACGGTAGATTTAGGTGATTTAGATGATAGAGAGAGTAAGTAAGTAATGAATGAATTACTATTGAATATTTATTGAATGAACAATTATCGGAACTTTAATAAACGTTCCGGTACATTTTGACGACGTAACTTGCCATCGTAATTCTTCGGGGGGGATTTTTTCGCAGGATAGGTCCGGGAAAGTCCCGCCTTTCCCCCCTCTGATTGGCTAGTAAACTAAAATACGAACAAACTGAAAGTTCGAGTGTGTACTGACGCCATGGCGAAGCAGTTTGCATTTTTGCCTGTGGTGTGGTGAATCCAAGTTCGATCCCCGCTGGTTTCACATTCCGAAAAAAATTAGTTTTTTAAATTTATATTCCAAGTTTCCTACTGGACTCTCTACTTATCTGGCCTATCTACACTCTACCTGGTCTTTTTACTAAACTTAAAGCAGAAGTAAGCGGAATGTTTATGTTAATAAGTCTTAAATAGTTGTATCTTCCCACAGCAATCACTTCTATAGAGTGTTTGGTCTGAAACACGGGTCTGTCAGTCACTCTGCTCTGCTCTGAGCCCAGGAGAAAACTTTCCTTGTATCCTACAACCTTTATCCAATGAGGAGAGAGAACGGCATAAAGGGGCAGTCCTCTCTGTGTGTGCAGCCAAGGGATGCGTGTGAATGTGGTGACGTAGGGACGAGGGCGGGGACTGCTAACTCCATCTGCTGACAGGAAGTTAGACAAAACCACCGGATCGCTTACTTCTGCTTTAACCAACTCCTTTCTTCATTGCCTAAACCTAACCAATGGCACAATTACACTTCTCAATCAAACTCAAAATGTAAACTTGGAATATAAATTAAAAAACTAAATTTTTCGGAATGTGAAACCAGCAGGGATCGAACTCGGATTCACCACACCGCAGGCGAAAACGCGAACCGCTTCGCCACGGCGTCAGAATGATCAGAAATCAAACTTTAAATTTGTGGGTGTGGCAAGTGGAGGGATGAGGTCACGTGACAGCACCTGGCCGTCTGGCCGTGTCCTACAGGCTGCAGCCAGACCTTATAGCTGTGTGCCCCGTCTTTTTGTTTTATTTTGAAGGTTATGTGATTGAATGGAGCCCTGTCGTAGCAACAACCTACAGTGATGAAGCTCGATCTCTCTGTTGAAGACCTATGCAGCTCCTTCAGCAACAGACTGCTGCACCCACGCTGCAGGAGGGGACGCTATCGCAGCTCATTCAGCTGCATCAGACTGCTCTGACCCAGTAATAACCTGCAATCTATCTGTGATAGGTTGAAAGAAAAAGAGTTTCTCACTCAGAAATAAGGTTTAGATTATCCAAGTGTTACCGCAGTGACTGTCTTTGTTCCTGTCGATTATTAATCCACATGAATATTGATCCGTCAACATATGAATCAATCCTGAATCAGAAGCATTTGGGATCCATACATCACTATTGTTAAGGTTTGAAGGTTGACAACCTATGTCACGATGTAATGACAAGAAAATAGTGAAACATTTTTTAGGGTTTGCAAAAATGTTTCCCTCTCATTAGAGGTATTTCTTCCTTCACTAGTGGTTAGGTCTTAAAAGTAAAGAGCAGACTTAACAGTAAAACCAGCACATTATGCTCTTATTCTTATATTTGTTCAATTATCTCTATCACAAAGTAAGAAATGAATGAATGAATAAAACAACATGCATTAGTTCAGGATCTGGATAAAACTAACCATCAACCTAAATGAAGTTGAATCACCCCAATGAAAGTAGCCTTGAAATGAAGCGTTCTCTGGTTTCTTTGGATCTGTTAACTGCTTGTAAACACAATCCAGTTTGAACATGTTGTGCACACAGTTGTTGCACACGTGCCTCTGTGTGTCGTCCACCCACGCTGCTCTGCTCTGGAAGAGAATTGGAGGAAGAGGAATCCAGCAGGGAGGAGGAAGATATCTGACACGAGAGGGGGAAGTGGAGCATCTCCATTCATCTCTGCTGAAACAACACTGAACATCTGCACAGATGCAGCAACACACAGCTGGTTAACGCAGCCCTGCTGTGCTGCATTCACTGCTGCAATGTGTGTGTGTGTGCGTTTCAATTCGCCAGCGAAAAGGAAACCAACATAACGGTAAAATGCACACTCTGCGTTGGTGATAAGTTTTTATCGACCGCAAAAGAATCCACTTACAATTTAAGGGCCCATAGATCAGCTCCACGTACGGAGCTGCTTCTCCAGCAGCAACAAGCAGCCTGGGCCGGCTCTCAGTGCTTGCAGCTTTCAGCAGCTCCCTCTCGGCGAGCGGCAGCTCAGTTCTCCCCCGGTCCAGCCCCGGATCTAACCGCGTTTTTAACTTTTATTACACAAGGTTGGTCCACGTCTCGCCAGCCTTCCTCCCGGCAACTCCTGAATTTTGATCATATGTTCTTTGATAAAAAAAATAATAAATCGCCATGTGGCATATTTCTGACTGTCTTTCCTGTTATTGTTATCCTGTAAAGTTAATTTGGTTGGATGACTGATGTGCGAGGCGCGCTGCAAAAGGCTTTTAATTTTTGGTAACGCATGAGTACTCCAACGCGTTACTTTTATTCATAGGTAACGCTGTAATGTAACTGATTACTTTTAATTGATGGTAACATTGTAACCTAATTAACTACTTTCCAAAGTAACTATACCCAACACTGCTAGGCAGTCTTTTTGTGTGTCCTGGATTCCTGGTGTGGTGGCTATACAGTATAGCCACCACACCAGGAATCCAGGACACACAAAAAGACTGCCTAGCAGTGGCAAACATTTTGATGATTATTTTATTGATTCTGTCCTAGCACTTAGCCGTCCCTCCGCAAAAGCACAGCCAGTAATTATTCCAACTGATGAAACCCTCTCTCTAAATTTAGCTTTTTCTTGTCCTCTCTCTCCAACTCCAGAGCAAAGGCCTCCTGGGGACTTGACCAAGTCCTAATAAAAAAAAAATACAGAGATACAATAGCCTCTCCAATCTTGTGTATAATAGATCGTTTGATGAGAGCATGTTTCCCTCCTCCTTCAAGACAACCATTGTAACACTCATCTTACACGTGAGTCTGTTACACCCCATGCAATTTGGCTTCAGAGCAAACCACTCTATGGAAACTGCTTGCTGTTTCTTTCTCGAGACCATTAAGGCTAGTCTTTCTAGACCTTCGTAGAGCCACCGTTAACCACTCTGTGCTACTATCCGGGCGCATGACGTCTGTCCGACTACCCATTTCTCCGACTCCGACCATACATTTCTTTATTTTTGCGTCATCAGTCCGACCTCCCACTTCTCCGACTTAAGTAGCCCTAACCCTTAACCTTACCCTAAACCTAACCTCAACACTGTAGAATGGGTAGTCGGAGAAATGAGCCGTCGGACTTGTGGGCAGTCGGACTGACGTATGCTCCCCCTACTATCCAAACTATCCCATTTCAATCTTTCATCCAGCGTTCTCTCCTGGCTAATATCATATCTCAGTAGTTGTACTCAGACTAAATTTCCCCCCAGAGAACTTGCACCTGGGGGGTACCGCAAGGATCAGTCCTAGGACCTCTACTTTTCAGCTTATACATCAATGATCTTCCCTCTGTCTGTGAGGACATGGAGAGACTTATGTACGCTGATGACACGGTTATTTTCACGCACGGGAAAATACGCTGATACAGTGGCAGCCAAACTACCCGCAGCCATGGGAAAAATTGCAGAGTGGCTCAGTGACTCATGCCTCATGCTGAAGACAGTAACCTTGTACTTCTCTAACAAACGAAACTCCAGTGAACGTTAGAATGTCTTTGTAAATGGGCAGATGATAAAAAACGTTGAAGAGTTCAAATAGGTGTTGTTTTAGATTCCACTCTTCACGTTTAAAAAACATAAATCCTACCTGTATGCCATGATTCTGTCACACCTACTGTTCTGTACATCATCCTGGTCTCAGGCCAGAATGACAGCCGTGAATCCAGTAAGATCCCTTTACAATCAGTCCTTGAAAATACTTGACAAGAAACCTCGACGGCACCATCACTGTGATATACTCCCCAAATAAAAAATGCTGAGCTTTGACAACACACAGCACCTCCCCCCTTTAAGAACTTTGTGCAGCCTCGCTCCGAAGTGCTTCGTAGAACCCTAAGATCAGTATCTTGGAGGGGACTGCAGCGTTTTCATATCAAAAAACTGCCTTTTTCAAATCAGTGTTCTCCTACAACCATCGGTGAAAGGAACAGGCTCCCAGGGCACCTTATTGATTGATTGATTGATTGATATTGATCCCATTGCTGGGCTCATTTAACAATGATTACCATTGTTTTACACGTAAGGCTAGAAACTGGATTCTGAGCACTTTATGTAAAGCTACTGTAAAGCTACTGTTTTCCAATGTTCTGAACAATACTATGCACCTTATAGATTTTCCAATTGTTGTATTTAATGTACGCCCATAAGGAAACTGTTGAGGAAACTTGTTAGATTGAATGCATTATGCGCTAGTGTGGAGGCGTGTGAGTTTCACTTTTAACACGCACTGCTGTCATGCATGCGCCCTTCCTTCTGTGTGTGTGTGTGTGTGTGTGTGTGTGTGTGTGTGTGTGTTTGTGTTTGTGTTTGTGTGTGTGTGTGTGTGTGTGTGTGTGTGTGTGTGTGTGTGTGTGTGTGTGTGTGTGTGTGTGTGAACGGACTAGAAGCCCATAGGTGATGATTAAGACCAGTAGCGTAGCCAGAAATTAGCTGGTGGGTGGGCATGCATTAAAGTGGGTGGGCAGAAACCTTTGCCAGGAAATTGACAGCTTATAGCCTACCTACATAATGTCAGTTGCCTTCTTTTAAGCTCTATAACTGTGCGTGTCCGTGTGCGTGTGCGTGACTTTGGGTTTTATTTTTGCTTTGTTGTATCTGCTTTTATGGTGTAAAGCACTTTGTGCT
Organism: Trachurus japonicus; assembly: GCF_045865225.1. Classification (NCBI taxonomy): domain Eukaryota; kingdom Metazoa; phylum Chordata; class Actinopteri; order Carangiformes; family Carangidae; genus Trachurus; species Trachurus japonicus. Next base: position 41,251,895 of record NC_140919.1, on the reverse strand, counting down.
ACATTCCATATGTATGAAAAGTGCTATATAAATAAAGTCTGATTGAATGATTGATTGATGATGATAACAGTACCAGAGGGCTGACATCTTGTAGCCTACATAATAACTACAGTGCCAGGGGATTGGAACGCATCTTACTTATAAATGTATCACCACTGCCACTCATCATAATTGCATTGGCCAAGGTACAACATCTTCTTTCTAATGTACATGTTCCACGAAAATCATTATGTGATTTGACGGATAAAACTGTATATTTTGTGAGGCAATGGACTGGCCTAAATACACATACAACACGCAATATCATATTTCACAGTAAGAGTGAGGGTGGTCTGGGTGTTCCCAATTTTGAATGGACATATATTGCTACAAGGGTTTCCCACCTGCTGAATATGCTGAACAATGATGATAAATATGTCAGAGAGCTTGCCCGAGCTTCTCTGTTCTTGGACCTAAGAAGACACAAGGTCCCTCTGGCTCGTGGGTCGGAGCCTAACTTCCTGGGCTTTAAGAGGAAACCCAGTGGAAAGCTGGACAGCCGCTCTCCTGGCTTCGGTGTGTGGCCAGACTGGCCCGATCTGAACGATCTGTGTTGCTGGGCTGATGTTACCCTGGAGTGGATGGGGTCTGGGATGGGATTCCCCAGCGTGCGCACCTGCACTGATTAACCCACCTCCCTGTGGTAGTATATACTCAAAAGCACTGGCCTGAACAGATACTGTCACCTACTGGCACAAATGTGTACAACACCCATGAACAAAGAAAATGACCAATCTGGCTCCTGCACAGGAGTTGATGCAACTTTACAGTTGGAAGATTGCACTTTTTTGTTACCAGTTGATTACATCATAATAGTTTTGAAAAACCTTACAGTTGTTATTAATAGTATGTAAATTTACATTACAGTAAGAGATTGCATTTTGTGCATTAGAAGCACTTATTTTAACAGAAGATGCTTTTTTTGTAACAGGAGCACACATTTAATTTTATTGTTTAATTTATTCATTTTTACAAGTTGTAGCGTGTTCTTTTTGTAAAGCTACGGAACTTGTTTGACTCATTATCAACGTTTTGTAAGTTTGAGCCATGTGTTTATTTAGGTCTGAAATAAAACAAAATGAGAACTGAATTATTCCCAGCACTTTCTGTGATGTAGTATGCTTGCTTATCATGGGAAGTTAGTTAGAAATGACTCAAACTGCAGTTCTTGGAAGTTCCCACATTTTTTGCAAATTCCCACAATTTCATCGCATAAAATTGCATAAATATCCTGCATATTCCAGTGCATTTTTTAAGAAAACATGCCGCATTGGTCCAACCTCCCATTAGTCCGACTTCCCATTGGTTCGAACTCCCATTTGTCCGACAATCGGAGTAATGAGAGTTCGAACTAATGGGAGGTCCTCATTAGTTCGAACTGAACTAGTTATTAGCATTAGACAGACAGACAGACGGACGCAATCAGAAAGGAAACGGAGGCTGCGCATTGATCCTTTTTTCCTTTCTGGGATCAAACGGATCATGTGCATAATTAACTGCAAAACAAGCACTTCATATTAATGACATATAACGCTCATAGCTAGTATAATTCATGGGGAGGAAGTCCAAATTGTGGATACTTATAAATACCTTGGCACAGTGTTTGACAATCAACTAAAATTTCATGCAAACACGGAGTCTATTGTCAAGAGAGGACAACAAAGAATGTATCTGCTAAGGACGCTGAACTCTTTCTGTGTTTCTAAAGTTATTTTAAGTAACTTTTATCATTGTTTCATAGAAAGCCTTTTAACCTTTTCATTTGTGTGCTGGTTTAATGGGCTATCAGTGAAAGACAAAAACAGTCTTGCCAGCATCATAAAGGTCTGCTCTAAGGTCATCGGAGTGCAACTCGATGACCTGAGCTCACTATGGAAGAGGCAGGTAGTGCAAAAAGCCAAATGCATTATCAGTCAGCCTGGCCACGCCCTGAGGAGTGAATTCATGCTGATGCCCTCAGGGCAGTGCTATTGCGCAGCCAGGACCAAAACTAATCGCTACTCTGACTCTTTTATCCCGTCCTCTATCAGGCTTCTGAATAAGATTGTCATGCGTAGGTAGGTTAGTTTGGTTCTTATTAATGACATTAAGGTAGATATTGAAAGGTGGAAAGGCCTCCCATTAACTATCTGGGGCCGAATAGATACTATAAAAATGAATGTCCTACCGAGGATAAATTTTCTTATGGCTGCCATTCCACTTCCTCTAGACAAAAATTTTTTCAAAGAAGTTGAAGTTCTTTTCAGAAACTTTATCTGGAATAACAAGTCCCCTCGGGTCAGTATAAAAAACCTGTACGTGGACAGGGGATCAGGGGGCCTTGGCCTCCCAAATGTATACAAATACTATATAGCATTTAATGCTAGATATCCTTTGAAGTGGGGTTACGGAGCAGAATTTAGAGATACTAGCTGGGAAAGCATTGAACAGGAAGTTTTGGATATACAAAAAGATAAGCTTTCATTACAAGGGTTGTGGTATGCTCCGATATGCAATAAAATCGACAACCCTCTGATTAATTTTTCTTGCTCTATGGTGAAAAAAATCCAAGAGATGATTAACTTTAAAGTCAATAACTCTCCAAAGATCCCCTTATGGAACAACTACAAATTTACCTTGAATGGCAAACCTCTCAAAAATGAATTTTGGGAAAGTAAGGGTATAAGAACTATTGGTGACTTGATAAATCCCAGGGACAGAAAACTGAAATCGTTTGCTGAACTTTTAAATTCATATCGAATTGACAACAAGGATTACTTATTTTATATGCAAATACGATCTCACTTGGCCTCTTACCTAGGTGAAGTGGTTAGAATACCCACAGTGACAGAGTCTGAAACTTTACTTGAATCTATGGTCAAACAGAAACATAAGATTGCTTCTAAACTTTATAAAATGTTGAACAGCCCAACAGGAAAGGAATGGAATATGGTCCAAAGAAATTGGGAAACTGACTTGGGCAGTTCATTAGGAATTGAAGAATGGGGACAGATTTGGAAAGAATTACACAAAGTATCAAAATCAGTCAAGAACAAAATGATAAACTTTAATTTTATGCATAGAACATATTTTACCCCTGTTCGACTTCATAGAATGAACCCCTCTGTTTCTGACCGATGTTGGCACTGTCAACTAGAAAAAGGTACATTTTTTCATATGGTATGGGCCTGCCCAAAAATAAAATCCTTTTGGGAAAGTGTAACACAATCCCTGGGTGGAATTATTGGTCAATATGTTGTTTGTGACCCAGTACTGTGTCTATTGAATTATATGGCCTCTGGATCTTGGCCCAAAGATCACAAACAAATTATAATAACTGGATGTATGACGGCCAAAAGACTCATCGCTACCAATTGGAAAAATGCTGACCATCTGGTAATGGGTAGATGGTTGCAAACATTCCTCGAGACAATTTCTTTGGAGGGAGCTGCTTCTAATCTTCTGGAAAAGTGTAATGAGGAACAGCTCTTATGGAGAGAGATAATTAATATGATACGCAGGATACCCTCTTTCAAGAGAACTTAAGTGTTTTAAGGGTGAGTCTGAGCTCATACGGACTGTATACGCCTGGTCCTCAACTGCCTACAAACTGTTTCCCCCCTTCCCGCCCTCTGGACTACTGAGATTTACGACATCTGTACACCACCACTTTGTTTGTTTGTTTTTTTTTTCTTCCTTTTTTCTCCCTTCTAAATTAATTTATGTGATTTAGTATCTATATTTTTTGTGTTAGTTTTATGCTTGTTTAGTCTGATGTTTTTCATTGTGTGGTGTTTTGTTTCTGTTTGTTTTTGTTTGTTTGTTTTTCTTTTTCTCACACTTTTTAATCTATATAAATTGAAAAAATGTATTGGTAAATTATGATTAATTTGATTGTGATTCATTATTTTTGACTTCCTGGTTGCCAATAAAAAAATTTAAAGCAAAAAAAAAAGGTTAGTTTGGTTCTTTTCTCCTTTTTATTTTTTTATTGTTTTTTACTTGCTTAAGTGTATGTGTGTGTGCGTGTAGGGGGCACACCATATCTTGGCTTATTTCCCCTGGCTCTTAAATGTTGAATGTCAATTCGAATGTGTTGCTGAGACTCTTTTCACGTCATGCTGGTTGTGGTATTGTATTGTCCTTTGTTTGTTTATTTATGTATTTATTCACTATGGCAAGGTGCAACTGCAAACTGAATTGCCCATTGGGATCAATAAAGTTTTCTCTCTCTCTCTCTCTCTCTCTCATTATGCTTCCAGCCTGTCTAGCCTCTACCTGGTGTTTTTACTAAACTTAACCAACTCCTTTCTTCATTGCCTGAACCTAACCAAAGGTCAAACTACAAAGTACAACAGATAGTGATAATGACAGTTCAAAATGAGCGGAGCGGAGAGGAGAGGAGAGGAGAGGAGAGGAGAGGAGCAGAGAGGAGAGGAGAGGGCTCCATGTAACCAGATGTGTCCCCCAGCAGTCTAAGCCTATAGCATTTAATAGTTGAAATGTTGACAAGAAAAACATAACTGGATCAATGCAACAACAAAAAAAAGGACTTGTAATGTGACGCTGCTGGAAACAAAATAAAAGGAGAGAGTGAGGGAGTGAGTGATCTTTGCTTAGAAAGAAACCCTACACTGCCACCGATGGAGACCAGACGGACACCATAAGGCAGACAAATAAACAGACATGGTTCCGATGAACATTTTTTATTTATTTCACATCCAATTATTCACAGGACAGATACATTCAGTTTAACAATATTTAACAATAACAATATCAGCAAACAATCATCATTACTGTCCGTACACTATTTGCATTATGCTCATCTGCCTCTTTTACACAAGTCACTATTTTTCTCTTCACTCAGCTACTACGTTTTGGTTTACTTTATCGACATCCATCAGGACCGACACATAAGTAAGGGATAATGCCCGACGAGGTGTCCATTATCAGAAATTAATGGACGACGCGGAGGCGTGAACCGTCCGACGGTCCATTAAGTCCATTAATTTCTGATAATCAGACACCTCGAAGGGCATTATCCCGCTTATACCATGGTCACTTACGAGATAAATACATATTAAATCAATTACTTGTAATTTAATGTTGTTTTTACCATTAAAATGTTGTTTTTACCGTTAAAATCATACGTCTTTAAGCGGCTGAGCCGAGCGGACTATTTAATAACTCTCGTCGGCGATAAAAAAAAAAAAAAAAAAGAGGGACCCGCTGTGACCGCAGCCTAACGTTACAGCCAGTGACTCTGCCACAGCCTGATAGTTGATCAGTGAAGGGAGGTGAGGTGACGGCTTAAATGTTACGTGACACAAAGTTTTTCAGAGGTCCAGTGCACTTCTTACCGCTGGTGTGTTTACAGACTCCAGTGCCGTGATGCGCTGAAAAAAAGTTGTTTTGGTCCGAGTGTCCGTTGCCGTGGTTACCAACAAGCGTTTGAGCCAGCGCAGTAATATTTAGAACGTAATCAGGCTATTTTACCGGAACATCTTTATGGGTGTCCATTATCACTTTTTAATGGACACCCAGCAGCCAATCAGAATCGAGGATTCATCCAGACCATGGTATAAGTCTTGATAATAACACTCCTCTATACCTCTATACCTGTCTCTTTTTATATTCTATTTTTTACTCTTACTTGTTGTTTATTGCTGCTGGGGTTACTTACTTTATTTGGGCAGATACGGTACCTCTCATTAACAGCCAACGTGCACCAGGAGATACACCCACTTTAACATCCTGTAGGGGGTGTGCTGGGAGGTTTTCACTAATTAAGTTTGCATTTATCAAAAGTCTTGTCTGGTATTAGCATCTAGATGATATGATTTGGTTCAGGCTATCTTTCATCGTTTCGTCAGCCTGATCTGAAAACATCATGGCTGCCAGTGGTGGAGAACCTGCTTCCTTCCGTGGAACTAATCATATATTAGTCATACTTATTTTCAATAAAACAACAGTATAAATTCCTAAAATGAATTAGAACAGTTGTCTAAACATTCTCATGAAGAAAAAATGTTCCAACTGTGTTTGTGGTGTTACTTAGCAGCTTTTGAAATGTATGTATCCCATGAGATACGTTGCCAGATTAGGGGTAGAAATTTGGTCAATGTTCATTATTCAAAATGTTGTTTCAAACTGGAAGGCATGCTAATAATTACTGCAGTATCAGATATTATCATGCACAGCTTTGCCCATTACAACAGTATAACTGTATTTTACTTAAATAAATATATTTATTTTCAAGCAGGGCATCTCGGCTAGGTCATTTTATGGGAAAAGAAAGGATGTGGGGGTACCCAATGAAGATCTGTGTGACAAATTTTTGTTGATGAAAAACAATTTGACTGCAAATGGACTTTATGCACAGTTCCATAAGCCAGCTCGTTTATTTCCTGTCTTACATTATTGGACCCACTAATTAATCCAGGTGTGTCTGACCTCACAACAATGGTCAGACACACCTGTATTAATCAGTGGGTCCAATAATGTAAGACAGGAAATAAAGGAGCTGGCTTATTTCAGGAAGTAGTGGAACTGTGCATAAAGCCAATTGGACTGCAAAAGTTGGAGAGAGTGTTTTTATTCTTTCTTTGTGAAGCAAAACACTCCTGCACAGATTTATCAATCTCACTAGTTCGTTTTTATTATTTCCTATACATAGAAGTTTTGAAAGCTTTTGACTTGGGGCCTTTATACTTTTGGCTCAAAATGCACAACTCAAAATCATATCTCTTAGCTTATAACAATTATAACAATTCTGTTTTTAACAAGTAGATCCCTACCTTGCTGAGGCTGAAACTACAGCGAAAAAGACATTATCTAAGACACAAACATAAAACACCTGAGTCAGGCAGCCCACAAGACCTCTTTTTGTTTTTCAGTCTTTTCCTAACTATGTGCACAAAACAAGCAAGTATTTTGCCATCTTCTGCCATTCCCATGTGCAAAATGTTAGAATACAATGTTATTATGAGTTAATTTAAGATTAGTGCGAAATACAAACATAAAATTCTGTCTCTCTAAAGGTAAATGCAAAAATATAATTTTTTAATTTCTCCCTTATGCAGACTTAGAAACATACAAAAGTTTGTTGCCTGTCTTCACTATAAAACAGTGTTTCCACTAGGATTTTTTTATGGAGTAGCAGCAGCGGCGTGTCACTTCTTTATGAGACTGCTTTCTAATGAGATTACAAAGTTGGATTGGAAAAAATTAATAAAATCAACTTTAAAAGGTCTATGTGTAATGTAAATGACCAAGGAATATAACAATGTATAACTTATCTTCATCAAAATGAGCATTAATATGTTTATCATTTGGGCTCTTTTTATACCTTAATAGGGCAACGTATCCCGGGAGATACAACTCATAAAATCCAAAATATTTAATATATATATATTTTGAATTTTGAAATATTTTTCTTAGGGCCTAAAGAGATGAGTGATAACATTAAATTATTTTTTGCAACTTATTTTCCACTCCTGCCTGTTTAAGGGTTAAAAATGTTTAAAATAAAATAATAATATGCATATATTAATTTACAGAACAAATCCCAATAATTCCATGTTGTTTATTAAGATTTAACGTCATTTGAAAGAGTCGGAGATCTGTTGAAATTGACGCACTGATCGGGCCGTATAGTTTCGTTTTTACCGCGCGCGCACTGCTGCACTCGCCATTCTCTCTGTCTCTCTCCCTCCCTCTCTGTGTGTGTGTGTGTGTTTGTGTGTGTGCGTGCGTGCGTGCTTGTGTGCCAATAACGGCGAAAGAGCGTTATGCGGAGATGAATGAACAGAACGATATTGCCGGAAAATCTATTCGTGGCGGACGTAATTTATTTGAAACGAATAAATGAATGTAGGGGAAACACTGGCCGCAGCAACAGGCGGGGACCCTGGCATCAGCCTGTTGCATCAGCCTGTTGCATCAGCCTGTTGCATCAGCCCGCTGACAGCACGGAGATTCAGAAGAAGAGGAGAGCGCAGTGAGCGGACAGCGACAGGTCAGGGATGGGATGCACAAGTGTTTGGACAGCAGCTCAGTTCAAGGTGAAGCAGACTTATTACCCCTGGCTTCTTATGGAAAATTCAGGTTTTGGCTGCACAACTGAGCTGAGCATACTGTCTTTTAATAGGCCGCCGTGCCAATCTTTGAATAATACTAGAAGATTTGTGTGATTTACTATAAGCTTTTTTGTTGTTGTTTTGTTTTTTACAAGTTAGAGAAATTGAGGCTTATAAGTCCCAGCAGGGGAGCATACGTCAGTCCGACTGCCCAAAAGTCCGACGGCTCATTTCTCCGACTACCCATTCTACAGTGTTAAGGTTAGGTTTAGGGTAAGGTTAAGGGTTAGGGCTACTTAAGTCGGAGAAGTGGGAGGTTGGACTAATGGACGCAAAAATAAAGAAATGTATGGTCGGAGAAACGGGTAGTCGGACAGACGTCATGCGCCTGTCCCAGCATGCCCACTGGGCAGCTCCGCCACCGCCCGACCCACCCACCGTGCGCCGTATACGTTCTGGGACCTGTGCCCGTCTCGTCATCCCTGAGCTGTCATATGTACTTTGCGTTCCGGCACCTCATGATTTACAAATTAAGCACTGGTGACCAGTGTTGGTTATAACGGCGTTACTAACGGCGTTATATTTTTCAGTAACGAGTACGTAATCTAATTAATTACTTTTCCCATCGTTACAACGCCGTTGCCGTTACTGAGAATGTGAAGTGGCGCGTTACTACAGTTCGGTTGAATGAAACGCAAGGTGGTTCCGGCCACACATCAGCTGCCTCAGGACAGGGCTACAGAAATGACGGTTAGAGGGGAAAAGGCTTTATGCACAGCTCCACTGCTCCTGATTCCAGGTGTCTGACCATTACTGAGGTCAGAGTCAGAGACACACCTGGATTAATCAGTTTGTCCAATAATGTAAGACAGGAAATAAAGGGGCTGGTTTAAGTTCAGGAAGTAGGGGAGCTGTGCATAAAGCCTATTCAATCAACCTTTATTTAGTGGGAGCATTGGAAAAAAAAAAAAAAAAATTTTAAAGTAGCCTAACGAAAAAGTTACTTTCTCAGTAACGCATTACTTTTTCAGTAACTGAGTTACTTTTTAAATGAAGTAACTAGTAACTGTAACTAGTTACTATTTTTCAGTAACTTGCACAACACTGCTGGTGACAGACATGTAGAGACTGAACTGTCTGTTCAACAGTGAGAAGGTTTCTGTGACAGGAGGAGACTCTGATTCACTCAACACAGACTCACTGAGGAACCAGGGCTGGGCCTAAAGAATCCAAACCCAGGATAGAGAGGTTGAGTGAAGGTGGTGTTGAAGGTGTAGATGTGGATCAGTGAGTCAGAGGAGACTCTGTAGAAGGACAGAGAGCCAGCAGGACAGTCCACATACACTGCTACTCTGTTAGAGACAGAGGAGGAGGAGGAGGAGGAGGAGGAGGAGGAGGAGGTGATAGGTATCGATCTGTTATTGTGCCACACGTAGTAACGATCATCATCAGAGCATCTCAGAATCCAGGACTGATCGTTCAGTCCAAAGACACAGTCATCACTGTTTCCTTTCCTTCTGATTCCTCTGTAACTCACTGATATAAGAACCCATCCTCTCCACTCGACCTCCCAGTAGCAGCGACCAGTCAGACCAGTTGAACACAGCAGCTGAGGCCAGTGGTCAAATCTGTCTGGATGATCAGGATATGACTGATGCTCCTCCACCCATGTCACCTTCCTGTTGTTGTCAGACAGTTTGATCTTTGTGTTCACTGTGTTTGTGTCGATTGTGAGTGGACAGGAATCTGATGGAGAGAACAAGACACAGCTGCAGTTATTGATCATGTGATCAGTTATTGACAGTTTGATGAAGACTCATGAGGTCAGTGATGTGACAGTGTGAAGATGGTTGAATGTGCTGCTCAAAGTAAAAACAGACTTACACTTCCTCAGACCTGGTGTCAACCATGGGACTCCAGCAGGCTCCACCCTGAAAGGAGGAGGGGGGTCAGAGCAGCACCTTCTCTGTCAGCATGCACACAAGGACATTACATGGCTCTCACACACACACTGTTTTATCACTGTGTTCACATGGAGGCTTGTATGTATGGATGAGCATTGAGCACAGAGAAGAAGGAGCTGGAGTCTCTCACTCTCTGACTCTCAAACTGCACAAACACACATCACAGCAAATAAGATGAAGACACAACAGGTGGAGCTGACCAGCCCAGATATCCCACAATGCACCAAGAAAGGAGGAGGAGGAGGAGGAGAAGAAGAAGAAGACAGTCTGAAAACAGCTGTTTGATCACACACACATTCAGCCACAACACTGATTATTACACTGTTCACTACACTAATTTTATTCTGATTGACAGCTCCAGGCCTCTGGACAGTGATGACATCTGGATGTCACACTTGTGATACTGACGCCGGCGCATTTGGAGGGACCAGAAAGAGGAGCTTCCGTTACAAACAAGCTTGAAATATACAAGACGGACATTACATACTATGGAGGTATTTGGATGTTTTTTGGTGTGTCTTTTTGTTACGAAGACAGTTGGTATCCATTTGCAACCGTTATATTGACATGCACTGCTACGCCGAGACCCCCTGTAACTCAGAGAAGCCACAGATAACTCTGAAACTTCTCCCAGCCCTTAGTCGACATGAGGGTGAGTAGATAATGAGTGAAATTTCAATTTTGAGTGAACTATTCCTTTAATGAGAATCTCACCAAAAAGAATGCAGACATCGCCAGGAAAGCACGACAGCTGGCACAGAGGCCTCCTACTGAAACTCACAAAGGTGCTCCCTGCCTGGGCAACAGCAACCATCAAAACCCTCTTGACCAACCGGAATTTTAGAGTTCACCTTGGAGAGAACACCAGCGCATGGAGAACACAGAAAAACGGGCTCCCTCAAGGCTCAGTTCTAGCCCCAACACTGTTTAACCTCTACACTAATGACCTAACCAGCACCGAATCCCGCAAATTCATCTACGCAGATGACATCTGTCTGGCACTCCAAGCACCAGACTTTGATCAACTGGAACAAGTGCTCACAGAAGACCTCACCAAACTGGACCAGTACTGTAAGACTTGGCAGGTTAAAACCAAGCCCAGCAAAAACAGTTTACAGTGCATTCCATCTCCACAACGCAAAAGCTGCCAGAGAACTTAACATCCACCTGAGCGGGCTCCCACTCAAGCATGTCCCAAATCCAACCTACCTTGGAGTGACCCTTGACAGGACCCTTTCCTTCAAGGATCACTTAAAAGGAACGGCAGCCAAGGTGAAGTCCAGGAACAACTTGCGCAGCAAGCTTGTTGGTGCAAAATGGGGCGCTTCAACGTCCACACTTCGGACCTCATCACTGGCCCTTGCATATTCAGCAGCAAAATATTGTGCCCCTGTATGGTCCAGGTCATCCCACACACACCACGTGGACACCCAGCTTAACACAACCATGCGAATCATTACCGAAACAATACGCTCAACACCACTCCCCTGGCTCCCCGTCCTATCTAACATCGCACCCCCACACATCCGGCGAGTAGCATCCACTCAAAAGATGCTTCAAAAGGTTGAAAACTCCCCCCATCTACCAATCCATGAAGACATCTTTAACCCACCCACTGCTCGACTCCCATCCAGACGTCCTGTCTGGAAGAACATTCCACCAGCTGACTTCACCAGCCAATCAGCCTGGAAAAAGGAATGGGCATCCAAGGAGGTCCCTAATAAACACCTGGTGTCAGACCCTACTCAACAGGTCCCCGGCACCGACCTCCCAGGGAGACAGTGGTCAACCCTCAACAGGTTCAGGACTGGACATGGCTCGTGCTTGGCCAGCCTTCACAGATGGGGCAGTGGCCCTAGCCCACTTGTGGAGAGGAGCAGACCATGGAACACATCATTGAAGCTTGCCCTCTCCAACGACTGAGAGGAGGACTGGTCACCCTCCACACAGCAAATCAGGAGGCAACTGCTTGGCTGAAAGACTTTGCATTCGCTAAATAAATAAAAACAGCCCCCCCCCCCCCCCCCCCCCCCCTTTATGTATTTGTAACAACTTGTAACAACTCATTCTAAGGTACGAGAAAGCTTTCATTTGTATGTGGGTGTGATTCGACTTAAGTGAAATATGTATTTATGAAAGCAATATTTGATTTTTGCTAATAAAAAGCCAAATAAGTTACATATTAGGGCTTTAAATGATCAAAACTCAGAAAGTAAGAATTTGCACTATTGTTTAAGGGAAACATTTATATTTTAGGCATAGATTCAACAACCACCTGTGATCTACCTGTTAGCGAGCCTCCATCTATGACATCCTTTAATTTAGTCACATTGTGAAATGAATGCCACTGTAACCACAGTGAAGTCATCCACATGCTCACTAGACCCTATTCCAACTAAACTTTTTAAATCCAGTCTTTTGTGCCTCTCTAATGACACTACCAGAATTGTCAACACTTCTCTACAGTCTGGTATTTTCCCTGCTGCTTTTAAAACAGCCACGGTGAAACCTTTGCTCAAGAAACCTGACCTCGACACTAGCGACCAATTACAGGCCTATTTCAAATCTTCCTTTTATCGATAAACTGTCATAGGAAATTGTTTTTAATCAAATATTTAGTCATCTTAATCATTTATTGGATTTCAATCTGGCTATTGCACTAACCACAGTACAGAAACTGCCTTATTAAAAGTAGTTAATGACTTAAGAATCACAGCTGATTGGAATAATGTTGCTGTCCTCTGTCATCTTTGTTAGCCTAGGTGATTCTGTTTCACAGACGTTTGATATTGTTTGATATTGAGTATGGTGTACCTCAGGGGACCATCCTTGCTCTGATCCTCTTTTCTTTATATATGCTCCCTTAGTATTCATAATGTACATAATCATTGCAGATGATATGCAGTTATATGTATATCTCTGTTTCATCAGGAGACCCTGGTGTGTTAAACAGTCTATTTTTCCTGTTTTACAGGATGAACTTTTTTTTTAACTAAACGAGCAGAAAACAGATCTTAATTGTATTTGCCAATTTAACAGAGTTGCAAAAATATCTTTTTTTTTACCTTAGAAACATTGCAAAAATTAGACATTTTTTAACTCATTGAGTGCCGCGCTCCTTTCCAAAGTTTTATTCAAGTGTACCAGCGATTTAAACCATTTTTGACTATTTTTGTAGAGCCTCAAGCTAAACATGACTGGTTTTCACCAAAATCCCTGCTTTTTTTCTAGAAAAGGAGATACAGCGTCTTTTATGAAAGGTGCTCTGTTTGTGTCTGTCGCTCTTCTGACACTTGCATTTCTGGATCAAAGGGCTTGTGTAAGATAAATATATACAACAATTGTTGTTCTATTCACAAAATCACCATCGGGGGCGGGGGGGGTGGCGCCACTAATCAACAATAACACAGATGCACCGTGCCGTGTCACAGCCTCTCGCCGCGGAATGTGATGGTCTCTGGGCCACAGCAGGTCGGGAACACCGGCCCCACCGGTGGTCGCGGTCCTTCTGTGGTACGGGTCGGTGATGCCGGTCTGCTTTGGCCAAGAGACCATCACATTTTACCGCGGGAGGACACGGTGTTGCTCAAGATGAAGACCGGGCGGGACTGTCGGCTGAGAGCTTCCTGTTTCGGCTCCGAGCTGCTGGAGGCTCACGGGTGGAAGCAGGGAGTGGCTGCGCTGCATCCACATGCATAACTCGGTTTGCAAAAGCCCAGTTATGATAAAAACTTCCAGATCGTGAGCTGTCATGAGTTTTTGATCGTCATCTATTTCAGTTCTGCTCGTCGTAGAGTCCCCAAAGTTACACATAAGGTGTGTTAAAGTGTCTATTTTCATAATTTTAAAAAAACTGTAAAATTATGTTTTTGGCACTCAACGCATGGGAACGAAAAACGTAAAATTACGTGGTTGGCACTCAATGAATTAAGTCAGGATGATGCTGAAACACTTGTACATGCTTTTATCACTAGCCATTTGGACTACTGCAATTCCTTTTTTACTGGTCTCCCTAGAAAATCACTAAAGAATCTACAAGTTATTCAGAACGCTGCAGCCAAGAATTTAACTAATACAAAAAAAAGATATCACATTAGTCCTCAGCTTGCATCATTGCACTGGTTGCTTGTTTCTTATAGTATTGATTTTAAAGTTCTTTTACTAACTTATAAAGCCTTAAATAACTTAGCATCATCTTATATCAGCGATTGCCTTAATTCTTATGCCCCAACAAGAACTCTCAGATCCTCCACTGCCCGTCTTCTAGTTGTTCCCAAGATGTCCCACAAGAGAACTGGTGAAGCTGCTTTTTGTTTTAATGGCCCTAAATTATGGAACACTCTCCCTTTAGATCTGAGAATAGCAGACTCCTAAGCTATTTTTAAAAAGAAATTGAAAACCTATCTTTTTAATTTGGCTTTTAATACGGGTTGATTTTTTTTTTTATCACTGTTATTGTTTTGTTTTGTTGATGTTGTTTAAATTGATGTGTTAATTTTAACTGTTGTTTTGTTGTTTCTGATATTGCTTTTGTGGCAAGGTGAAGAGGGCCCGGGCGGGGATTGAACCCACACATTGACCACCACTGTCACATCTCTCCCCCTCTTTTCACAAGCACGTCCTCGTGCTTCCGCGCAGGCTGCCACAGGATGGATCCACTACATGGATTAAGAATCCATGGACCCACCCCTAGTGCTACATGGATCCTGCCAACAACGCCAGAATGTGGCAAGGTGAAGAGGGCCCGGGCGGGGATTGAACCCACACCTCCCGGGTCACGTGCGCTTGCCAGTCACCCAAAGGGACATCCCTTTGGCCAAGTAGCCAGGGCACATGATCAATTGGAGGCATAGTGACAGGAACCTCAACTGTCACACTTTGTTCAAGCACTTTGCGGTGCATTTGGACATGAAAGGTGCTCTTTAAATAAAAGTCTGTTATTATTATTGTTGTTGTTGTTGTTGTTATTATTGTTATTATTATTATTACCTGAGAAAGTCCAGTCTCCAGTCTGGATCCTCCAGTCCAGCAGACAGCAGCTTCACTCCTGAGGCTCCTGGATGATTGTAGCTCAGGTCCAGCTCTCTCAGATGGGAGGGGTTGGAGCTCAGAGCTGAGGCCAGAGAAGCACAGCCCTCCTCTGTGACCAGACATCCTGACAGACTGAACACACACAACACACAGGAACCCTCTGTCAACACCTGCTGCTGTGTTCAAGTGTCATCAGATAAACAGCTGGATGGATCCTCACCTGAGAGTCTCCAGTCTACAGTGTGGACTCTCCAGTCCACCAAACAGCAGCTTCACTCCTGAGTCCTGCATGTTGTTGTTACTCAGGTCCAGGTGTCTCAGACTAGAGGACTGGGAGCTGAGGACTGAGGACAGAGCTTCACAGCTTCTCTCTGAGAGGTTACAGCTGCTCAGTCTGAAGAGATGATCATGAGGAATTAAAGAAGAAAGGAGTTTATTATCTGTTATGTTGAAAGACAGAAGGGTTTTATATAATGATGAATAAATCCAACTCTCTCTACACTTACAGAGCTTTGTTAGAGGCTTTGACCACTGGCAGCAGCCTCAGAAGAGCTTCCTCTGAAGCAGAGTATTTCTTCAGGTCAAACTCGTCCAGATCTTCTACTGATGACAGTAAGATGAAGACCAGAGCCGACCATTGAGCAGGAGACAGTTTATCTGTGGAGAGACGTCCTGATCTCAGGGAGTGTTGGATCTCCTCCTCTAAAGAACGATCATTCAGTTCATTCAGACAGTGGAACAGGTTGATGCTTTTCTCTGCAGAGGGAATCTCTACAATCTTCTTCTTGATGTACTGGACTGTTTCCTGATTGGACTGTGAGTCACTTCCTGTCTTTGTCATCAGACCTAGTAGGAGATTCTGATTGGTCTTGAGTGAAAGACCCAGGAGGAAGCGGAGGAACAAGTCCAGGTGTCCATTTGGACTCTGTAAGGCCTCGTCCACAGCGCTCTGGTAGAAGTTTGTCTCTGCAGATTTGACTCCTGTTGTTTCAGTCTTCTTGGAGGTTGTTTGTTGTTGTGACATCAGGTTGAGTCCAGAGTTGATGAAGGTCAGATGGACATGAAGAGCAGCCAGAAACTCCTGAACACTCAGATGGACGAAGCAGAACACTGTGTCCTGGTACAGGCCTCTCTCCTCTTTAAAGATCTGTGTGAACACTCCTGAGTACACTGAGGCTGCTCTGATATCGATGCCACACTCTGTCAGGTCTGATTCATAGAAGATCAGGTTTCCTTTCTGCAGTTGCTCAAAAGCCAGTTTTCCCAGAGACTCAATCATCTTCCTGCTCTCTGGACTCCAGTGTGGATCTGTCTCAGCTCCTCCATCATACTTGACCTTCTTCAGTTTTAGATGAACCACCAGGTAGTGGATGTACATCTCAGTCAGGGTCTTGGGCAGCTCTCCTCCCTCTCTGGTCTTCAACAGCTCCTCCAGAACTGTAGCAGTGATCCAGCAGAAGACTGGGATGTGGCACATTATGTGGAGGCTTCGTGATGTCTTGATGTGGGAGATGATCTTTCTGGCCTGCTGCCCATCTCTGAACCTCTTCCTGAAGTACTCCTCCTTCTGTGGGTCAGTGAACCCTCTGACCTCTGTCACCATGTCAATACACTCAGGAGGGATCTGATTGGCTGCTGCAGGTCGTGTGGTTATCCAGAGGCGAGCAGAGGGAAGCAGTTTCCCCCTGATGAGGTTGGTCAGCAGCACATCCACTGAGGTGGACTCTGTCACATCAGTCAGGATCTCAGTGTTGTGGAAGTCCAGAGGAAGTCGACACTCGTCCAGACCATCAAAGATGAAGACGACCTGTAACTGATCAAACCTGCAGATTCCTGCTTCTCTGGTTTCAGAGAAGAAGTGATGAACAAGTTCCACCAAGCTGAACTTTTTCTCTTTCAGCACATTCAGCTCTCTGAAGGTGAAGGGAAATGTGAAGTGTATGTCCTGGTTGTCTTTGTCTTCAGCCCAGTCCAGTGTGAACTTCTGTGTTAAGACAGTTTTCCCAATGCCAGCCACTCCCTTTGTCATCACTCTTCTGATTGGTCGGTCTCTTCCAGGTGGGGCTTTAAAGATGTCTTCTTGTCTGATGGTTGTTTCTGGTCTGTCTGGTTTCCTGGATGCTGTTTCAATCTGTCTGACCTCATGTTCATCATTGACCCCTCCAGCCCCTCCCTCTGTGATGTAGAGCTCTGTGTAGATCTGGTTCAGAAGGGTTGGGTTTCCTGCTTTAGAGATCCCCTCAAACACACACTGGAACTTCTTCTTCAGGACAGATTTGAGTTTACGTCCACAAACTGGACCAGGAGTTCCTGAATAAACAAAAACACAGTAAAATTCATAAAGAAAATATAACATTTTAATTCCTCTAAATAAAGACTACATGAACATGTTTCCTCCATGTGTTGATGTCCATGAATGTCTCATTTGTCTCTCTTACTGCTCTGCAGACGCTCAGCCAGCTCCTCCTGCTTCATCCTCCTCAGGAAGTTCACTGTGATCTTCACAAATGCCTCTCTGCTGCTCCTCCTCTGCTCTTCATCCTCACCATCCAACACCTCCTCATCCTCCCTCTGACTCCCTGAGCATTCTGGGTAATCTGGACTCAAAGCCTTGTGCATCTTCTTTAGCTCGTTCTTGACAAAAGTGACCATGTTTTCCTCCAGAAGCTGGAACAGAAACTGTATGAGTGACAGCATCAAACTAAAACCATGGAGCCAAACATCAGATCCAAGTTGGACAGACTGACAATCCACTGGTGTCAAAGTGTAGCATGGAGATGATGGTGAACACAACAGATGTAACAGCAGCTGTTGGACATGACCTCACCATAAATATGGAGTCCAGGTGTGTTTGATGCTGCTGGGCAGACTGAC
Organism: Trachurus japonicus; assembly: GCF_045865225.1. NCBI lineage: Eukaryota > Metazoa > Chordata > Actinopteri > Carangiformes > Carangidae > Trachurus > Trachurus japonicus. Next base: position 41,233,930 of record NC_140919.1, on the reverse strand, counting down.
CACTGGGAACCTCTGAGCTCTCCTGGTCCACTCTGTGGAGGAATCAGTGTCAAGTCAACATCAGTACAGAGAGATAATACAAGATGGACTTATGTCCCCTGTCTGTCTGCCCCCTGTCTGTTGTGAACGTCCATTCACAACAGACAGAGACACTTTGGTTTCAGACTTGGTCCTACAACATGTCGTACAAACTGGTTCTTTTCTACAATAACCTGAGTCTGACTGTCAGTTACAGCTTACGTCTGATCAGCTGATCCACTTCCCCCTTTAAAGGTAATATAAAAGTTCTTTGACCCGTCGCTCTTTAAAGACAGACAGCTGGGTTCAGGAGAGTCTGGTCTCTGCTGCTGGATCCTGAAACAACAACAACACAACTGATAACTGTGCATGTTGGAGAAAAACTGATGAAAAATATCTTCAATCTTTTAATAAATACAACAACTGACTGACTGTTCTGACTGTTTTAAATTCTGACCTTCCATCAACAGATCGACTGAAGTAAATAGGACGATCCATGGAGATGTTAGACACACAGCTGGATCCAGGTCGAAGTTCAGGTCCAGCCGACTGGGGTTTGTGCTGCTGCTTTGGCCTTGAACACAACACACACAGAGCTTTGAGTGAGAAAATAATGGAGCAGTGATCTGAGTCACTGACACTTATTGTCTCTGTTGATCCATTCATCGTCTGCTCCATCAAATGTCACAAACATACAGACAAATGATGCATTGAAGTTCCTCTCAGTCTGAGGCCACATCTTCAAATGTCTCGTTTTGTCACAGCAACAATCAAAGAGACAAACATATTCAGTTTTCAGTCAATTCAAACAGAGAAAACAAGGAAATCTTCAGTTTTTGTGGCTGAAATTGAACATTTCTGCTGGAAAAATGTTGATTGAACAACTGTTGCACAACAATATTTATGATTTATTGATTTGTGTCCAATAATCAATAACCCAGAGTGTTTGCTGTGTGTAACCACAGACATGAATGGTGAGGACACAGACTTTACAGTTACAGCTCTGACTCAGATACAGTAACATTATAATAACACAACAACAACACAACAACAAGTTGAAGGGCAGAGAACTCAGGTAACAACAGGAGTTACCGAGGAAAACATTCAGACTGTTCACCTTACCTTCACACGAGGAAATTAACTGCAACGCAACCACGTGGTCAAAGTGAAAGTAAACTTTAAACAGGATGTGGAGGAAGAGGAGGAAGAGCAAGAGGTAGAAGAAGGGGGGGGGGGGGACTGGTGACTGATGATACATGAAAAAACTGTTCTTTGGTCCGTGTGTGTGTGTGTGTGTGCGTGCGTGCGTGTGTGTGTCAAAATCTATAGTATCTGAATATGTACATGAACACAAAAGATGCATGACTGTAGATTACCTGGAAAAAAAATCAGCTTTTCCTTAAGTAAACCCCAATTGAACTTTCAACACATAACCGTAGCCTACTTTTTATAGAAGGCTAATGAACTGATAACACGTTAATGTGACGGGGTCAGTTTTTATTGCATGTTTTCTTTATCTTTTGTTAAGTTATGAAATACCGCTGTTTTGCATGTTGTGTTATGTTTTTATAGGTTTTGATTATGTTGGATTACATGTTTCTTTTTTACGAACTGACCCTGAACTACCCGCAACCAACTGACTAATCAGTTCAACGAGTCACAGGTGTGACAGACAGGTATTTAGGCGGCAGCAGACAGACATGCAGCAGAGAGAAGGAGGCACGCAGCAGAGAGAGAGAGAGAGTAGCAACAGGCAACTGACATCCAGGTTTTAGTGACGTCCGAGGCGACACGATGTGTGGAGAAGGTACTACGAGGCTGCGGCGCAGGTCGGTGCAGGAATGAAGTTGACCCGCTTCTTCCGGGTCAACATGAGGAAGAGGCGAGCGGCGTGGGTCCGCAACCAGAACAGACGTCGTGGGTAGAGGACCAGCCAGATGGCCAGGGGACCACCAGCGGGACACATCTACCTTACCTGAAGTGCAGCGGCCTGTGTCTGTTTGGCGCAACGACTCCAGCCTGGGTGAATAACGGGACGTTTTCACCCAGGAAAAGCGTGAGTGTTGTTTTTCCCATATTGGGCAGCAGACACAGAGGGGACCAGCTGCGGGGCCAGGGGGAAAAGGGTAGAAGTGTGTGCTGGTGTGTTCGGAGAACTGGTGGCTGTGTTTTCTGTATTAACCGGCGGATCGAGTCCCGGACCCAAGGGGAAGAGTGTCGACCATGGACGAGGAAGGACGGCCGGAGTTGGGGATCTGACACCTGGGCCTGAGAGGAGCCATCCAGGAGTGTCTGAACCCGGAAAAGAGAAACTTTGGACTGTTTTCTGTAATAAATCTGGGTGAACTTCTCATTTTATTGTGGTTTTTAACTCTGCTCAACCTGATTTTAAAAAGAACCTGTGTCTTTTATAGAGTCCTAGGCTCTTCAACCTAGGTGGCGTTGTCGGCAACATCCACTTTTAAACTAAATTATTATTTTAGTTTATTTTTAATTCAAATCAAACCTCGCCACGTGACATTTACTTGGAACTGGAACTGGAACTGGAACTTGAGATGATATTTTCATGTATCCTCATTTTCGATGAGCAGCCTTGAAGCAGTTTCGGTGTGGGACAAAGCACAAGTGGATGTTGCACTTGTCACAAAAGCAATATCATCCGGCTGCGGACACAAATGGGCGTTCCTGTCGTTAGGGGGTGTTATGATTGGATGTTATTACATGGTTGACCGCTAGGCGGCAGTACTGGTTTGTAGTCAGCTTACCGTACCATATAACAGAGTAGAGCAAGCCGGCATTGAGCCACATGTATGTTGTTGAGAACGTGGGACATTAAACTAAGTTACTTATATAACATTTTAATATAAATATATATATATATAAATATATACATACATTTTAATTCCTCTAAATAAAGACTACATGAACATGTTTCCTCCATGTGTTGATGTCCGTGAACGTCTCATTTGTCCATCATGTTGAATCTTTAGAGAAATCCTCTTACTGCTCTGCAGACGCTCAGCCAGCTCCTCCTGCTTCATCCTCCTCAGGAAGTTTATTGTGATCTTCACAAATGCCTCTCTGCTGCTCCTCCTCTGCTCTTCATCCTCACCATCCAACACCTCCTCATCCTCCCTCTGACTCCCTGAGCATTCTGGGTAATCTGGACTCAGAGCCTTGTGGATCTTCTTCAGCTCGTTCATGACAAAAGTCACCATGTTTTCCTCCAGCAGCTGGAACAGAAACTCTATGAGTGACAGCATCAAACTAAAACCATGGAGCCAAACATCAGATCCATGTTGGACAGACTGACAATCCACTGGTGTCAAAGTGCAGCATGGAGATGATGGTGAACACAACAGATGTAACAGCAGCTGTTGGACATGTACTCACCATAAATATCCAGTCCAGGTGTGTTTGATGCTGCTGGGCAGACTGACCACTGGGAACCTCTGAGCTCTCCTGGTCCACTCTGTGGAGGAATCAGTGTCAAGTCAACATCAGTACAGAGAGATAATACAAGATGGACTTATGTCCCCTGTCTGTCTGCCCCCTGTCTGTTGTGAACGTCCATTCACAACAGACAGAGACACTTTGGTTTCAGACTTGGTCCTACAACATGTCGTACAAACTGGTTCTTTTCTACAATAACCTGAGTCTGACTGTCAGTTACAGCTTACGTCTGATCAGCTGATCCACTTCCCCCTTTAAAGGTAACATAAAAGTTCTTTGACCCGTCGCTCTTTAAAGACAGACAGCTGGGTTCAGGAGAGTCTGGTCTCTGCTGCTGGATCCTGAAACAACAACAACACAACTGATAACTGTGCATGTTGGAGAAAAACTGATGAAAAATATCTTCAATCTTTTAATAAACACAAGAACTGACTGACTGTTCTGACTGTTTTAAAATCTGACCTTCCATCAACAGATCGACTGAAGTAAATAGGACGATCCATGGAGATGTTAGACACACAGCTGGATCCAGGTCGAAGTTCAGGTCCAGCCGACTGGGGTTTGTGCTGCTGCTTTGGCCTTGAACACAACACACACTGAGCTTTGAGTGAGAAAATAATGGAGCAGTGATCTGAGTCACTGACACTTATTGTCTCTGTTGATCCATTCATCGTCTGCTCCATCAAATGTCACAAACATACAGACAAATGATGCGTTGAAGTTGCTCTCAGTCTGAGGCCACATCTTCAAATGTCTCGTTTTGTCACAGCAACAATCAAAGACGCAAACATATTCAGTTTTCAGTCAAATCAAACAGAAAACAGAAAACGGTTTTTGAGGCTGAAAACTGAAAATTTCTGCTTGAAAAATGTTGATTGAACAGCTGTTGCACAACAATATTGATGATTTATTGATTTCTGTCCAATAATCAATAACCCAGAGTGTTTGCTGTGTGTAACCACAGACATGAATGGTGAGGACACAGAGACAGTGTCCAGCTGCTCCTCTTCTCATTCATTCTAATGAGTCAGTGAGCTGATGTAACCTACAGAGTCACAGGACAAACATGCTGTGGTTTCATCATTAATCTTATTCCTTCCTTTATTTTTCCTATTTTCCTGTGGCCGCTACTAAAAAAAGGACAAAGTGCTTGACGCGCAGGAGCGCACGCAAAAACGAAAGGTCAGGAGAGTGAGTAGCATTAGAAGATGACTTCTTTATTATAAACAAAAAAATGTATTAATTATGAATCAACAATGTAAAGGCTATGCCGCGCCTGGCTGCGGTCAATGACAGTTTTGCCATTGATTGTGCCATCCCCCAGCCCATTTGAAACCTTGGTAGGTCCTGCCCTCACCACCTGAGGAGGGAGGAGCTCACAGAAAAAAAAAAACAGGTTAATAAACAAACACATAATCAAACAAAGAATGTAAATAAATTAAGGAAACTTAAATGCGGCTCCTACACGTGTCTTTATGAGCTCATCAGGTGTTTTTAATCTACAACCTGCAGCTGGAAAGTGACCAGTAGCTTCACCTGTCAGGTACATGAGCTGCAGTACAAGCAGGAAGTAGCACAACAAGGGAATACTCAAGGAGAGTACAAGTACCTCACAACTGTACTGCACTAAATGTACTCAGTTACTGCGAAGTACCTGATGCTGAACATTGTTTAACACTGGAAAATCAATCATCAATAAAGAAAACTGTCAGTATTATTCAGTGATAGGCAGTAATAATCAGTATTGATCAGTGATGTAGTAACAGCTTCTGCTCTTATTCCAGCACTTCTACAGACAACATCCACACAACATGGTGGACACGGTTCTGTCTGTCCAGACTTTACAGTTACAGCTCTGACTCAGCTACAGTAACATTATAATAACACAACAACGATCCTCTACTCTACTCTACTCTACTACTCTCTACTTTCTACAACAACACAACAACAAGTTGAAGGGCAGAGAACTCAGGTAACGACAGGTGTTACCGAGGAAAACATTCAGACTGTTCACCTTACCTTCACACAAGGAAATTAACTGCAACATAACCGCGTGGTCAAAGTGGAAGTAAACTTTAAATAGGAAGTGGAGGAAGAGGAGGGTGGGGGGGTGGGGGTGGGTGACATCTGTAATCTGAGTAGAGAGACTGGTGTTTATACTGCTGTTTATTTCTACTACTGAACCATAAAGGTTTAAAAAATATATACAGTATATATTCATGAAAAAACTGACTCACCTGTTGCTCTTTAGTCCATGTGTGTGTGTGTGTGTGTGTGTGTGTGTGTGTCAAAATCTATAGTATCTGAATATGTACATGAACACAAAAGATGCATGACTGTAGATAAGATTACCTGAGGCTACCACATAACCGTAGCCTACTTTTTATAGAAGGCTAATGAACTGATAACACGTTTACTTGGAACTGGAACTGGAACTGGAACTTGAGATGACATCAGCTTCTGGATATTTTCGTGCATCCTCATTTTCGATGAGCAGCCTTGAAGCAGTTTCGGTGTGGCACAAAGCACAAGTGGATGTTGCGCTTGTCACAAAAGACGTGTGTTTTTCCTGTACATTATGGCAACTTGCATCTGGTAGCCTCTTTTTTTTCATCGTTAAGTGGTCAACCATGATCATGCTGCACTTCAGGTAGAGGCCTTACATCCTGAACTGGTCTTCGGGGGACTTGCTGTGGTTCTGGTCTTCCACGTTTTGCTGCCACTGTTTTATGGACTCTCACCAGACACTGGGCCACATTAATGTGGAGTGGAGGAGATCCTGAATGTCTTTGGTCTGGATATTGGCCCTCTGGGCGTCCAGCCTGTACTCCAACCAACTGTTGACCACAGCCATGTCGAAAGCAGGTGTAATCATTCTCAGGGTCTACTTTTTTTACCAAATTTCTGTACAGTACAGACTACTGACAAGTTGATCAAGCAGGTCAACGCCGCCCAATGCTTCATTGTATAGTTTGACCACCTCTGGCCTGGGACACCATCAAAAATGGGGCCTTCTTTTTGTCCCACCGCTGCACTTCATCCATTTTGCCAACGCCCACAAAGCTGGAGGCCATGACAACTGGTCTGTTGTCATACCATTTGACCAATGCCACCTTACAACTTCATCACAGCTTCCTTGAGGCTTTTTGCCCCTCTCTTTGTCAGACTGTAAAGGAGGCTTGGCAAAGCGAGAGACCCTTGCTGTCCCAGCGGCATGAATTTTCTTCTCAGCCATAAGCTCCAGAAGATTGTACGTTGTGAAATAATTGTCAAAATACAACTTGTGATCTACGGTGATTAGCTGGAATAGATGGTACACCACTTCAGCTGCTTCCTGTGCTCTTGTGATAGCTCCATTGTATTGCCTTGGGCAGGGCCGGACTGGGAGACTTTTTCAGGCCAGGCCACACAGAGTAGTATGTTTTTGGCTGATTCAAAACAAATATGCACTCCAATATAGTCACTACAACACTCACCCTAATGTCACACGGACATTTTCAGGCCATGACCCATCTGTGGAGGTATTGACCCACCAAATGTTTTGAAGCAAAATATAAAATTGACTCTCATTACCATTTAAAAAAAAAGGTATATTATTGACACTATGGTAAATGGTGAATACAGTATATTCCTGTTTTTAGTCTTCAAACTACTGATATTCAAATGAAATAATACTGTAGACAAGATAGGTGAAGATCACACATACTAGTGAGACTGAAACATATTTGCACACAACTTCAACTTCTTTCTACATACAAATTATAATAGTCAAAATAAAGTGTTGTAAATATATGACCTAGCCCCCTGCTGTGGCCCACTTATAGGTCTGGACCCCACAGTTTGTAAATGCTGCCTTAGAAGGTCAGCATGCGGCGCATCAAAGCACTGGATTCTGCCACCTTGTCAATTATGCCTTCATTGTCCAGTTCCATAAATATTTCCTTCTCTGTTGACATCAACAGAAATGCCTCTAGGCGGTCCTGGCTCATGGAGGTCCGAAGTCTGTTCTTCACATATTTCAGTGTAGAGAAGGTCCTTTCACAGGCCACCGGTGTTACAGACAAGGTCAGCAAGAACTTGTATGCTAGACCAATGACATGGTAGGCATCCGTGAGCAAGTTGAAACGAGACAGGATGTGATAGCAGCATATGGGACAGTTATTACAAGAGGAGCAGCATCTGTTCTCCAACTCCAGACCCTCCTCAGGATCCTCAGTGTGCACACCCTCTTCTGACAGTTCAGTGACTGTCCTGACTTCATAGCCAGATAAAGGTGCCATTTTCAGTGTCTCCCACTGATTAGCAAGGCTAGTCAGTTCTGCCTGCAAGGTTGGAATTGTGGCACGCTCATCAAATTTGGCCAGGCATTTGCTGACCTCCTCCAGAGCTGTTTTTGGGAGCCCTTTATCCCTGATTTCAGGGAAGTTTCTTGGGTCCATGCAGGCAAAGTCTGAGCAGAGCACTGCACTAGCTGCATAACGACAGTGGATGCTGTCTGTGATGGTGTTGAGGATTACATTGTGCACTTTGATGTTGTAGTTCCTCTCAACATCCAAAACAGGTTCATCTTGTGCCAGTTCACCAGGCATGATTTTCTTTTTCCGCGTGCGTTTCTCTGGGAGGGCAGTTTCGACTTCAACATCACAGTCATCCTGCTCCTGGAGAGTGCTGTTTACCCACTGCACAAAAATATCTGCCGCTTCCTTGACACCATCAAAGTCCCTGGAACACTTTCTCAGGCTGTCTTCTGTTCCTGTTATTAAGCGCTGGGCAGTTAGCATATCCATGCCACTGGTTTGAAGATATTTGGAGACAGGGGATGTCACTTCAAATATCCTGAGGAATATTTGTGCTCTGAGTATGGTTTCATATCTCACAAGTGCCTCCACATATCCTCTGGCTTTGACCCTTACGGCAGGCTTAATCGTGTCATCTTCCTCAATCCTTTTCATTGTGAGAACCAGGTCAGTGTAAAGTGCATGTTCGGGCTTCCCAAATGAGCCAAAAACTTTGCTCAGGGCTTGATCTTTCGCCAACCACCGAGTTTCTCCTATTGGAGCAAGCCGCCTTTTTCTCCTGTCCTCACATGTGTAACACAAGGTTAAGCACATGTGCATAACACCATATGTGGATTTGTTTGGGAGACTCTCCAGTAAGCAGTGCAGAAAAGCCCCTGTACTGACCTTGCATGTTAGCAGCTCCATCGGTAGAGTTACCAACACAGTTTTTGATGTCAATGTTTACTTTATCGAGGGTTTTTCTCACTAGCTCCACAAAGTATGCACCAGTCGATGCCTCACAATCAATGACAGCTAGGAGCCTCTCATGGATAACATCGGTGACGTATCTCACGACTATAGCACACTGGTCCTTGGATGTAAGGTCTTGGGTTGTATCCAGTTGGACTGAAAACATTTTTGCCTCCCTTAACTCATCAGCAATAGTGTGCTGGATTAGATGACTGACCACATCAATGACTTTGTTAACTGTTTGCTTTGAGAGTAGAGTTACAAGGGACCCCCTTCCTTTACTCCCTCCAGTCTCATGTGCCATCTTGCTCTGCTTAATGCAGTTATTGACATGCTCTTGAAGGCAAACATCATATCTGCTCAGCGGCAATATCATCTCTAAAAAATGTCTGTGGTCCAAGGCCATGTTTTCCAGGCTGTAAGCAGCTTCGTGTTTATCCCCTCTGTAGCTGAGGCCACGCTTACCAAGCACTTTGACTATGTTGACCACACGTTCCATGACTTGCCTTTTCTTCCTCACCTGTTCTCGTGTACTGACATCTGCTTCTCATTCACTAGACTATGGATGTCAGCCTTGTTAGCCCTCAGGAAATACACCTCTGCACTCTGTCTGTGCAACTTGCTTTTTTCATGCTCCTCAATTCTTTGGTGGACATGCTTCCATGCCTGCATGCCTCCTTTCACAAAAGGGTTAGAAGACTTGGCAAACATAAGACACACTGAACAATACAGTGAATGAGATGCCTCACAATAAGTCAGCCATTGTCTATGTATCCCATCCTTAGTGTAAAATACTTTGGGAATGGCTTTCTTGGGATTTTGTTGTGGGTGGTAACGGAAAAATAAATCAAAATCTCCAGAGTGAGGGCGAGCAAAATAATCAAACGGTCTCTCTGAGTCTGAGTGTCTGTCTGTTTCCTTAGTTGGCCTTTTCCTAGCACTGCTCCCTGGACTTGTAACTGTCTTGCCAGTATACTCTGCATCTGCTGGGACGGTAAGAACAACCAGCATAATCATTATATTATTGACAATAACCAATTTTATCAATACCATTTCATAAAAGAATGATATTGTCAAGTTTGTGTTTTTTGTTCAAATGTTTCATAGTCAAAGGCAGCCTATTCAATCTTAAACCACTGACACATGTAATGGTAGACAACTGTTCTTTACCTGCCAGTTGCTCTGTGCTAGTACTGGGCTCAGCGTCTGAAGCACCAGAACTGGTAATATCTCCACCTTTGCATAGGAAACGTAGAAATATATTTTAATGTTGATTTTGCAATGGCCAGTCGCAATGTTTACAAGAATGTGCATGGAAGAAAGCATAACAAATGACTCTTCAACTAGCAAAGCCAACTAGGACCTAACCTAACAATTAATCCACAGTGGAACAGCCTTACACATGGCACATATGTACACAATACATGCAAACTGGCACGCACGCATGGGCACACACACGCACAAACAAACAAACACACACACACACACACACGGGTGGCACACGTAACAAGATCAGTTTTTGATTCGTAACTGTAATGTGATTACTGACGTTACCAACAGTAATTACAGACAAATGTAATCTGATTACAGTAACACATTACTTTGTAACCCAACACTGATAATGAAACACTGGGAAATACATAACTGTGACCCAAATCTTGAAGCACTTACCTCTTCTCCCCCTGGACTTAGCTTCATCACCTGGTCTCGTCCAATCCCATGTCCATGTCCTCCTGCCCTAACACCAACTGGCTACATCTAAAAGGCAACTACCACTGTGGCAGTTGTACACTCTGTTCAAACACATAAAATACAAAGACTCATAAACACCACACTAGACAAAGCTATTAAAACGTGCGTTATCTTTTGTTTTTCCAATTGTGATGTAATCCTGAGAGAACCATACTTCTGAGATGATGTGCTTAAACACTATATCATTGCAGAGGTTCAGCAGAAGTTATGATGATCTCTTTATGTTACTCCCTTCCTGTGCTCATGAGCCTGATGAAGCCGTAGGCGAAACGCTTTTCTTCATTAAATGATCCTCATCCTGATCCTGTCTTGTGTGCAGTATGTAACCACTACATGTGGTTTCTCTTTACATGTTAAACAATACGCTACCATGTTGCCATTTCTGAAAGGGTGCTCCCAATGAAAGATGTTACAAAATTACCATGCGCATTAACGTACACAGCAGCGCGATCCTGCGTAGGAGCTGTCATGGTTACTTAACCAAAAGTCTCTTAACATATCAAACAAAGATAACTACTATGGAAGTTTAAATAGTCAAAATAAATAAGTTATCATGACACAAACCCTATGTTTGTGAACCCTATGTTGGGGTAAAAAGTATCACACGCTTTCCTTCCTTTCTCAGTAGCTGTGTCCCAATTCAGGGACCTTAAAAGACACGGTGGACGCTGAGGCAGCGGCTTCAGAGGCCACGTCAACTGTTGGTTGGGGAAGGTTTAGCCTTCGGAACATCTCCTGATTGCGTCCGAATGCTATCAACGTCCTAAAATCAAACATTTGAAAATCTTTGAAATAAATTGAGAAAAAAATGACTGTCTGTGGAAGGATGGTGGTGCAGTCAAAAAAGAGCTCCCGAGGCACTCTTGAGGTGTAGCAGAGATTTTAATAAATAAAAAATAATGTTTTTTTGAAAGTTTTTTACACTTTCAACAGCTCCTCAGCTGCACGCCACGGGTTAATCAGCCTAAACCCCTAGGGGAGAGCGGGGTAATTTGTGCCATGGGGCAAGTAGTTCCACCCCTGTTATCTAGAAAACCATAGAATAAGTTGGTCATGTGACCACATATTTTTGAAGGGGCATCCATTTCACTCATCCTATCAAGAAGGGAGACACATGGCTTGAGAGGAAAGCACATTTATGTTAAAAAAACAAGTTTTTGCCCTCCAAAGTAACATTTCTATGATCAAGGTTTTTTGATTGCCGTGTTTGAACAATTATAGATAACTTTGAAAACAGTTCACACATGTTTTAGTGCTTTATTAAGCTACACCATGAGTCTATACAGTTAGCATGATGCCAGCTCAAAACAGCTGGGGAATCCTTTTTTCTCAAAATGCTGGGCTTGGGATAACTTGTGCCAAAGGGTCTGGGTTAAGTTGTGCCAGTGGCAGTGCTGTCTGTGTATAGGAGAAACATGGCAGTGGGCACGGATTTGCTTGAAACTTAACATGTGTGATGAGGGACCGCCCCTGAACACACCTGCCCAGTCTGGTTGTGCTCGTAGCCTGGTGGATGAACAAAACATTGTGTTTCTTTGCGCCACAGCCCCCAGCATGCCTCAGGCCTCCGCGACTGCATGGGGACAAGCGAGGGCCCGATCATCGCCGCTTCTGGCTTTAATTTTGTATTGAATGTCTTGCTTTTATATAGCATTATCATTTGTGAGATTAAAATTATCTGATTTACTTCAATTATCAATGGCACAATTTACCCCAGTGTATTCTCTCTAATGGCACAACTTACCCCACACCGGGGGCAAGTTGTGCCACAAAACCACTTTTTTTTCTAAAGCTATATTTCTGAATCAGTTTATTTAAGATTCAAAGTGATTGTTCCCAGTGATGCACAACATCCTAAACTATATGTACATATATTAGTTGGGGGCATTATTATAATCCCCTTGCTTTAAAGGCAATTTAAGTAAAAATTGGCACTACTTACCCCGCTCTCCCCTATATACCTAAAGATGCATTGCAAAGAGCGCCACCAGTCGCAGAGAAGAGGAGAAATGCAATGTAATGACATGGGACTGTTTTATTTTTGCTTTTTTTAAATTTTTTATTCAGCCCACTGTAAGTTGGAGAGCCACATTCTTATTGTCCTTTCTGTGTATTTGTTACCTTTCTGCCTGTTATACTGGTTATGGAAACAAGGCTACAAAATAAAAGATTCAAAACATCAAAATTATATTGACCAATGATAATAATAATAATAATAATAATAATAATAATAATAATAATAATAATAGAACAGAATTTTTGGTTGAGACAAAATGAAACAACATTTAAATAGAAGGAAAAAATGAAGTAATTTTATGACATTTTATAGCTAAAAGTTCAACTTGTGTGTTGTAACACAGGAAGGAAGCCATTCTGACTATATCTCCTGCAACTCGCCTGGTTGGGGGAGGGATGTTTTTAACATTATGTAACTTGTCTAGCTGTTGTCCTTGCTATGATCATACAATTTAATGTTTATAAAGTGAATGTGAATAAACCACGCAGGATTTACTTGAAATTCAACTGCTTAGTTCTGCTTCTAAACTTCTTAAATTCAGCCGCATCAAAATATCATGAAGCAATCAAGTTCACACACTGTGGGGAAAATGATGGCCTACATCATGAGAACACATCACAGCATGACGAGGTGATGGGACAGAAAACTTCTTCATAATCATCTTATTTTACCATCAATCTAATCACTTGTTGCTATCATCATTATTCAGTTAATGCTAAATTGTGTTTTTCCTGTTTCATAAGAAATGTTTGTGGCACAGAAGGGCACACACCCTGACCAGCTGACCCCTCTGCTGGTGCTGCGCTGTGATTAAACACTGCAGACTTACAGTCTAGTGACAACAAAGAACACGTCCAACAGTCAGCTGGTATGTGTGTAAGTATGGGAAAATGTAATTTAATAGTTTGGTTACTGCACTCTTGTTCAGCCGTGACTGCTCTGTCCAGCTGCACCTGTCTGAAGTCCAACTGTATCAGGTTAGAGGCATCATCTATCATCAAACTTGTGATTTGAATGTTTGATTTTATTATATTTTGCACGACCAGCTGAACCAGATCTGCCTAGTTCCCCTTTCTGAGTTTGGCTGCAACTACGTGGAGGTGTGAGCAATGTGGTGTTCCTAGTATATATGAGCAAATAAGCAAATAAGTAAAAGTTTGATTTTACTCTGTCACTGGGGATGGGGTTGTTCCAGATGGCACAGCCTTTAACTAATGGGACATTTTGGGAAAGGGATGTGTGTCTAAAAGAAATCTCACAGTCACCTCTATAAGTGGCTCTTGTCACATGTGAGACGGAGTCACTGTGGTTCATTGTGGAAGAATGTCAGAGATGACCTGATCTGCTCAAGGTAACGCAGGATGAAATGAACAGTTTTCACAACACTTTGAGCATGGCTCCTGACCCCTTGACCCTAACCCCTCCCCAGAATGTAACTGAGACTAGATTTGGGTTTACAGGGTTCTTACGGATCCTTAAAAAGTCTTAAAAGGCATTGAATTCATTCATCTAAAAACAAGGCCTTAATTGGCATTAAAATGTCTTAAATCTATTTTTCAAAGGTCTTAAAAATGTTAACATTTGGTAAGTGGGATTTTATGATTGTAGTTGGTCTCAAATCTCAAAATAATTGGTAACATTCTGACACAGAGAAGTTAGTGGCGGCCGTCAACGCTAAATTTCTCACCGCCACCAGCTCCCAAATCTGTTTTTTTTTCTTTCCCCCCAATCATTCATGCAGCAGTCACTTTACCTTGGATCACATAGGAAAGGGGGTGAAATTGTCCCTAACCCTATGTAATAGATGTGGTGACGTTTTTTTTGCATTTGTGTTTATTGTGAAGTCGGTCTTAAATTTCATTTCAAGTGGCATTAAAAACGTCTTAAAAAGTCTTAAATTTAAGTTGGCTTAAGCTGTAGGAACCCTGGTTTAGTTTCCATTACATTTATCTCAATCAACAACATTTCATTAAACCTCTTCAGAGAAGATGTGTTGACATTATTGATGCCGAAAAGGAGTGGCAATATCTGTTCTCCACTCTCAGCAAAAGGCAGTGTGGGTCAGTGTGTGTACAGTATATACACTCACCCAAAGCCTCTGTGCTCAGTATTATCTCTCCCCCATTTGAACTCAGAACCGGCACCAGGCAGGGGGCCCTCTGCCCCAGCTGCCTTTTGTTTCTTTTACCAAAGCCTTTACCAGAGGCTATCTGTAGAGAACTTCTATTTCCTGGTATTCATATAGGCAACAAATTTCATAAATTGATTTTGTATGCAAACTACATTCAGCTTTCCTCCATCACAGGATCACATCTCGTCAACGGCCTTGGTTAAAAATTAACGTGCTGATGTAGAGCACTGGTCTTCACTGTGTCTCATTATTAAAATGAATTGCACTTTGAAATGTAAACACCTGCTAGGCTCTGGTAGTCAGAATTCCTGTGTGCTACTTTAAAAACATTTGATTGAAATTGTGATAAATTCATACGGACCAATAAGAGTCTGTGACAGTTGAGGTTCCTGTCACTATGCCCCCAATTGATCATGTGCCCTGGCTACTTGAATATATATATATGAATATGGCAAGGCAAGATCATTTTATAAATTTACAGTTTTATTTGTAGGCTATAGCCCATTTTTACAAATAGTATATGTCTCAACAGGCTTACATAGCATCACAACAACATCCTCTGCCCTTAGACCCTCACATCCACTGAGGAAAACCCATTTAACAGGAGGGTAGACGTGCAATAGATGTTGTATATAGACAAGAAAACAGTTTATAACACAGAATATGTAAAACAGGTCATCTATATATATATATATATATATAGTACAGGCCAAAAGTTTGGACACACCTTCTCATTCAATGTGTTTCCTTTATTCTCACTGAAGGCACCAAAACTATGAATGAACACATGTGGAATTAACAAAAAAGTGTCTTTGTCTTCTCTTTCTTCTTTTCTTCTTCCTCTCCTTCCTCCTCCTCCTCCTCCTCTATCTCTGCCCCCACCAATTCTAATTTCTTCAAAGTAGCCCCCCTTTGCTCTGATTACTGCTTTGCACACTCTTGGCATTCTCTTGATGAGCTTCAAGAGGTGAACCTGACCTGAAAATGGTTTTCACTTCACAGGTATGCCCTGTCGGGGTTCATTAGTGGAATTTCTGTGAGAATCTACAATGTAAATAGTCCTGAAAATAAAGGAAATGCATTGAGTGTGTCCAAACTTTTGGTCTGTACTGTGACCTGTTCATATCGTTTATATCCCCCTCAAGAGCTCCATCTAGTGCTGACATGCTAGAAGTTTCATGAAGCTTCTGCCGATCCTCAAATCAACATGGGAAACAAGGTGTCATTCACAGAGGAGTGGTAGAGTCGAACTGTGAGGAATGTGGGGGGAAAGAATCTGAAATAAGTATGGTTGATCCAGTTTAAAGTATTGATCCAGTCTAGTCTGGACAGCTTCCATGCTGCATTTTAGTAAGTTGAGCTGAAGAACGGGTAGTCCATTGTCAAGGTTAAGGCTGGGGCATAGTGCGTTGAATAAAACATTGAAAGTAATGGGGAGGCATCAGACAGGTTTATGTGAAGGGTGTCAGGAGGAGGAGTCAGTGGAGCATGTGGTTCTGAGGTGTAGAAGGTATGAGAGGCAGACGGAGGTGATGAAGAGCAGGATCAGGGAGTCACTTGTCACTTGTGATCAGGGAGTCACTTGTCTTGTTTTCTAATTTATTTATATATATACACATATATTTTTCTGTTTGTGCCAAGAGTCAGTGGAACGAAATTTCGTTCTATGCACACTGTGTATTTTGAATGACAATAAAGTACCTATTCTTAGGGGTGCAGGAAATCACGCTAAAAGGATTACTGAGTGAGAGGGCACAGGTTAGAGTTTTGTTATGTTATTTAAAGGAAACAGGGGTGTTTTATAGAATTTGATGGATAGGCAGGAATAGAAGGTAGGGTATTGATGACAGCTGTAGGGAGTGCAGGATGAGGGTGTTTTTTGTTGTTTTTTTGCATAGATTTATCCTATTTATTTTCTATGTATGATATGGGGTAGAATGTAAGTCTAGTCTGGCTCACACTCCAGGACAGAAGGTGGCGGTGATGCACCAAAAGCTGGATGCCAACCGCCGTAAAACGAAAAGAAGGAGAAGAAGGTAAAGGTACTTTATTAGTCACATATACAGCTTGAAAGTAGCCGAGAAGAACGGGTAGTCCAGTTCCAGTTCCAGCTGTGGCTCCGCTCCGTGGTTTCCGGGTGTTTCTTCTCCGCGGTCCATCCATAGACTGAAGGTCCATCGCGGGTTTTCCCTCGGTCTCGCTGCCCGACAGGAAGTTGGCTGGTGGGTAAAACAAGGACGGAAACTAAATTCATCCTAAAAATGGATTAAAATTTGAAAACATTGTTACAGTTTTCAAGCTGCAGATTCCTCCGATGATGTCTAACGCCATGAGGAGCGGGGACATCATCCACCTGAACGTGGGAGGGAAGAGGTGAGCAGCAGCAGGACGGTGTCTGTCTGCCCGGGGAGTGTCGGCTAACCCCGGCTAGCCGCTCGGCTAACGGAGCGACGTCCGTTATCGGACAGGTCCCATCAGGTCACCCGTGGTTTCCAAAGGGACTTTACTTTACTCAAAGACGGTTTATAAACAATCCATTTAATGAATTCAATAATCCTTTTATTGAATATCTTTGCTTTACTGTAGCCTACAGCGTCGGACATCCCGTTGTCTCCATAGTAAACAGCTAACAACAACTGTAAGTTAGCTTTACGGCTTTAACTGAACTCAACGGTCGTGTAACTTACAGTCACTAACGTTATTTCATCACCATGTTTTCCAGCGCTAAGTTACGCTTCACAGACTGTCTAACTGGCTACACAGGCATACAAATAGACATTATGTTTTTATTCAGTTAATAAGGCAGATAGATAGGCAAGTTATTTAACTCGGTAAAGTAAAGTTGGGGTTGCGTTTAAGGTAACGGGCTGGCTTGTGTCCGACGATGGAACTAGGGGAAATCGACTACAGACAGGGTGCTGTAACGCTGAGGTGGTCGTATTTTCATTTAGGGACAGTCAGTCAACACAACCGGGACGAATGAAATACATTCACTGTGTTTTAAGAGTAACTTAGCCTACAAGCAGAAAGGTGTTTGGTCGGTGGCTGTGTCCGACAATGGAACTCGACGTGATAACATCCCAACCAGCACAACATTTAGCATCTCGGTTGCGTTTAGGGAAAGCAGCTGTGGTCCAGGGATCATCAGGGACAGGGACAGAGACAGCTTTTTATTAACTAGTACTCACTGAAATGATAAAGTACACGGCAGTAAACATACTCAGGAAGAAACATAACAGTAACAGTTCGAATAAGGGGAAAAAAAGGATGCTTTATATTTGGCCCACCAGGAAGTAGGGCTGAGTTCTGAGGATGGCAACCTAAAGGGAAATCCTTTAAGATAGAAGTGTGACCTCTTTAAAACTCACATTAAAACGTATTTATATAAAGGGTGTAACGGTACACAAAAGTCACGGTTCGGTACGTACCTCGGTTCAGGGGTCACGGTTCGGTACGGTTTCGGTACAACAGACACTAATTGAATGTAAAACTAAAATCTGTCTTGTGTTATAAAAGTTAAAAGAAAAAAGAATACAAAATAAAACAAGTGCATTAGGAGTGTTATAATGCCATTCATTAATTCTAGAGGGAAAAAAACGTGCACTTGACAACTGGCAACTATTATTCGAATTATTAAATTATTATTATTATTAAAAAAATATTATTAAAAAAACAAAACAATAAACTGACATCAATGTTGGTTTACACAGTTAAATTAGACTAGCAGTTACTTTGGTGATGTTTCTGGTCCTGCCTGTGTTCATAAAACATATCAGGCAGCTACACGCACATCCCCCAAAAAACTGAAGACTAGGTGCTGGACCACCAAGAAAGACACAGGTAAGGAAACAGGAGACCGCTCACTAGTTAAAAGCTCCCGTGACAGTTTAATGTCACTCACACGTTTCGGGTGTCAGCCCTTCATCAGACAAAATGTGTCTGATTATATATAGTGTGCGGTCTCCTTTTCTCCTCACCTGTCTGTGTTCATGTCAAGAGGCTTAAAAGCAGCAGGATAAGTTGTTGCACACAACTTGTCTTTTTCCTTGCACCAGTGATTGACATATCGGGTTGAACATGCGCTACGTGTTTGATGCGTTTCTAGCGACGCAGCGCGCATCCGTGAAACATCGCCGACGGACTTTGTCCGGTGGACCAGTCGCGAGCATGGATGTATTATGGTCGCGAGCCGCCGCCGTTTGTTTCATTGAGAAGCCACAGTGACATGAATGAAGCAGACAGCTCTCCTCCTCTAACTTCACTCTCTCATCACTTCTCTTCTTCGTCTGCTATGACGGCTGCAGGCAGCTTCGAGGCTCATTACCGCCACCTGGATTCGAGTGAGGACTCGACTTTTTTTTTTTTTTTTAATATTCATTCAGACGTATTCGTCGTGTGACTGTGTGCACCGAACCGTGACCCCCGTACCGTGACGGCACGGGACGAATACATATACCGTTACACCCCTAATTTATATGTTAACTTAGTTGTAATTTTGCCATTGAAAGAAAATTAGTAGAGTTTTTACAAGTAAATGTTTGTGTGTTTCAGGTTCAGCACCTCCCGACAGACCCTGACCTGGGTTCCTGACTCGTTTTTCTCCAGGTTAGTCAGCAGCTCTGCATCAACAAACGCTGCTGATTGATTGGCTCAGACAAGGAGGGTCACATGGCCGTGGCTCTGTGTTCTCTGCTACAGCAGATCACTGAAATAAACAGTAGATTGGGATTGATGGATGTAACATTCAGTAAGATGACAGTTTAAACGTCTTCTGTGTGTGTTGCTGACGGCTGGATGTTTGCGTTTTGTTTTTGTCTGCAGTTTGTTGAGCGGCCGGATTTCGACTCTGAAGGATGAGACCGGGGCTGTGAGTACAGTGGTGCTGTTCTCCTGTAGTGGCATCATGATTACACTGCTGGAGGGTAATGGATGTTGTGTGTGTTGTAATAACTGTGTGTGTGTGTGTGTGTGTGTGTGTGTGTGTGTGTGTGTGTGTGTGTGTGTGTGTGTGTGTGTGTGTGTGTGTGTGTGTGTGTGTGTGTGTGTGTGTGTGTGTGTGTGTGTGTGTGTGTGTGTGTGTGTGTGTGTTTGTCCCTCCTATCCTACCACAGATCTTCATCGACAGAGACCCCTCTCTGTTTGCTACTATCCTCAACTTCCTGCGGACCAAAGAGCTGCACCCTCGCTCCATCAACGTGCACATGCTCATGCACGAGGCCGAGTTCTACGGCATCACGCCGCTGGGTGAGACCGCAGAGATAGATAGATAGATAGATAGATAGATAGATAGATAGATAGATAGATAGATAGATAGATAGATAGTACTTTATTAATCCCTTGGGAGGTTACCCTCAGGGAAATTGAGGTTGCAGCACAGCACTGATCATACATTAAAAAGGCACAGATAGATATAGAATATAAAAATAAATATAAAATATAAAGTGCAATAAGGGCTAGAACAACAGTAATAAATACATATAAGACTGTGAAGGACAGAAACTAACATATGTAGCTATCTCACTATCACTCTAGGCCAGGGTGTGTGTGTGTGTGTGTGTGTTGTGTTCTGACATGAAGTGGGTTTTCCTGTGTCTGTTAACAGTGCGTAAGCTGCAGCTGTGTGACGAGCTGGACCGCTCCTCCTGTGGAAACGTGCTGTTCAACGGCTACCTGCCCCCACCAGGTACACCACCCTGCCCCCACACAGTGTTGGGCATGTTACTTTGAAAAAGTAATTAGTTAGTTACTGAGTTACTACATGATCAAATTAATTAATTATAAGAAAAGTAACTATTGCGTATCTTAACAAACTCACTCAAAATGTGTATTTAATGTCCTACACTTATTATAGTATTTATTTTCTGATGGGACTTTTTGAGTCACAGCAGTAGGTTCGTTACCTTTATTTGTCGGTGCAAGCAATTTTTAGAACGGCGGAGCAGAGCGGCGAGCTGCTCAAAGCTACACTACGGAGGCTCATGGGATTTCTTGGTTTCCCTCATCAAACTCATCAAATACACAATCCAACAACTCGAGACGGCATTGTTTTCGAGGTAAATTCATGCAAAACCGCTGATGCACGTTGCCTTCAGGGACAGTTTTTCAGCAAGCAGTCTCTCTATTTCCCTCTAAAACAACTCTGTCTGGTAACGTTGTGTTATTATCTCATAGCGTGGTGAATGTGCAGCTCACAACTTGTCCACCAGAGCATTTTGGAGTTGTTGGATTGTGTATTTGATGAGTTTGATGAGGGAAACCAAGAAATCCCATTAGCCTCCGTAGCGTAGCTCTGAGTAACTCACGGCTCTGCTCCGCTTCTAAAAACAGCTTGCACCTACAATTAAAGGTAACGAACCTACTGCTATGACTATAGGGATTATGGCAATTGGCCAATTTGCCAAAATGTTGAAGTAACCCTTTAACAGCACATTTTATTTTCATAATGGCGTTGTAAGGGGGGAAATAGTAACTTTTTTGATTACTCATTACTGAAAAAAATAGCAACGTTAGTAACTCTGTTATTTTAGAGGTCGTTATTCCCATCACTGCACACCACACTGTCTCTCAGTCATGAATTGTTTCCGTGTGTGTGTGTGTGTGTGTGTGTTCCCAGTCTACCCGGCGAAGCGGCGGAACCGTCACAGCGTGGCCGGGTCACAGCTCATGGGGGGGAGAGTCATGCCTGCAGAGAGAGCGCCGGTCAGACGCAGCAACACCATGCCCCCCAACCTGGGGAACTCTGGGATACTGGGCAGGGCCATCATGGAAGAGAGGCCGTCTGCAGGTAAACACACACACACACACTAACACACACGGACTAGGATTTAAAACAAAGTCTAATGATTGTATAAACACATTGAAAATTATTTTGTTTGTGTGTGTGTAGGTCAGTCATCAGACTCGGGCATGGTTCGGATCATCCTTGGTCATCACAACTGGATCGCTGTGGCCTACGCACAGTTTGTGGTCTGCTACAGGTACATGATGTCTTTGTTCCTGTTGTGAGTCTGTGTTTACAGCAGAGGTCGCACCAGACTGTTTCACTGTCTGTCATTTTGACTGGTAGGGTCTTACACATCCCATCATAATCTAGTTTTATCCGTCATATATATATTTTTTTTTACTTTTTATTGTGAAATACAATAAAAAACAAACAACATAGTGGACATAACATCGGTGTATGTACAAAGTGTGAACAAGGTCTGTGTGTAATTCAGGTATAATATATAATATAAATAGTGGCTATAGCACTAACAGAGAAATTAATGAATTATAATAGTAATATTAGTCATATAAATAACAATATTCATAATAGTATATATTTTCTCATTATTTATTTCTTTATTTTTTATCTTCTCATACATTTTCTTACAGATACTGCTTTCTTTCCTTCTTGCTATATTTATCTATATATATCTGTGCTCTATACAACCCTGTAAATGTCCCCATCATGGGATGAATAATGGATGATCTGTTATGTCTAGATAAGAAAAATCAATAATGAAAAAAAACAAACATTCATGCCTCCTGCAAACTGTGTAGAGAGATGCACACAGCAGGTGGAGGACAATAATAACATGTTGACAGCATCAGAGCTGCTGTGACCTCATCTCCAGATTCTTCTCATTGTCATTAGTTCGTGGTGGTCGCAGCTTTTCTGACTGGTTCCTTTCACATTACATTTCCACAATGACCTCTTCACTGTTTGGAGACAAAGAGCTTCTGGCACCAAACACACCTGGAGTTTGAACTGTGTTTCTTCAGGATATGATGGGATGGTGTTAGGTAAAAGTTCAGTTTGGAAACATTGTGCTGTTGTGAATTAAAACACGTTCATTCAGACTTCAGTGGATCGATACGTCTGGACTGAGAACGCCAAAAATATGTAATAATGTAATACATTTTCATCTCATGATGTAATAACACTGCATTTTGTAATAATCTGCCACATTTTGTAATAAAATTCTTGAACGCAATGTGTAATAAACTTTGCCGTATTTTGTAATAAGTTGTTACATAATGCACCAAATTATTACATTTTGTTTCATTAGAAAAATGGAACACCCACATTTTGTAATAATTCTGTGCATTACGTAACAACTTATTACAAAATGCAGCAAAGTTTATTCCATATTGTGTTCAAGAATTTTATTTCAAAATGCAATGTTATTACATGAAAATGTATTACATTATTACATTATGCAGCGCTACACACCTGTTAGAACCTTGACTTCCCCTTTTAACTCCGTCTGTGTTGTGTCTTCGTCAGGGTGAAGGAGTCGACCGGGTGGCAGCAGGTCTTCACCTCCCCTCGTCTGGACTGGGTGATTGACAGGGTGGCGCTCAACGCCAAGGTGATGGGCGGCTCGCTGGGAGACAATGACAAGATGGTGGCCGTGGCCTCTGTGACCGAGATCATCCTTTGGTCCATCTGTCCAGACGGCAACGGGAATGAGATTGGTATGACCTTTAACCTCCAACGGTCAACTTCACTGTGACCTCTTCATATTCTCTCTCTCTCTCTCCAAAACACTTTTTTTTGTGTGGTCTGACCCATGAGCGCTCTGTTTTCACATAGTAATGAGTACTGAGCATTTGGTTGATGGCACGGTGACATCAGTGACTGCGTTTACATGCACTTCAGTACCCCGGTTTTAATCGGATTTTTTAAGTACCCCGTTTTTTGATCAAATTCGGGGTATGGTGTTTACATGAACTTAGAGAAATCCGGTTATTCAGTATCCCTGTATACATGATAGATACAGTAACCCGGTTTCTGATTACTGCGTCTTATGTACGTATGCGTGTTTTATGTTTATTGTTTACAACAGGAAGCGCAACTACTAGGAAATATGTAGGTCAGAAAATTTACAAATTAAAGATGCTGCCATGTTATATAACTTAATAAAAGAAAAGAAAATTTAATGCAGACTGATCGGTTCATTGTAAAACATGCATTTATTGACGTAAAAGTGGTGATTTCTGTACACACGTTAGGCTACAGAGCCTCCAGGCAGCACTGCTCCTCCAATACACACATGAAGCTTCACTTTTTATTCAAACAAACTTCTGCTACAGCCACAATTGTTAGATTTCGCCAATGAGACCAGCATTTATCTCCTAAAAATAATATAACCAGCCGGCAGTAAACATCTAAAAACGGGTGAGTTAATTAACGATGGTTTTCTCCCCCGAGGTGACGGAGTAGTCTGGCCGGCGAGCACGTCAGGAGACGGGGTTGCTGCCTCTGTGATGTCCCGGTCACAGCTCACACAGGTGGAGCTTCACTCCTCCGGAAAACGTCGTAGCAAACTTGTGAACAGCCGCCATTTGGATAAACCGACCGCACATTGGATATCTAAACTGTTACTTTCTCGCATGAAAAAATATTAAAACTTCTCGTCGCTCCAGAAATGCGCTCTTTGTCGCAGCCATTGTGTTAGTAACGTATCTATGGTAACGATTACGTCAGCTGGCTGAGTGGCTTTCAGATATCGGGGTACTGTGTTTACATGCTCCAGTATCCTGGTTTCTTTCGGAGTTCTCCAGGCAGCAAAATCGGGATATGAGCTTATCCCGATTTCTGGAATCGGGAAATGGTGTTTACATGCGCAAACACAAAAACGGGGCACTTCGAAATCGAGGTACTGAAGTGCATGTAAACGCAGTCATTGTTATTGTTCAGTGTTGTAACTTGCAGTGTTTGAACAACAAGGTGTACGTCTGTCCTGCAGGTGTCTTCAGTCTCAACGTGCCGGTGGAGGCTCTCTTCTTCGTGGGTAACCAGCTCATCGCCACCAGCCACTCAGGGAAGGTCGGAGTGTGGAACGCTGTCACCAAACACTGGCAGGTGGGCGGAGACTCACTCTGTGTCGAAATGACTTTTATTAAATTAGGGCTGGGCGATGAGGCCAAAAAAACCAACAAGATTTTTCACAACAAAGCTGATTCACGATTTAAATTGATTTTTTCTCCCCTACTTCAAATCAGTCTGCAGATGGCAGAGAGACATTGTTCAAACAAGTTTGAACTTTATTCTGTTCTATTCTGTTATTCTGTGATCAGAAACAACAGGCCAAAAGAAGAGCTGGCAGGCTGCTGTTGTAAACAATAAGTATGTAACTGTTCAGTGAGCTTCTGCTTTCAAACTGACAGTGACACAATGCGTCACGCAGCCGGTTTGCAAACTTTGTAAGAGTTCAATCCAATCCACTGTATTTATAAAGCACAATTTAAGATAAACACAAAGGTTTCCAAAGTGCTGCACAGTAAAATAAACACAACAAAAACATAATAAAGAGATAAAATACTAAAGATAAAAAACACAATAAAACATAATAAATAAAGGAGCCTCTGCTGCTCCTCTCCCTTCAGCCTGGTGTTTGGCTGCACTTTGTATTAAAACAGTTCAGCATGTGAAGATCTAACCTCCATCTGAGCACAGTCAGCTGAGCCAGAGCTCAGTGGATGTGGCTGCACAGCTGTAGCAGCGTCTGTGTTTATAAGATCGGCAAGAGAAAAAAAACACATAATTAATCGATTGATGGCCCAGCCCTGTGTTGAATCTGATCTGTTCAGGTCTGGATTCTCTCACTGACACTGAACGATCCACTGCAGATGTGTTCTTGAGGATTTTCTTGAGCTGTTAAACACTCAGTGTCAGTGTCGTGTCCTCTGTTGTCTCTGTGCAGAACCAGGACGTGGTTCCCATCAGCAGCTACGACACGGCCGGCTCCTTCCTCATCCTGGGCTGCAACAACGGATCCATCTACTACATAGGTAAGAAACTACAGGAACTACAGATGCTTCTGTCAGAGGGTCAGTTCACCACCTTAGTCCAAACTACAATATGGTAACAAGCTGAAGTTTTGCTGAGACATTGGTGGTATTCAGAGGATGAACCTCAGCGACTTTGGTGACCCTGACCTTTGACTTGACTGGATGGATCGGCACTAAATTCAGTTCAGATGTTCATGGGCCCAGATCATCAATTTTTATATAATTATTATTTGATAAACGTGCGTAATGTGAAATGTCTGGACTCTGGATGGATTAGTTTAGTAGTAGTAACTGTCATCACACAGGACATAGACACACAAGCTGATCATAAATAAATGCATTCTAGATAACACAAAATGCTACTTTATATGATGATAATGACTGAAAAGGTTTAGACTGAAGCATAATGCTTACATTTGCCTATCCTACATAAAATCCTAACTTAAGCTACAGCCAAAAAAAAAAAGAAGTTGGATTTAAAATCAAGTGGATCCCTGTATGATCGATTGTTATCTGTAAATGATATGATTAAAGATTAGTTTGAAGTGAGAATCCCTGCTGACGTCCCTGTTTGTCTCTTTGTTTGTCAGACGTCCAGAAGTTTCCTCTGAGGATGAAGGACAACGACCTGCTGGTGACGGAGCTGTACAGAGACCCCACCGAGGACGCCATCACCGCCCTCAGCGTCTACCTCACCCCCAAAACCAGTACGCAGCCGCTCAGCAGCTTCACTGACGCTCTGATCACACTGATGTTCACAGCTGGAGCCACAGCACCACAACATCCAAGTCACTGGAGCTGCTGTTTGTTGATAAACAGGGTTCTTACGGATCCTTAAAAAGTCTTAAAAGGCATTGAATTCATTAATCTAAAAACAAGGCCTTAATTGGTATTAAAATGTCTTAAATCAATTTTTCAAAAGTCTTAAAAATGTTAACACATGGTAAGTGGGATTTTATGGTTGTAATTAGTCTCAAATCTCAAAATAATTGGTAACATTCTGACATAGAGAAGTTAGTGGCGGCCGTCAACGCTAAATCTCTCACCGCCACCAGCTCCCGAGTCAGTTTTGTTTTTTTATTATGAAAGACAGCTGCGGAAAACTCGTGCGAGTTTGTAGTTTTCACCAAAGTCCGAACTTTTAATGGAAACAGACAGAACTCAAATTTCTTTTAATGCGCATTTCCCAGTTATTTTAATCACTTTGGATGGAAACATACGAACGAGCAAACGTGTCCTTTTTAGTTCATCATCTCCTCTCCACAACTACACAGCTGTTAAATGATGTCACTCCCCCCCAATTATTCATGTAGCAGTCGCTTTACCTTGGACCACATAGGAAAGTGGATAAAATTGTCCCTAACCCTATCTATGTGGTGACATTTTTTCTTTTTTTTTTGCATTTGTGTTTATTGTGAAGTCTGTCTTAAATTTCATTTCAAGTGGCTTTAAAAATGTCTTAAAAAGTCTTAAATTTAACTTGGCTTAAGCTGTAGGAACCCTGGATAAAGGAAACAAAGTGTCACAACAAGTTATCAGTCTGTTCTGGTGCTGGTATCAAATAGTATGAAACAATGAATCTAATGAGAGACGGTGGTATTATTGGATTCATTTGGTGACCATCTCGTGTCTGTTCCATCCACCAGGCGACAGCGGGAACTGGATTGAGATTGCGTATGGGACCAGCTCCGGGACGGTCCGAGTCATCGTCCAGCATCCAGAGACGGTGGGCTCGGGGCCGCAGCTCTTCCAGACCTTCTCTGTCCACCGCAGCCCCGTCACCAAGATCATGCTGTCGGAGAAACACCTCATCTCAGGTCTGAGTCTGAGTGACGCTGAATTCAATATCAATATCAATACAACTTTATTGTCCCTGCAGGGAAATTTGTCATGGACAGTCATGTGCCGCAAGTAACTGCATTACATAAGTACACAAAATAGATAAAAAACCAGTACATTTGACATTCCTCGCACAGTTCTCACATACACACAACTCTCCCATTCACACAGATACCTATAAATATGGTAGATAAAAAAGTACTGATGAGAACTATTAAAAACTCAAATAAAGTGCAGGAGTGTCAGGAGCGTTAAAAAGATTTTAAAAAATATAATTAAAAAAAATAAAATAAAATTCACATTCACATGGAGTCCGGCAGACGGCACGCCGGATGTCATTTTAGTGGACCAGAGAACGATGGCAAAACTTGGGGCTGGCCGGCAAAGAATGCCGTCCAGAGTTAAAATATTTTAACTTTTGCCGTCTTGCCGTTCACGTTCGGTTCCGTGGCTGTAGTCCGTCTGCCGGATTCCATGTGAATGCAGCATAACAGCAGCGTTCAGAGATTGTTGTCATTGTCGGACGTCTTTTCTCCTCCACACCTGACCTGCCAACTGCGTCTCTTGGTCTTCTCAGTCTGCGCGGACAACAACCACGTGCGGACGTGGACGGTGACGCGGTTCAGAGGGATGATCTCCACCCAGCCGGGCTCCACGCCGCTCACCTCCTTCAAGATCCTCAGCCTGGACGATGTGGACGGACACGGGGGCTGCAGCGCCGGCACGGAGATAGGTAACACACCCCCACACTCTCACACTACCAGCTGATGCTTTCATTGTTTCTATTCTAGGGCTGCAGCTATCGATTATTTTTGTAATGGATTAATCTAGCACTTTATCGATCGATTAATCGGATAATTTTTTTTTGCGTTTTTAAACAACCAAAACAACAAAAATGATATGGCTTCGAATGATCAAGCATTTGGCTTTTTTTATTGGCTCCAAAAAGCCCATTTATTGCTAGTGCAATAAGTAGGTAACAACACAGTTAACTTACTGTAAATTTAAACATACAACATTGCAAATAAGGATTGCACATTTGCTCCTTCTGAAAATTACCTGAGACCAAAGAATATAAAATATCAAGCCAAACAGGTTAACAATATAAAATGTATATATAAAAAAAATAAATGTAAATAATACAATTATAAGTCAAGACTTGGCATAAAAAACAAATTATGTTTTCTATTAAAATTCTGATTAAAAATCGGGTCAGGTCGGACCACGGGCTTCTTTATTTATTTATTTATTTATTTAGCCGTGGTCCAGGTGCTGGCGCCGCTGCAGTAGACACACTGCACCTTGTTCTCTTCCTTTTTGAGTATGTAATGATCCCAAACTTTAGATTATCTCTGCCGTTTACGGACATCCCGACTCTCCGCCATCGCGCACTAGTGGTGTGTTTCCTTAACAACGGTCCGTGTGGAACAATATCCCTGCGCGTCATAGGAATATAACGAAGCTTCGAGGCAGAGTTTTTGCCTCGAGCTATTTTTTGTTATCGAGTTAATCGATAACACAGTCACTGAATAAAACCAGAAGTATCTTACTGGTGTCTTACCTTTATCAGCTTTGCTTGGACCAAACTGCAACCAGTTCTAATGTTGCAAGAACGAGCAGTGAGAATCGTTGCCTTTTCTCCTCCAAGAAGTCACTCATTAGCTTTGTTTCATAATATATCAGATGAATAACCTCCAAACTGCTCAATTTGTAAATGGTTCTTTTAACAAAACACTTCCCTCCTTTTTTCACAATTTCTCTTCTGCAAAGCGATCAATTTCATAATCACTCAACCCATAAAGCATCCCAGCTCCAGCCCCCACAATCGCAAACTGTTTCATCTCAATTCAAGATCTCCTACAGAGGTTCCAAGATATGAGAACACTTTATTAAACTCTCTCAAGTGTCATTTAAACAATCTGTGAAACATATCTTAATCTATTAATAGTTTAATAATCTGTTTTTTAGTTTGTAATAGCTTGATGTGTGTGGGTCAGTGACAAATAGCGGTTGCAAAGATGAGCAATTCAGAAATATTTTTTAATCATTGTTTTAAAAGCATGCATCAGAGTTGTTAAAATGTTGGTTTTATGTCATTTGAAATTTTTTAAACAAAAGTAAGACTGACTGGCCCTGAAAATGTCCAATGGTGCAACCACAAGGGAATGATATTTTATCCTAAGTGTACTTCTAAAAACTTACTTATACTTTCTTCTGAAAAAATGTAATTGAAATAGATTTGTAGCTGTGTTTCTATCTTTAAATGCAGGGTTAGGGTTGCATTAAGCATTGTGGTAATACCGGGTAGGACACATCAGGACATATCCTAAAAACACAGCTTTTTTTCTAAATTATGTGACAAATTATAAAAAATGTTAAGAAACAGGGTGTTGCATTACAAAAGTGAATTACATTTATTCCACACCTGAGTCCAGATCTATTTTCCATTTGTCCATTTTTCATGCCCTATCAGGGAAGTCCTCTTGTCATGTCTGCTTTGTCCAATGTTTTTTTTATGGTAATTGTATTACCTGCTTTTTAATATGTGCAAAATAAACAAAACAGAACAAACTGGAGTAAAGCACTTTAATGAATATTCCCTCAGAAATAACCGTCCCTGTAATGCAGCTTTTGTCCAGCAGAGGTCCCACTGAAATGAGTGTGTTGGGACTCAGGGGACAGACGATGACAGTGTGTGTGTGTGTGTGTGGTTTCAGGGCCGTACGGCGAGAGAGACGACCAGCAGGTCTTCATTCAGAGAGTGGTACCGGACACCGACAAGCTGTACGTCAGACTGTCGTCCAATGGGAAGAGGTGAGTGGCACCGTGAGAGAGAAAAAGATGCTGGAGCCTTTGAAAGAGCTGCGAATGAGTGGATATTACACTCTGCTAGGGTTGTTCGGTATACCGGTACTAGATTGGTACCGGGGAGCTGACGCATTTAAAAAGGTACTATACTGTGCTTAGATGGGACCGGTACTTTCATTTTGCGCCGCCGGCAGCGGTGACGTCGCCACGTGAAGTCGAACGATATTGCATTGATGGGGGGGGCAGAATCAATTTGGTCTACGTATGGGAAACAATAGGTGTGTGTGTTTCAGTAAAATGAACGTTTGTGTTTCATTCTATAAACCACTGATTTCTCCCCAAAATTACAGCTGGTCAAAATAACAAAAAAGATGCAGTGTTTTCAGACCTCAAATAATGCAAAGAAAACAAGTTGATATTCATTTTTAAACAGACCACTAATGTTTTAATTTAGGAAGAGTTCAGATTAATATTGATGGAATTTTAATCCTGCAGCAGCAGTGACTGTTTACTGATTTACTGATTATTTACTGATGCATGCGTTATAGTTCTAAGATTTTCTATTAAAATAAAGTCAATAATGACATTTTTTGTGTTCTCTTTGTATTTGGAAAAGTACCGAAAAGTATCGAACCGGTACCAAAATGTTGGTGTCGTGACAACACTACACTCTGCTCTAACTGTGTGTGTGTGTGTGTGCCAGGGTGTGTGAGGTGCGCTCGGTGGACGCCACCTCCATCACCTCCTTCATGGTCCACGAGTGCGAGGGCTCGAGCCGCATCGGCTCCCGGCCCCGCCGCTACCTGTTCAGCGGCCACGGCAACGGCAGCATCCAGATGTGGGACCTGACCACCGCCATGGAGATCGCCGGCAAGGTGGACATCAGAGGTCAGGCTGCTCTAACCTGTCACCACCACACAGATCACAGGGTCTAACTGTAACCCAAACACCTGTATGTGTCTGTGTCTCTGCTGAGTTGTGTGTGTGTTTGACGTGGCCTCTGATTGGTTGTCTCGCAGCGCTGGGTGGACCAACGGAGGAGGAGCTGCTGGAGCTGTTGGACCAGTGTGACCTGGCTCTGACCAGAACACCTGACAGTACACCCAGAGCCTCTACCTGCAGGTACACACACACACACACACACATACATATACAGTGCCATGAAAAAGTATTTGCCCCCTTCATGATTTCTTACTTTTTTGCAGATTTGTCACACTTCAACGTTTAAAACAAATGTTAAAGGGACAACGAGGAGTTTCTACGTCGGCAGAACGAAAAATTCCGCGACAATAAAAAAGTCTCACGTTAATGTGGATGAATCTACGTTACCACTTGTTAATGGTCCATTTTAGATAAATCTATGGTTTTGTCTCTATGGTTATTTTGTTATTATTAGTGGTGGTGGAAATGCTGGGCGAGCCGACCAGCGTTTCTTTACTTTCGGTTTCGTGGCGAGTCATGAGAATAACGCCGCCGAATCTCCGTTTATGGTGGGAACTACGACGGTATGTGATCGTCTTCCAACCTCTGACTTTAATTCTTGATGAATGAAAACATGAGTCTGTCTTGCGCCGGTCAAAGAATTTCACGGTGCAGAGGCTCATAAATGTAGTGTGGAAACACTTCGCTTTGCCAAAACTCCTCGTTGTCCCTTTAATATTAGACAAAGATAACCCAAGTGAATATAAAATGCAGTTTTGAAATGATGATTTCATCTATTAAGGGGAAACATTCAAACCTACCTGGTCCTATGTGAAAAAAGTAATTACCCCCCTTGTTAAATCATAGTGATAAACCACATTTTTTGGAAAGCTGAGTTCAGTGTACTGTCCACACCCTGATAACCCCGTTGAATCAAGAAACCACTTAAGTAGAACCTGTCTGACAAAGTGAAGGAGGCTGAGAGATCTCAAACAGCAGCTCATTATGCTGTGATCTAAAAAAAACAACTGAAACAGTTCTTGATTATTATTTTTTTTCCAGGTGGTTTTAGATGGTTAATCACAGTTAATTCAGGATTTAACAAGGGGGAGGATTACTTTTTCACATAGGACCAGGTAGGTTTGGGTTAGGTTTCTAACCCAACAACTCTGTTGGTTCTGCCTTTGGCCTGACTCATAGTTTGAGTCAGTCGCTGGAAATGATTAATAATGATTGTTGATGATGATAAAGATGATGTTGATGATGATGATGATGATGGTGATGATGTGTGCTTAGTTGCTTGTAATATTGTTAAAGGGATAGTAGCATTTTTTGCTAGTGGGGTTGTATGATCTACAAATAGCCCCTAAGTACTTTAATTGCAGTAGAAGACTCTCTGCACTCCTCCCGTTAGCAACGCCAGCCCATAATAGCCCTGCCCAGAGATTTACAACATACAGTGTTGTGAACAGACCCAAAGAAACGGCCTATTTTCACGGCCTAAAAGAGGTTTTACCTGAAAAAAAATACACAGTTCCATTGTTCGCTATAATATAATTTTTTCCAGCCCTTCAAAGTGCAGGAAAAACACAGTTTTTATTTGGACCTAACCCGCCAAAATGTATTAAACAATTATTTATATACTATTAAAAAGAAATTCAGTAAAATTAATACTTTTATTCTGCCCCCCTCAGACATTCTGTGGATGCATTATTTTGGAAAAATGTATCCTTTTGATGAAAAAGTTGTAGCTATAACCTTTAAGTTAACCCTCCAAATGATGAAACTGAGTCTGTGATCAGGACACAAACAGGCGTCATGTCCCTCCTCCTCCTCCTCCTCATCATCATCATCATCACCACACCACTTTGTTTCTGACGCTGAGTTGATGTTTGGTGCTGACGCTGCTGTTGTCGACTTCCTGTCCTCCAGTCTTCACTCCCAGCTGAGCGACGGCTGCCGGTCGGAGCGGCTCCACTCGGCGGCGGGGGGGCGAGGCCTGGCCGGAGCGTGCAGCTCGTCGGCCTCGCTGTGCGGCAGCCTCCCCCGACACGCTCACGCTCCGCCCCCGATCCCGCTCGCCAAGCCCGCCGCCGCCCCCCGAGAGCCCAGCTTCCCGGCCGGAGGACTCGGGGCCGGACCGCCGAGTCTGGCCATTCCCGCCTACGGCCACGGCCACGGCTCGGCCTGCAGCCCCCGCCCCCAGCGCCACCCGGACCGGGACCGGGACCGGGAGAGGGAGAGCGGCTCGGTCCGGCGGGGCAGCTTCGTGGAGCGCTGCCAGGAGCTGGCGAAGGGCTCGGAGGCGGCCGGGGGGTCCGGGTTCGGGGTGCTGGCGGGGTCGGACGGCGCCCGGCGGAGCTTGGCCGTGTGCAGCGAGTTAGAGGCCCGGTTCAGCCACCGGACCCCCACCACCTTCTCCGTGTCGCCCAGCGCTCGCCATTCCCCCGGGACGCCCTCATCGTCATCGCTCTCCTCTTCATCTCCGTTATCCTCGTCGTCGTCACAACGCAGAGCCACGCCCTCTTCCCCGACAAGCCCCGCCCCCTCGGCGGTCAGCCCCACCCGGGCTCAGACCCCCGTTTCACCTCACCACCACGCCGCCGTTGCTATGGCGCCCGCCGATGTCCCAGCATCGCCCGAGAGAGCCACGAGTCCAGACAGCCCCGCCGCCGCCGCCGCTGCCGCCGCCGCCGCCGCCACTGCCCCACCCACCAGCCCCAAGCCGCACATGAACGAGACCAGCTTCTGATTGGCCGATACGACTGCAGCTGGGAGCGAATCAGAGGACGACTGAGAAACTGAAATAACTCAGATGGAGTCGGTCAGAGCCGAGGCCGAGGTCTGAGTGAGATCTGCTGCCATGGCTACCACATGTGGGATGGCTGTTTCCAGGATCAAGACTAACGAAACAATGTCAGAAACGGAGCAGAACCACTGGTCTGAACCGGTCTGAACCGGTCTGGACCGGTCTGAACTGGTCTGAACCGGTCTGAACCGGTCTACTGAAGCTGCACTGATCAAGACTTCTTACATTATTAATCAACCAATTAACTCAAAGGGCTTATTGGTAGTTCTGAACCTAGTAACCGTTTGCTTAACCCCCATCCCAGATCTGTATGGTTTAAAGGGATAGTTCAACATTTTGGTAAATTGGACCATTGCCAAAATCCCTATAGTTTTTAGGAGTAGGTTTGTTACCTTTATTTGTCAGTGCAAGCTATTTTTAGAACGGTGGAGCAGAGCCGTGAGCTGCTCAGAGCTACGCTACGGAAGCTAATGGGATTTCTTGGTTTCCCTCATCAAACTCATCAAATACACAATCCAACAACTCCACAACGCTCTGGTGGACAAGTTGTGACCTGCACATTCACCACGCTATGAGATAATAACACAACGTTACCACACAGAGTTGTTTTAGAGGGAAATACAGAGACTGCTTGCTGAAAAACAATTAAAGGTAATAAACCTACTGCTATGACTATAGGGATTATGGCAATGGACCAATTTGCCAAAATGTTGAACTATCTCTTTAAAGCAACTGTGGCTAATTCACCATCAACATTCACAGTCATTTATAAAACAGTGGATCATTCATTTCAGGTACAAAGACACAAGTGGAAACAAAACAACACAGATCAGTGTTGTTGTTGAATTACACACAGTTCTATGTGAAGAAATATTGGAAATTATGAAATATTCATAGAAACATCAAAACACATGTGTAAGCTTTGACAGACTTGGAGACAGAATAAAAGCTGGGATAGGAAAAAAAAAAAAGTTTCTGTCCACCAGTATTAGGTGGGAAACTGTCTCTCTCCGCCTAAAACTGAAGATCCACTGTTTCATAACTCACTTTGGGTTTCCATGGCAGATTTGTGTCCAATCAGGAGGAAGGATCACCAGCTCGGTCTCCCGGTCTGCCGCTGTGGGAGTCGAGACACTGTGGGAGCATTTATCAGCTTTAAAAGAGCCAGATGTTTCCTCTCAGGAGCTGCTGGAGACCAAACACACTGAGCTGCCGTGTCCTCGGCTTCTCACACTGACACTGAACTGTGTTTACTTTGCATCTGTAGCATTTTGATAAACCGACAAACAGACTCTTTCTATCTAACCAGAGCCTTTTCTATCTGCTCCTCTTCTCACTGTGATTTTAACGAAAACAAAAAAAAGGTTTTTATAGAAGCTTTATATTTTAAATTTGTATGTTTAAAACCTTGTTCAGCAAATTGTAATTTAATTAATTGCATGCAGTGATGAGAAGTAGAAACAGGTCATCAGATGGTCCATCTCCACCAGACCTGAACGTCTCACTGTGTTTTCCATTCTCCTCTGTCTGACGCTTTGTTCTGCAGCTCTGTTTCCATAACAACTCATGTATTCATCACAGAAAGAACAACCACACCATGTAACCCTCATCTTCAATACTTCATTATTTAAACTTTATTTTTTACATGACTAAGTTAAAGTTGACCTGTACACTTGGATCAGCTAGATAGTACTTTGATAGTGTGCTGCATTTACTCCTCATCCTGATTGTAGTTTTGAATTTTTCACTTCACTACAGTATGGATATAGATTATATTACTGAAATAAATAATGAGTAAATTATGTATTAAACAGTGATAACAATATAGCTTGATACAGCTGGGAAGGGCTGAGAAATATGATATAGTAGCATCTAATTGTAGGTCCTATGGTCTGTAATGGTTTTCCATCATACTTTCATAATAATGAAACTCCTATTATCTTATTTATCTCCAGGAAGCTTCCAAATATGTTATGAGAGGAAACATGGAGCCTTAAATGAAGCATCCAGCTTCTTTCTGTTTTATTTTGAAGCACTTCCTGTCCAATCAGCCGCTCCTCCTGTACTGTATGTCCACTCTGTGTAGTGTTATCACTGGTCTTCACTCCTGTCCTGCTGATTTCCCGTCTACACCTGCGAGTGCTGGACTGTTTCCTCGGTCTCTGTGGGTTTTACCTTAAGCACACGTGTTGAACATGAATGAAACCCTCAGCATGGCTACACATCTGGATTGTTGTTCAGTCTGCGACATGAACGTTCAGAGCCACGGAGCCTTAAAAGCATTAAAACACACTTGAGGTCGATGACTTGATTGAATCACTATTATCTGCAGATGTAAAAGAAATGATACGGCCTGTGGCATGTAGAACTGAGGGAAGTACGGTGGCCCTGAGAGCTCAACACACTGTGTCTTAAGAAAACATGCAAAGACACAAACGTGCTACTAAGTCAGAGAAGAACTACTATAGATGGAGATGTAGACGTTTCCATAGAACGCTGTGAGAGTCGTGGGACTGTTTGTAACCGTGTTCCTAACCAAACATGTTTTTCTAACTGACTTTGTAATAAAACAATAAAAGAAGTGACTCATTTAGATGTGCTGGGAATCATTTGGAAATGACAAGACGCCATGTTTTTACTCCAAAAGCATTTATTAAACTGCAAAAACTAGTCAACAGCAAAACTTCTTCACATCTTCAGCTCGCTGAGTAAAAACTAATCAGCAGCTGATAATCAAATTCATAGAAAACGTCAACACAATCCACACAAAAATATCTGTTTTTTCTTTTATAAAAATAGATCACAAATGTGAATTTGAAATAAGAGTGTCCATGATGATGATGATGATGATGATGATGATGATGGTGGTGGAGGATGTGGCGCGTTGGTTCCAGTTGTAAACAGATGTGAAGAGTTTTCCATCTCTGGGTGCTGGCGAGTCTGTCCTGGTCACATTTACTGTACATCACTGATCCCTGATCAGCTGTACACAGTCCAGTCTGGTCCCTGTGAGTCTCTACTCACTGAAAGTTTGCACATTCTGTGTCATAAACTGTAAACTGTTTTCTTGTCTGTAACAACATCTATGTCCCGTCTGTCCGTCCTGGGTGAGGGATCCCTCCTCTGTTGCTCACCCTGAGGTTTCTCTGATTTTTCCCTGTTAAAAGGGTTTTCCTGTAGTTTTTCCTCAGTGGATGTGAGGGTCTAAGGACAGAGGATGTTGTTACGATGCCATGTGAAGCCCTTTGAGAGAAACTGTTTATAAAAACGGGCTATACAAATAAAATTGCCTTGCCCTTGCCTTGCCTAAACAAACTGTGTTGTGATGTAAGTCAGCGAGTCCAGCTAACTAACTTACTACATGGTTCTTCTTCATCTACCTGTAACAGGAGGTGGAGCTGCAGGTCTGGTTCTAAGCTGCGGCTGCATCAGTCTGACCCCGGCCCGGCCCCCGGCCCTCGGTCCACGGGCCTGGGTCCTGGGTTCTGGTCTCACGGTTGGTTGACACGACAGACAGACAGACAGACAGACAGACAGACAGAGACCTTCAGGCTTTGGCGTCCAGCATCTCCAGCAGCAGTTTGTGGAGCGGGACGCGGCGCTGGCGGTGCAGGCGGAGGAGGGCCTGCACGGCTCGGTCGGCCGTCTGCCGCAGCAGGGGGAGGGTCATGAGCAGCCGGCCCGCCCGGTGCTGCTCCCGGCGGGACGACTCGTACTCCTGCAGCGCCTCGTGGAGCCCGTCCTGAAACCTCTGCACCGAGTCCGCACAGTCCACCGGCTCTGCATCTGTCACACAACACAACACACACAACACACAGGATGTTAGGAATCACTATATAAATAAATTATATTCATGATTTTGTAACATAAGATATGTTTAGACAAGGATCTTAGCTAGACATATATAAGGAGAGGGGGTGGGAGTTTATAAGTTTTACTTCTTCTCACTCCTTTTCGAATATGTATTCTATTTTTTTTTCATGTTTAAATGTTTTTGTCTTATTCTCTTTTTTATTACTTTATTTTCATATTCGAAATAAACATTTCAATCAAAAATCAATCAATCAAATCAAAATCACTTATTACT
Organism: Trachurus japonicus; assembly: GCF_045865225.1. Lineage (NCBI taxonomy): Eukaryota > Metazoa > Chordata > Actinopteri > Carangiformes > Carangidae > Trachurus > Trachurus japonicus. Next base: position 41,196,067 of record NC_140919.1, on the reverse strand, counting down.
GCAGGTCCTTAAATACAGTATCATAGCAACAGTAAACAATACCACATCACCATGACAACATATTGTCACGCCTGTATTGTTTTGCCTCGTGCTGGCGGACCACTTGTTTACATAAAGGCTTGTTTATCCTGTTACATGCAGCGTCTGTTGTCTGTCTGACGTCTGCCCGATTTCACGTGAATGCAGCATCCAGAATACGCTCCGATATGCAACCGCCCATCTAGAGTAGTGGTGCGCTAATTCCTACATATTATACCTTTAATAATGTAAAAAATACTTTAAATTATTAAAGTCCAACTGTTTGTGAAAAAAGAGTGTAACAAAATGTTTTTATGTGACAATTCAAGAGACAAACAGGTTGAAGAATCACTGGTTTCGGGGTTTTTAAACACTTAGGAAAAATGCAATACCCTTATTCTGAAAAATAGCTATGCTTGATGACATTTTAATTTGAAATAAACACCTTTCACCTCTCCATCATTTCTACAACAACTAGAAACATCAGATTTGCTGGTCTGAAGAGACAGAGAGGTCAGGGGAAGGTCAAGTAGGAGAGAAAAACAAAGGTCAAAGTCAGCCTGTGGGTGTCTGTGTCACACTCACACGAGCATCATCTTCTATTGTGTAAACTATTGATGTTTAGGCCATTAATGGGCCGAGCAGAGAAACTAAGACACACATCAGACTGAATTACATTAAAACACACACACACACACACATCCTGTGTCTGTGTCCTCTAGCTGACACTTAACAGTTTATAGATCCAAAACTGCGTCTATCAATACAGTTTATTGATCTGAGGCTCAGACAGTGGGAGACTGACCAGACTTCAGCTGGAGGTACTCGTCAGTGTCCCATCATCAACTGCTTCATCACGGGTATTTAAATGTAATACAGTCAGATGTTACTGATTAGCTGCCGTCTACCCACGGTTAGCATAGCATTGTTGGCACTGTTTTATCGTTCCCCACTGAAGCCACACGGTGAACATCTGATCTCCTACCAGCTGCAGTACAGACCAAAGAGCTGAGAGCTGAGAGCCACAGACAGAGAGCGGATGTGTCTCTAATTAAACTGTTGATAACTGCTCTCAAAAAGAAAAACACCAGAGAGAGCACAAAGACTCCTCTCTCCAAAACAAAACAAAACAAAACAAAACAAAAAGTACATTTCTGGAACTAATCAATACAGTGAACCTTCAGCCCCCAGCCACTGATCAATATCAATAACCACTCCTCCTCTGGGATCAATACGACTCGCCCCCATCATGCCTTCCCCTCCCAAAATGAGCCCAACTTCTCCTCCATTGTAATTGTAAATCAATATCAGTGTCCATGCTGCTGTTTCTGTTTTAACAGTGCCAGTTTAGTCCAGTCATTTTATGAGAAAAGGTTAAACAAATTGCAACAGAAGCAAACTCAACTGATTTTGTATCCTCAGCATGTCCTGAGTGAGGAAAAAAAAGCCCCGAAGAATCCCATTAGGGGAAAGTTTAGAAAAACACCAAAAATATCCCATTTATACGCATATAAAAACAATTTTTCACGTGAATAGGGTAAAATTTTTAACCTTTAGATATCTCCATGAAAATTACTGAGTTGATTACTTACATTAAGACAAACAAAAAATGTATTACAAGTTTTTTAAAATTCTTTGTTAACATGAGAAAATTTGCATAAATTTGCATAAATTCCACCGTTTTGATGGCACATGTATATATGAAGTTGCTGTGGTGGTACCGGCATGAAAATTGGAATGAGTTGACTCCATCGGTCAACCGACAAGTTGACCACTTTAAATTTCAAGATGACTGCAATTTTTCAAGACAGCCACATAGAGCAGGTATGGCATGCTCCGTCTCTATTAATGCTCATGGGTAGCCTTTGGTTCCATTCCTTACGTTTTTTAACTGTAATATCATATTGCAGTTAAAAATGTCTTGTTCAATCTTGTTAACATATATGTTAACAAGATTGAACAAGACATTTTCACCTGCTCTACTCAATGTTTAGATCAGGTGTAATTGGATTATGCACTGTTGGCTCATGTCATACCTGCTCTACTAAGGATGTGGCTGTCTTGAAAAATTGCAGTCATCTTGAAATTTAAAGTGGTCAACTTGTCGGTTGACCGATGGAGTCAACTCATTCCAATTTTCAAGCTGGTACCACCACAGCAACTTCATATATACATGTGCCGTCAAAACGGTGGAATTTATGCAAATGTATGCAAATTTATGCAAACTTGCTCATGTTAACAAAGAATTTCAAAAAACTTGTAATACATTTTTTGTTTGTCTTAATGTAAGTAATCAACTCAGTAATTTTCATGGAGATATCTAAAGGTTAAAAATTTTACCCTATACACGTGAAAAAATTTTTTTATATGCGTATAAATGGGATATGTTTGGGTGTTTTTCGAAACTTTCCCCTAATGGGATTCTTCGGGGCTTTTTTTCCCTCACTCAGGACATGCTGAGGATACAAAATCAGTTGAGTTTGCTTCTGTTGCAATTTGTTTAACGTTGACCCCTTTTTTGGCCTAAAATTACTGGACTAGTTTGTCAGGGGCAGATCTACACGGGGGGCCTCAGGGGGCCAAAGACTCTTTTCTCTCATCAGCTGTTGTAGTGACACGTTGTAGTTCATTCAGTGCCTGCGATATGAACCACACAGGGTCAAGTATCTGCTGTGTGTAGTTTCACCTCCTTTCATTAAAGAGGAATTATGCAGGATTTTTACCTTAATTAAACAGCTTTGGAGTAATTTTGATGGTTAAATAAATAACCTGTGACTAGTTCCAAGGAGAATGGAGGCTCTCTGTCTTCCACACCACCATGTGCGCAACACAAACACACCCCGTAACCCATAATCTCTTGTGACGGTACATGTTATATACCGCTCTACTGATTGATTTCTCGCCGGCTTCATTGAAAAACAAATGCACATGGCTGGGAAGAGGGTTAGCAAAACAGAGGAAAAGTGACCGTACTTGTACATAGTTCCCCTTTAAAGCATCACCAAAGAACTTTCATTTTGTGTTGATTTTGGCGACCCCTGTGGACAAAAGCGGTAGTGTTTTGCCAGAATGAAGACTGCATTTCCCATGAACTCTAGCGTGTATTGTCATAAAGACACTTATCTGGCTCGCCCGTGCCGTCTCTGTCTATGTCTATGTCGGTCTATGTCTGTCTATGTCTATTAAAGCAGAAGTAAGTGATATATTTGTGTTAATATAAGTCTTAAATAGTTGTATCTTCCGACAGCAATCACTTACATAGAGTGTTTGGTCTGAAACACGGGTCTGTCAGTCACTCTGCTCTGCTCTGAGCCGAGGAGAAAACTTTTCTCGTATCCTACAACCTTTATCCAATGAGGAGAGAGAACGGCATAAAGGGGCAGTCCTCTCTGTGTGTGCAGCCAAGGGATGCGCCTGAATGTGGTGACGTAGGGACGAGGACTGTTATGGTGCGTTCAAGGAAACTCGTAACTCGTGTTTTTCCGACCTGTGAAGTGGTACCAGTTCAATCTGGTACGAGTTCACGGGTCAGAAGTTACGAGTGGCCGTTATAGTGACTTTCACAGGTAAAACAGGTCGGAAAAACACGAGTGGGTTGCCTGGAACGCAGCATTAGCCAAAACGACCGGATCGCTTACTTCTGCTTTAAGAAACAGCTTATCTTCCCAATGATGGCCTCATTTGCTGTTGTAGAGACATCAGCAGGAACCAGAGACTTTTGCATAATCCAGTTAAAAGTTCTTTGTCGGGGCTTTAATATAACATGTGTATGTGTGTGTATGTGTATGTGTGTGTATGTGTGCATGTACCAGAGTTGGCGAGCGCCATGGCCTTCAGCGTCACCACCTCCTCGGGGCTCAGGTTCATCGCCTGGTATTTAGCCGTCAGGTGGCGCAGCGCCTCGTACAGGTCGGCCAATCCCGCGGCTCGACACTGACCCCCGTCCAGCCGCAGGTTCCCCGCAAACACGAGCTCCTCCCCGGCCGCGGCCCCGGCCTGGGAGCGCCACGCCACGCCGACCAGCAGCGCCTCCATCCAGCCGCTCTGCAGCAGCGACATCTGGTCGACCAATGAGAGCCCAGAGAATCCTGGCAGGGGCGGGACAAAGCATTTCCTTTGTTAAATGCTGCTGTCATGAACGAATTTCCCTTCGGGGATGAAATAAAGTATAATCTATCTATCTATCTATCTATCTATCTATCTACAAAGAAAGGTGTAAGTCAACCTTGTAGCTGCAGAGATGGACAGAGTACTCCACCCCAGTACTTGAGTAAGAGTAGCCTACAAATACTACTGGTCAAAATTTACTCCGTTACAAGTAAAAGTAGCTCAGTCGACATGTTACTCCAGTAAGAGTAAAAAAGTACATGCTTTTAAATTTACTTTAAGTCAAAGTAAGAGTAAATGTCTTATTTTTCACATCAATTAATTACTATATTTTTTTCTAAATGAATGTAAGGAGCTTTTAACTCTTGTTAGTGAGAATGAACTCTTTGCTGCTCAGCTGCACTGATGTGCTGCTTTTAGGGGTTAGGGTTTCCTTCACAGACAAACACAGCTTGTGTCCAATAGGATTTTAGAGAAAGACCTGAAAGTAACCAGTACTTTTCAGCCTTCTTACTAATTAACTCCAGTAAAAGTACAAATATTTGTCTTGGAAATGTATTCAAGTAAGAGTAACAAGTACCAAAGAAATCTAATACTCAAGTAAAGTACAAATCCTCTGGATATGTACTCAAGTACAGTACTCAAGTAAATTTACTCCGTTACTGTCCACCACTGTGTATCTTTCTGCTAAATGCAGTAGCCTACTGTATGTGTGTGTTGCTTTGTGGTTGTTCTGCAGCTAAAGCTATCTGTCTGGGACAGTGGGTCGGTACCTGGGATCAGTTTGGCCCATCCGATCAGAACCAGCAGCTCCCGGTTCAGCAGGTCACAGAGGGTCAGCAGGGTCCGCAGGCTGCCGTCGCTGCTGGACTCGTCCTGATTGGCCGCCAGGGGGGCGGGGTCCGTCAGCAGCAGGTGGGAAATCACCTTGTTTCCTGAAAGACAGACAGACCATAATTAGTCCAACTCTCCAGACTCCCGCTCACACCCGGTTGGAATGAAACAAAAAAAACAAAAACAGCTGATGAAGCGTGACGTGGACTCACGGCTGCTGACGGGGTGACTGTACGGCCCTTTGGCGTATAAACTCAGTCCCGTCTCCACTCGTCTCTTGTACTTCTGCCGTCCTCCTCTGACCCGGTCCATACGAACACCTGAACCACAGGGAGGCACTTTAAAGGTCCCATATTATGAAAAACAGTTTTTTTCTGGTCTCTACATACATGAACTGATCCTCCCTGAGCCGACCAACTCCTAGAATGAGGAAAGCAAACGGGTCCTGCATGGACTCTGCAGCCCACCGACTGGTAAAACGGTGCTCATACAGGCTGTTCAGACTCAGCTCCTGTGGTGATGTCACGACGGGAGTGAGGCCGGCCCCTCAGCGCGATAAAACGCCTACCACGTCTATTTCTATGGCTGCAGTGCACAGCAAGAAACTCCTGAGCTAAATTGATGAAATACCGACCAATTTTAAGTCATAAAGTGGTAATAATCTTTGCCGTGTACCGTAACCATGTTACTTAAAGGTGCAGGCACAGAAACAGCGTGTTCTCAGTAGAGCTCATTTGAGCGACTTTTAGACAGCCGACATTCAGGACCACGGATCAGTTTGGGGCGATACATTTCAAATACAGTTTAGTTGGACGTCTGACAGCTGAGTGAAATTGAGTAAAAAGAGTATAATATGGGATCTTTAAAGAGTTAGCTTCTTTGGTTGGTTGATTTGAATTTTACGTCTCTTTTAATCATGTCAGGCCTCGTTCTGCTGATTTTTAAGTCTCTTTTTAGCTCTCAGTGTCCTTGTGGACATTAGCCTACTGGTGTCTATGAGCGATGTGACGTACCCTCTCTCATCATCCCGGCCTGGAGACACTTCTGGAAGCGACAGGCCTGGCAGGCTTTCCTCCTCCGCTTGGTGATCTCACACTCGTTCATCACCGGACAGCTGTACTCAATGTTGCCTAGGTGACCACAAACAATTTCATTTAGATAAATTAAGAACAACATTTACCACACACTTTAGCACAATAAGTATAAGAATTATAAATTGAATTGTGTCTTCTCAGTTTGACTGTGTGTTGTCATCCTGTCTATTCTCACAGAAATCTATAAAATAGTCTGTCCAGTCCAGACCCCCCCCTCCCCTCCACCTCCCTACAAGTGTTCATTGGGGCTTAAACTGCATCATCCTGTTAACAGGATATTGATGAGCAGTGGAGAGCTGGTTCCCAACTGAGTCAGAAAGTAGCAGCTGATGTTATTAAGCTGAGCGTTTCACACACCGATCAATGTGTTGATCGGCTCTGCTCGTTAACCCACTTATTAAAGACCACAGTCGACTCGTTCCCACCTTGTATGGTCCTCTTGAAGAAAGCCTTGCAGGCCTCGCAGGACGCCACGCCGTAGTGGAAACCAGACGCAAAGTCTCCACACACCAGGCACAGCCTTTTGGGCCCCACAGCACCCATGGGTGTCAGGTAGTCCCCCCTCAGGATGGAGTCCACCTACACAGAGAAAACACAAGGCTGTTGAGAGCTGAACCTGATGCATGATAGTATGGCTCACTCCTCACTCTGCTTTACAGTGGCATCATGCAAAAGTTTGGGCATCCCTTGTCATAATCTCTGTTAATGTGAATAAGTGGAAGATGAAACGATCTCCAAAAGACATCAAGTTAAACATGAAACACTCTTTTGCGATATTTTAATCAATATCAGTGTATTATTTTAGTTTTCTACAGTTTTCACTGCAAAAACTCAAAATCTTTCCAAGAATATTTGTCCTATTTCTAGTCAAAACAATCTAATTCTACTTAAAATAAGACGCATAACATTAAACCATAGCTTGTTTTTAGACACTTTTTACTTCTTTCAAGCAGATTTTCACTTGAAATAAGTAGAAAAATCTGATAGTGGAGCAAGTTTTTCTTTCTCATTACAAGCACAAAAAACTGCTTTCACTGGCAGATTGTTCTACTTATTTCAATTGAAAATTAGTTTGAAACAAGTGAAAATTATCTGAAAACAAGTTAATCTTTAGGTGATGAGTCTTATTTTAAATAGAAAGAGATTAGTTTAGACTAGAAATGAGACATTTTGACAAGAAATGAGACAAATATTCTTGGAAAGATTTTGAGTTTTTGCAGTGTAGAGTGAAAAAGGGAAACCCAGGAGACTTGAGCTCTCAGAGAACTTTGACCAAGGTGTCAGACAAGATATTTACTATCTACACACTGTGGTGGTGGAGGAGGGGGGGTGACCAGGGGTGCCCAAACTTTTGCATGACCCTGCATGTCCATCATCAGCTGACACATTAAGATCTGACACTGAAATGAGTTGATGAAATCCAACACACAGTCTCCATGAGGTTCCTCAGTTAAACTTGTCCAATGACTGAAGACTATCAGTCTGACTAAGAAAACATTTGGTTTCTTCTACTTCCTGTTAGTTCAGACTTTGAGGTGCTGTGGTCACTGTCACTGGGGGTGTTTTTCTCTCTTTTCATAGATGTTTGAGGATCAATGAGTTAAATCAGTATTAAAGTTTTTGTTGTTGTTGTTTATTCTTTAAATGTTTGTTTATCAGAACCTGGTTTCTCCTCCTATAAGTGGTGACCTTTAGTGGCCCAACCCTGTAGACTGGGCACCAGTGGACTAAGTGTATGCCTGTAGTTAAATGATGGTTTGATGGGATGTGACAGTTTGCTCATGAAGCAAACGGACGTGATGTCGTGGACGGACGTGATTCTTCACCTGTGCTGAAAACGAGTCCCGGTGCGACGCAGCAAACCGCAGCGAGGCCTCCGTCACCACGACGCTGCCGCCGACGCTTCCGCCGCTGGAACTAGACCCCGACGGGGAGTCGGGCTCGGGCGCTCCACAGAGGAGGCCGTAGGAGGAGGAGGAGGAGGAAGAGGAAGAGGAGGCCGGGCTGGGCAGCAGGAAGCTCTGGTGTGAAGGGCTGAGGGCCAGCGAGGCGTCCAGCGGGAAGGACGGACTGAGAGGAGAGGAGTGGAAGAAGGAGGCTGGAGACTGGGCCTCATCAGCAGGAGAGGAAGAGGAGGAGGAGGAGGAGGGAGAGGAGTCCAAGAGGCTGAGGAGGAAGAAAAGGAGAATGAATGAATTTATTTATTTAAAACAGGGACAATGCACAAAAAAACATTAATCTTGTAAAACAAGAAGAGATGCTTTGAGCCAGGTTATAGCAACAATTGCTAATTTCCGCCTGTAGTCCCTGGGCAGGTAAATTGCTAAACAGGTACAATATTAAGATTAATTGAAATAGGACATAATAACCATAATATTTAAAAAATTGACAGAATGCACTAATAAAAGCAGGGAAACAGGAGCGCCAAATCATAAAGTGCACAATAGGGACTAACAGCACATACACTCTCTCTCACTCTCATCACACATTCAAACACATACAACACACAGATAACAATCATCCTCCTCTAATAACCACACTCATGGCCAGACACATACACACACTCACATAATACTCAACAATGTGTGCAAACTTGCTTACTTAGTAACCAAGAGGAGAATTAAACCCGCTGCAGAGGTGATGGAGGAAATGACTTAAAGGCCTTTGATTAAAAAAGAAACATGTGGGGCAGTGTTTGGCTCAGTTGGTAGAGACAGGGCCGTTGTATAGGGGAGAAAGGTGATGATAACTCTAGGGGCCCAGCGCCCAGTGGGGCCCACAAAAACCCCAGTAGTCTAATCTTTGTGACTGATTTATTCTGCATAAGACCCTGACTGATACTCATAGTAATGCTGCATTAGCATCAAAACATAGTAGGCTAAATAAGAAATGATAATACATACGTAGTCTATGAAAAAAAGTGGACAAGTCAGGGGGCAGGGGCCACTTTACCCAGGGGCCCAGAATTCCTAGCAACGGCCCTGTGTGTTGAGGCTGTGGACCTCTGTGCCTCCCATTTCCTGTCACACTCTCAACTGTCCTGTCTAATAAAGGCCAAAAGCCAAAAAAATATACTTAAAAGAAGAAGAAAGAAACATGTGACCAGGCTGCACCTTGTCCCTGACAGGAAGCAGATTATCACCAGGAGGAACAGTCACTGCTGTGATTCATCATCACTCCATGTTCTCGCTACAGGATTAACTATCTGCTGATTCTAAGGATCAAGTCTTTATCGAGCTGAACGTGGTTTTTAACATGGTGTTAGCACAGTGTTTGTTTACACGGGATGTGGTTTGTGTTTTTGTTGTTGCTGTCACTATGGGAACACAATCAGCTTCATCATGCTTATGTTCACATGTAGCCTATATTCATGTGAATTCATCTTCATACTGTTTGTATGATGGAGGTTCGGTCCAGTCTGCCTCACCTCTTGGGTTTGGTTAAAACACAGGTTGTTCACACTGTTACAAGTCTCTTGATCTCAGTGTTGAAAGGTTGAGTTGTGTGTTTTTTTTCTCTCTTTTTAACATTGGTATTTGTATTTTAACATTTGTATTTATCTATATGTATTCATTTTGTTTAATACGTTGCTGTAGCTCTCCGCAGACAAAGTTCCTAACGGAAAAATAAACTTCTTTGAATTGAATAGAAGCTGTTGGACCTTGAGAAGTGACTGTCCTGTGTCAGGTGTTTTCCCTGTGTTATTTACCAATGCTTCATTTTTTACAGCTGATGTGGTTTCTGCAGGTTCACTTTTTCACATGAGGTCATTTACAGACGTTAATGTGAAAACTTGACCATGATGAGGCCTGGAATTATTTCCCAAGTGCGTTAGGCTACTTTTTTCATGTTGCTGCGTGGTCTGTATCTGTGCTCGACTTGTGTTGACCACTTGCTGCACAGAGAATTGACCTTTGGGAATAATAAAGATTGATTGAATTGAATTTTTTCAGTCATGTGTGAAGAAACTCAACCTGGACTTGGATCAGCAGCCGGACATGGATGAACTGACACGTTTATTTAACAGGAGGTCAGAGCCACCGAGACTTTCACTTAGAATTTATCAACTTCAGTTACTGTCAGTGACTAAACTTTCTTGTTTTTTCTCCTAATGATTAACAAAGTGATGTAATAATCTGTTTGGGTTGGTTGTTCACACCTCTGTCTTCATGTGTGTTCTGTTTCATGTCTCCCACATGTGCACTGAAAATCAAAATAAAGACAGAAGTGAACGGAGTGAGTTTCTCACCGCTGTGTGCTGAGGAGGGGATAGTCATCGGTCAGATTGAAGGCCTTCATCTCCATCCTGAACCTGATCCCAGATCAGCTTCAACACCTTTAAAGACGGAACAAACAAATCTGCAGCACAGCTCCTCCAGAATCTGACGGGTCCCACCTGGAAACCCCAAGAGTCCTGAACAATCCTCAGTGATGCATTCACTGTCTTTCGGTCAGTCAAACAGGGGTACTTTAAGGTCCAATGGAAAAATGATAAACAGAGTGAAAAGTCCCCGTGACCTCATGCAGAGAGAAGATGAGAAGATGGTGGTGGTGGTGGGTGTTTGGATCTGAACAGATATCTGAGCTCAGAGGCGCCTGTGCTGTTATTTATCTGTTCATCATGTCATCACAGAGGAGGGGAGGGGCGTGGCCTGCAGGATGAGCCAATCAGCATGCAGCATCACTGCTCTACACAGAGGATTGACTCCTTCTTCTTTTATCATCCCTATTGATTTGGACAGTGACAGATGTAGGCCACGGCAGCCGGGACAACTCCTTTCTCCTCTGGACCTTGAAGTACACACCAGCCACAGAGCAGAGGAAGCACGAGCTGTATGCAGAAAAAACACACACAACTAATGTGTTTAGTCCGTGTGTGTGTGTGTGTGTGTTTACAGCAAACAGAGAAGCAGAGCTGGGTTAAACAACAGTTCCTGTAGAACCTGAAACAAGTGGGTTAAAATCAAAATAAACTATGTTTTTATTTGACTCCCCTCCTCCAGCGTGTGAGCGGCCAATCACAGCTGAGCAGCAGCAATCACAGCAGGTGTGTCAGTGTTTGTATCTGGAACATAGACTGTATAGAAGAGGGCGTTAGTAGTAAAACCAAAGACCCAACACGGCGGTTGAGCCTGAACTCCTCACCAGACACTTAAATCATCATGATTAACTTATTCTCATGTGTTAACGTTTGTTTGTGTGTTTATTAAGATCCCCATCAGCTACAGTATTCTCCCTGGGGTCCAAACAGATTACATAGTGACAATGAAAGAGTACACATTTACTCTGGACAACACACACACTGGCATGAAACACTGCTTGCATGCTTTAGATAACTTACAACAACTGAAAAAACAATAACTACATTGCAGTTGACAAGACAGCTCCGACTGAGTCTATCGTGATCGTATAAATAAAGATTCAAATGTCAAATATATAGAACAGAGAATATAACCCATATAATCAGGGAATTTTCCTTGATATATAAGAGTTATATTACATTATTTAAAAATAATCTTAATCAATTAAGATATTTATCTTAATTGATAAAGATTCTTTTTAAATAGTGTTCATTTAGTGCTTTTTTTTTTTTTTAAAGCATATATATTATTTTGTTGTTTAATAAAGTTTGGTATTGAATTCCATTCTTGCATTGCTGTGAATCACTGTGTGTTTAACTGCTGTAGTTTTATGTTTAGGTCAAATAAAACAACCTCCAGCAGCATGTGTAATTGAGTGATTGTGTATGAGAACATAAAACACAAAGAGGTAAATTCACCTGCTCATGGTGGTCACACTAGTTTCATGTTACTTCCATGTTTAAAACCAGGGTCATAAAATATGAACCATCTGCGTGAAGTCTTGTCAGGATTGCTGCGTCAGGTCTTGAGGTCTTTCCATGAGGTCACACTGACATTGACCTTTGACCACGAAATCTACTGTAATTAGTTCATCACTGAACTCAAATGAACATTTAGTGTTAAATCTGAATTGCCTCATGTTGTGTATTGTATTCGGACAAATGAACAACCTGAAAACAGTACGATCAGTGTAACTAGTGGATGAAGTACTATTCTTGACAAAAAACTGACCTTGAGTGTAACACTGATTCAGTGCATAAGAAGAACCAGCAGCGCCTCTTCTGTCTTAGGAAATTCCAGGTTGAACATGTTTCATCGTTCCTTAGTTTGTTGAGTCTGTGCTCACTTTTTCTTTTATCTGTTGGTTTCAATCTCTTAACATCAAAAACAAAAACTAATTGTCTATAGTGGTCAATGTCTGCAGAAAAATAACTGGCATGGACCAGGAAACCCTGCAGGATAAGGACAACAAAAGGTTGTACAATAAAGCAAAACCCATCCTGTCTGACAGCTCCAATTGAGCTTCTTCCTTCTGGTTCCCTTTCCAGACTTCCACCAATCAAAACCAACAGATATAAACAATCTTTTATCCCAACTTCTGTCTCCCCCCTCAACTCTAAGAGGAGGATGTAGCTTATTGCACAGTGCACTTTAACTTTAGAGCACTTTAGCCATCTTGGTTTAGCAACAACACAGCATGATACATTTTATCAATTATTTATTGCTTTTTGACTGTCAACAATGTCCACTGTTTACATCAGTGTTTTTATTTTTTTATCTGTATTACTGCCATCAGTGTTTTGTGTTTGTATGTTGTTTTATACTCCCCACTCCTGCAAATGAATTGGACCATAAATGGGACAAATTAAGTTGTTGAAGTTGAAGTTGAAGTTACTACTAATGTAATAACAACTGTCAGGTAAAATGACTGTGCAGGAAGCTGACAGTCTTTGACCTGCTGTTGTGTGTTGTGTGTCTGTACGACGTCTTCACAGAGTCATGCTGAGTGTGAGCAGATGAAACAACAGCAGAAGAGAAATGTGACTATTGCTAAGGACACACACACACACACACACTCACACACAGAGAGAGAGCTGAGGATTAACACACACACCTGCTGCCTGTGTGTGTAACTGTAAGGGGGTGGGGTGCTGAAGCTGCACTTTCTGACACCGCAAGATGAAGCAAACACACACACACACACACACACACACAGTGTTCTAATCTCACCTCAGACGTACAGGCAGCTCTCAGATCAGTCTCACCTACATCTGCTGTTTCATAAGAGCTGCATAACTGGGTCTGTCTGTCTGTCTGTCTGTCTGTCTGTCTGTCAGCTGTCTGTCTCTCTCACTTCACTGATCTGTCTACCTCACACATTTCATCATTGTTTCTGATATGAAAACAGTTTATTTATTATATATAATTATATTATATAATATTATATATATAATGGGCTATATATTTATTAGGGACGACGGATGTAAATGAGCCGTCTGGCTATAATCCAGCATATTTACTGCAGTATTTTTTTAATATACCAATGTTCATCAATATGCCCTGTCCCTATTCAAATAAAATGTTATTAATATTATTATTATTATTATTTATTTATTTATTATAGTATATTTTGGGGGCTTTTTTGCCTTTATTTGACAGTACATAGTGAGATAGACAGGAAAGGGGGAGGCAGAGAGAGGGGGAATGACATGCAGGAAAGGTCTGCCCGTATATTATTATTATTATTATTATTATTATTATTATTATAACAGCTGCAGACGTGTGAGTACTCATTGGCCTTACTGTGTTTTAACCCTAACCCATTTTTTTTATTCTGACACTCTATGTGAAAACATCTGTCCTGCTGTTGGGCCTGGATGGGATCTGGGGAACATGAAATATTCATCCATTCACCTGTCCTCACTGAGACTCCAACAAACACCATCTAAATCACCTAACACACCTACAGTAGTGTTGAGTTGTAGTGGAGGCGGCTGCTGCTGCTCAGACGTTCTGTTCAGTCCGTCATCAGAGTTGTGACAGGATGCTCTAGCGCTGTGAGATAATCAGAGTAAAAATATCCTGAGATAAAGGAGTAAGTCTGGATCCAGAGTGAAATCCCTCTGCTCACACATCTGACCCACTCACCTGCTTCAGATCTGGGTCAATGCTGCTGCACCGAGTAACCCCCCCCCCACCCCCACCCCCCCGGCCCGCACCTCACACCACCGAGCTCCTGCATGACCTCAGCAGCTCGTCATCCTCCAGCTGCACAAAACTCATTCACTCTGTTTACAGTCGTCTCCGGCCCAGAGAGCTCAAACACTTCAGATTAACAAAAAACAAAACACAAGCAAATGAACCCAACACATTCACTGCAGATATGCAGGATAGTGGGGTCGTTTAAGGCTCAGTCATTTCAAATTGGTGTTAAAGTTTGGTTTTCACTTCCAAGTTGAAGTTTAGGGTCTATAGAGCAATTTGAGTCCGAGTGTCAAACACACGGATTTAAACGGATTTTTTGAAGATAAAGTCTGGAAATGTCCTCAAAGTTGCTATGAAACATGATTTTTAAAGTTATTGTAAATAAAGGCTGTGTAATGACTCAACTGGATTTAAGATTAGTGTTCAGAATATCCCTATAGCACAAAGATAGCTAGGATACCCATACACAAATATGGCTGCATAGCCTACGTGATATGAAGCACCCAACTTGCCTGCCTTTTGTTATTATTATTGTAGGACACTTAAAGCAAAACAAAACACAGCGCGAGTAGCACAGACTGGACAGGGGATGGACCTGGTCAGGCTCTGAAGTTACTGAACTCAACATGTGGCCCTGATGTTAAAATTAAAACCAAAAATTACACCGCGCCTGTAGCAACCCAACACGTAATAGTGGACGATAATGTAATAATTTTGGCCATTTTAAATGTAATGAAGCCAATTACATAATAACTTGCCAATAATGTAATAAAATGTTTGAGCCATAGGCCTAGTATTGAAAGTCCCTTTGAAAATGTAATAACTGCTGCCAATAATGTAATATTATGTATCACTTTACTTATTTTTTTATTTTCAGGGTAGAAGATGTATGTTACAGCCTCAATGTTACAACAAGGTTGTTGACAGCCTACTATGCTTAGGGGAGAGTGGGGTAAGATGAGCCAGTGGGTAAGTTGACCCACCCCTTGTTTCTAGGAAACTATAGGAAAAAGTTAGCATGTGACCAAATATTTGGGAGGCAGGCATCATTTCATGGAGTCTGTGAAGATTAGAACCATGTGAGTAAAGTGGTTTAACATTTATGACCAAAAAATCATTTTTCACTCTCGAGAGTGAATTTTGTCGATCATAAGTTTCATGAGAATTGTGTATAGACCAAAAGAGATGATTGCAAACTTGTTTTATACATGGGTTGTGGTATCTATGAGCTACAACATGAGGTAGTAAACCTAGCATGAAACTGCACCATTTTAGCTGTGAGAGCAACAAACCCAAGCTAAGGTAGCTGTGGGGTAAGTTGAGCCACCTATCCTATACACTTAATGAATGTATTTTGGCTGTATATGTCCAAATGATTAAATCAAGATTCTGTATGTTTGTGATTACAGTAAGTATGTTCCTATAAACAGGAAAAGTTGTTTATAGTGAGGCCAAACTTTACTTTCAAAGAAAAATATCTGGGATTCTTCCCAAGATGCCACGTAATCGCAAAACTCCCCAAATCTCAGTGAGTTGGTGGCTCAGCAGGAAGTCCCTGCAGTTTGTGTTCACCTGTAACCTGGACAGATGAAATATTAAGTAACGGGGGAGGTAGGAGATGGATGGAAGGAAAGAAGGGGGGGGGTTGATCAATTTACCCCACTCCTATGGTCAACTTACCCCTTAAGTTGAGTCACAAGACCACTTTTTTTGAACATACTATATTTTAAAAACAGTTATATTTACACTCATTCTGTTAATTTGTAGGGATGCAAAACATCCTGAAATATATGCAGATGTGTTAGTTAGCAACAAAACTATAATTGTCTTGATGTAGTGATCCTGAATTCAAAAAGTGGCTCAACTTACCCCACTCTCCCCTACTTCCTCCATTTGCAAATGAGAAATGGCCAAGCAAATGACATTTATCATGGAGCATGGTAGGAGTTTACTTCTCAGTGTAGATGAGACACAGCTACACAACGCAGGACTCCAAATGTTTCACAACTGTGACATCTTCTACCCCGAAAATAAATTTAAAAAACAATATTGTGATAAATATATTATTACATTATCGGCTCCAGTTATTACAATGTCAAAATTAACTTAATAACCAGCCAATAATGTAATAATTTATTGCATTATTGGCAAAAAAAATGTTATTAGCAAGTTATTACATTATTTGCTTTATTACATTTAAAATGGCCAAAATTATTATGGTTTGTGTTGCTAGACCCCCTCATGGGCGTCTTCCTCCCTCCCTTTACCCTCTGAGTCACTGTAGTTCTGTCCTGTGAATTAAGTGTCACTCATTTACTGTTGATAGTGTTGATGTTTTTTTTTCTCCTTCCTCATTTTTATTTTAAGGCTCTCAGATTTACATGTATTTTATTTATTTATTTATTTTTGTAAAACTCAGTTCTGGATTTTGTATAAAATCTCTGTGATAAATTAAGGCTGGGTGTGGGACACCAGGACGACACTTGACTCTGCCAACATGCATTACCTAAAGGTCATGTGAATCAAATGATGATTGTCCCTCAAAGGCAACTGCATGTTGAGGGGCTTGATGAAATTATCTATCTATAATTTATGTGTGTTTAAGCGTATAAATCTCAAAGATGGGCAAAGGTATTCATTAAATCTTTACTTTATTGGATTCAATAACTGTCTGTGAACATCTGGTCCAAATTTGGTGACATTCTGACCATTATTCCCAGAGATACACGTGATAAGGCAAACACTGTCCCTTTTCGAGAAGCCTACATTTTCACTATATTCAGTTTTGGGGAGCATCTAAACATTAACCAAAAAAAACTAATCTTGCAGTAAAATATTTTTATACAACCATCCATTTCAAAAACTAGACATAGGCTACTAAAGATATGAAAAAACATGGTTTTGTTTTGTTCTACCTCAGGTTGAGGTATCTCAAATTTTAGTACCGTACTTTCCGGACTATAGAGCCACCTGAGTATAAGACGCACCAGCTAAACTTTAAAAGAAAATACATATATAGGCCGCACTTGAATATAAGCTGCAGGTTTTCATGTTGTAACATGAGATATTTAAACAGAAAGACAGTAGGGAACTTGCAAGTCCGCTCGCTTTTCTGCTGTTTTGGTTATGCTCATCTCTCCCATGTGCATTTGTTTACAACAAAGCCGGCGAAAAATCAATAAATGGAGCGGTGGATAACGTTACATAACATATACGATGTTATGGCGCGTGTGTTTATGTAGTCTTAAAGCAGAAGTAAGGTGAATGTTTGTGTTAATATAAGTCTTAAATAGTTGTATCTTCCGACAGCAATCACTTCTATAGAGTGTTTGGTCTGAAACACGGGTCTGTCAGTCACTCTGCTCTGCTCTGAGCCCAGGAGAAAACTTTCCTTGTATCCTACAACCTTTATCCAATGAGGAGAGAGAACGGCATAAAGGGGCAGTCCTCTCTGTGTGTGCAGCCAAGGGATGCGCCTGAATGTGGTGACGTAGGGACGAGGGCGGGGACTGCTAACTCCATCTGCTGACAGGAAGTTAGACAAAACCACCGGATCGCTTACTTCTGCTTTAACCATCATAAACAAAAGATTACTAGTTACGGAGCGCAGAGACGAGAGCTTGGACACCGGGGCGGGGAAAAAAGTAGCGGCTTATAGTCCGGAAAGTACGGCACTAATTTTAAACCTATACACCGCTTATTCATGCAAGGAGCCACCCTGGAAAGGCTGACAGTCTGTCACAGGGCCAGAACCCGGGGAGAACCTGCACAGACATGGGGAGAACACGCAAACTCCACCCAGAAAGGCCCCCGGCCGGGAATCAAACACCCAACATTATTGGTTGGAGGTGAGTAGGCCTGGGACGATACGCTTTTCTCCCGATTCGATTCTTCTACGATTTTTTGGATGCCGATTCGATTTACAATTGCGATTCTACGATATTGCCGATTTTCTCGATTTTTAGTCTTTAGCATTTTTAACACCTTTTCAAAACCTGGAAAGGTAAAAAAGGTGAACAAATGCACATTGCACAATAAAAATAAAAATAAAAAATTCCCAAAAAATTACAAAAAAAAAAAATTGTCAAAAAAATACCGCGATACTTATGTGAATCAATTTTTTTCTCCCACCCCTAGAGGTGAGGGTGCTACCACACTACCGTGCTGCCCCCTAGGGAGCCATTTTGCCAAGTGCTCTCAAGTGCAAAACACATAAAATAGATACATCAGTAATGCTGACAGGTGATTGGCTGATTGGATATTTGTCAGGTAAACAGCTGCACAGGTTTGAATTTCTTACTTTCTTTTAAGTTTATTGAAGATGTTGTCTTTGTAGGTCAGACTTTGACTGATCAGTGTGTGTTCACCACTCAACACACTGGACAAACAGGTGCAGTGTTGTGTGTGCGTGATGACAACCGTGGTGATTCAGGTCTTTAAATGGAGCTAGCCGTTCTGTGAAAGTAAAAGCTGATATTCCGCTGGCTCAGTTTCGGCCTCAGTACTGGGTGAACCTGTGTGTGTGTAATCCCATTAACGCTGCCTGAGGGTGAAAGTGTGCGTGTGTTTGTGCAGGCAGCCTGTGTGGACGGATTGTCCTATCATTTAAAGTGGCTTACAGACCTGCAGCTACATAAACAGTGGAGGCATTAAGGTTATGGAGCCAGGTGGAGGATTAAAACGAGAGGTGGGTCAGCACGCGAGCATCACCCGAGGTGACTCGGCAATAACAAACACTCTGCTGGTGTTACATGATGCTGATGGAGAGGCCACCAGGGTAAACAAACAGTTCAACACAACACAAGTACACAAGTATCACAGGAATGTACTGGATGCAAAACTTTGGGCAACTCTGCTCAAAATTTCTCAAGTCTCCTGGGTTTTCCATTCTTTTGCTGCTGCTGTTTTGTTTCCCTTTTTCACTCTTTTCCAGTCTAAACTAATCTCTTTCCACTTAAAATAAGACTCATCACCTAAAAATTAACTTGTTTTCAGATCATTTTCACTTGGTTCAAACTAATTTTCAATTGAAATAAGTAGAAAAATCTGCCAGTGAAAGCAGGTTTTTGTGCTTGTAATGAGAAAGAAAAACTTGCTTCACTATCAGATTTTTCTACTTATTTCAAGTGAAAATCTGCTTGAAAGAAGTAAAAATTGTCTAAAAAACAAGCTATGGTTTAATGTTATGCGTCTTATTTTAAGTAGAATTTGATTGTTTTGACTAGAAATGGGACAAATATTCTTGGAAAGATTTTGATGATTTTTTGCAGTGAAAACTGTAGAAAACTAAAATAATACACTGATATTGCAAAAGAGTGTTTCATGTTCAACTTTATGTCTTTAGGAGATCATTTCATCTTCCACTTGCTGAACTGTTCACATTAACAGAAATGATGACCAACTTTTGCATGCCACTGTATGTGTGATGAGGTTGTTTTGCAGTCATCTCTGTTGATTGTTTTCTGTCTCCTTTTGATGTAAATGTGCGATTGTACATCTGGACCGACCTCGTCCCCCTTCACAAGAGGCACAACTTACTCTGCTGTCTGCATTTACCTGCATCCATGTACCTGCTGCGTGTCTTACTGTGGTTCAGACTGTTCTGTGTACTGTAGCCTATATGCTGTGCATGCTTTTTATGTCTGCGCTTCTGCTTTGCATCACTTAGTGCTTAACGAAGTGGTTGTCTATGTTGTCATTGTCTATTATTCATTAACATTCTTATACCTCATTTTATTGTTTGCATGCATGTGCCTCTGTGTCACATGGTTTTAAAGTAGCATGAAGGTGACCTGAATGATGTTTTTTAATCAATATTAACACTTTCTCTTCCTCTTATTTTTCTTTATTCTTTTAGGGCTTTTCAGTGATACCAAATGTGAAGGGGTGGGGCTTTGGTATAGCTACCTTTCTCTTCCTGATTCAGTGCACGCGCATTTTATGGGACGAGTTAAGTGCACAATACTTTTTATTGAGCAAATTTTGGCTTGAAATGTTGTTGGCATATTTTATATAAGTCTCTTAAGACCACATTAAAACATTGTCTGAATTATTTTAACTTAACATAATATTTAAGTGTTTAAAAAATGTCCTCCGTAGTGGACATTTATAGTTATTTCCTTCATTTTCTTCTGTTTTTTTCAAATGACAAGAAAGGGAGTCATTCTCAGAAGCTGAAAGAATTTTACTGCGAAATGTTGATGACAATGAAACTCATATATTGAGTTGTCTGATGAAGAAGATCAAGATGCAGTGTTTGAGGCAGAAGCAGAGGAAGATGATCAGTCGGATCAAGCAGAACAGTCCAGTACACCTTCCACTTGTTTGACCTGGCCATCACCACCTCATGGCTTCAGTGGCTATACGAGTGACTGCCAGTGTCTGGGGAAGAAACCACTGAAGTTCTGTGACTTCAAACTGCCTCTTGGTGAAGAGTTGATTACTTCGGCCCAAGCAGGAATCACAAGTGACAGCGAAGATGACGACACTCCCCCACATCAGAAGTGGAAACTGCAGCCAAATGCAGCTCTGAGACACTACGGTGCCATCCATCTTCCAGAGATGGTGGATCAAACACACGCACCAAGGTCTCGCACATCCGGCGGCAAGAGCAAAACATGATGATGTAGGCTTTGCGTTTCTAAGAAGGGGAATTGCTTTTTGAAGTATAATACCAAATAAGCACAACAAAAACAAAACAAAAGTGATGATGGACAGTTATGTGGATGTTAAACTCATTCTTATGTTGACTTTTTGGTATTTTCTTTGAGACTAACTGGCTTGCCATCAAGGTTCAGTTTCACATGTATGATGTTCCGAAAAAAAAAGAAAGAAAAAAAACCTCACCTCATGCCTCAGTGAAGAAAACACCTAACTTCATAATAAACCTAAACAACAAATGTGTTTATTATTGTAAGTTAGATTTATCAGTAGATTAGATTAGGAGTTGGACTGTTATTAGAGGCTAGCTAATACTAGCTGACTGGAGTAATTACTGACGTCAGGTGAGTTGCAATACATTCTTTATTACTATAGAGTAGAGATGCGCGGATAGGCAAGTATTTCATCCGCAACCGCATCACAAAAGTCGTCATCCACCCGAACCAACGTTTTTTCAAAACCACACCCGCCCGCCATCCGCCCGTTGTTGTATACCTAATATGGACAATATTTAACTATGTACATATTTTTCCTAATTGGTTCAACTGCCACCCGCCCGAATCTAATTAAAATATATTTTTTCGTCATGTCATCCGCCCAAAAAAGAGCCAGGAGCAAGCAGGACCAGACTGAAAGATGGGACCCCCCAGCCGTTGGATTCTGCTTGTGAGCGACCACTTCATCTCAGGCAAGTTAGCTACCGGATACAGCGCTTGCTAACGTTAGTATGTTGCTTATTTAATAGGCTATAATTGCGGTTTCTGATCAGTTTAATACTAAATAGCTAGTTGAATTATGGCATGGAATTTGTGGGGCCAACAAAGTCATGTTTCCTAAGCTAGCAAGTGCTAACGTAGCTAAGAAGAAACCGGTTGGCTACTGAAATGTTTGTTTTTACTTTGTTGGGAGAAAGAGTGATAATCTGCTGCTCCAGGACTTTATTCCATCGATCTTCAACTACCTTCCATCCGCAGAGAAGAGGAGAAGAAAAATGAGATTGGAGGGTTTTCAACAGAAGACAAAGAGAGAACAAAGCTACAAAAAGTAGAGCAGACAAAGCTGAAGCCATCCCTCCCAGGTGAAGTATTTGTTTGTTGGGCCTAATAACTGTACTCAGACTATTGTACTTAAAACAATGTAAATGTTACTGTTCTTAAATGATTAACACTCTCACTGGTTTATCAACATATTCAATACTGATTTTTCAAACTGTGGCTCCCTTTCTCAAACTTAAGTCTAGTTTAACATGTTTTCAGCAGTACATGTTGACTTTAATGAAGCAACTTGTCCATTGACTTTTTAGCTTTTTATTTTGACACTGTTTCAAAGCTATTCAAACACTGCATTACTGTGATGCATTGTAGTCTGGTGCCAAGTCTAGTGTTGGGAATCAGGGAATCCTTGGGGAAATCTCTTCTCTTCCTTCGTCCTGCCACATATGCATTTTGAAGTAGCTTTGAAAAGACAGTTTGCATTATATATTGTTTTTGAAATACTTCTAGAGAAACCCAGTAGCTTGCTAGCCACTGCTCAGTGTTACTCCTCATACAAGTCGCACCACACAATGAAATATTTAATTGCAATTTCTCCTCAAGGTTCCATTTGTTTCATTTCCACTGGATGGGGAGGCCGGACAAGCGATAAATTCGTCACAGAGCAATCTGTGCAAAATTAATCTAATTTGCTCCCAGGGGGACGTAGTTTTAGTAGACAGAGGTTTCCTTGTTAAAGAGTCTATCCAGAGTTGCCAAGCTGAATTAAAGATCCCAGCATTTACTCAAGGAAAGAAACTGTTAGATCCTGTTGACTTGGAGAACACCAGATGTCCAGCCTCTCTCAGGATATAGGAGTTCTCTGTCAAAAGTACACAGTCTTGCAAAGCACTGTCCCCATATAATAACACATTTCATTGACATGGAGAGAGAAAATGATGCGACCTACCTTGACAAAATTGTGAGCGTATGTTGTGCATTTAAAAATGTGTCTGAATCTGTGGTGCCCTTCCAGTGATGGCGATGTCAATGAAACATCTGTCATTGGCTACAGATGTGCTCAACCAGCAAATAAACCTTTTTGACTCTCACTTTTTTCTTTCATTTCTCTCTACAGATCAGGCTGTGCATTCACCCATTCTAACTGATTTCCACCCAACCAGATATTTGTTGTGGTGTGTTTGATATGAATGACCTACCCATCTTTCATTGCTGTGATTGGTAGATACTTGATACTAATAATGAGGAAGAGTACAACAATGGTTTAACAACTGTTTATTCATAAACAAAATAGTACAGTATCAGCTACTACTATTTACTCATTTCGCAGTCTCACCACTGAGGTTTTTTCTTTTTTGAGCATTGATCACTTTTCGGCAGCTGATTTTTCAAGGCAAAAAGTGTGCAACAGAATTTGCTGCCAAAATGGGCACTTAATTTCTCTGACACCTGAACCGCAGCAGTTGCAGGAAACATATCCATCAGGTAAGGCCCTGATAAATGGGTGCTCATATTAATGTGGATGAATCCATGTTACCCACACTTGTTAATGGATCCATTCGTCCGTCTTGCGCCGGTCCAAGAATTTCACCGTGCGCGCAGAGGCTCATGGGAAATGTAGTGTGAAAACACTTAGCTTTTCAAAACTCCTCATTGTCCCTTTAATTAAATTACACTTGAAGAATATTCAAGGAATAAGACTCAGCGATACTGTTGCGGCCGTCAGGGTTACTGCAGCCATCAGCCAAGCTGGTGCGGGAGAACGCATCAACTCTCCACAGCAGCAGCTGATGATGTGTCAGTGACACTGTGGCTGAACTGGAAACGGCAAAACGTTACTATACCAGTGTTTCCCATTAATTAGCCGCCACAGTTTTGTTTGGGCCCGCCACAGTCTCTCACAGAAAAAAAGCAGCGTTTCACCATCTCTCATCTCTGCCAGTCAGCCCCTCCACCTGCCGTCTCTCACACACACACACACACACACACAGACACGAGCGCATGGATAGGTCACACTTGGCCGCTAATAAACAATAAATGCGATATACCGCGCTCATTGTACAGTGCTCAATTTACCGCGACACCAGGAAGTTGACCGGGCATCAGGTCAGCAAACCAGCTGCTGCCTGACCACTGATTAACTGATCGGCTCATTGTAAAACATTTATTTATTTGAGTAAGGGGCTGTGTCCACCAGACGCGTTTTTAGTGCTGACAGTCTCTCAGCGCTGCTTTCCCAGCGCTTAGCGCTCTCTCTCTCCCTCGTCAGAACGCTGCTGTTGCTAGGTTACAAAACGAGTCCTCTGACACTTCAGTGTTCCGGCCTTGTTTAATGTAAACACTACAACGAGTGTCAGAAATACACAACAGCATTAGCAGCAGCTTTTGACATGGACCCTGAGGTCGGCCTACCTTCAATACAAGTGATGGTCATGATATGAACCGAGCCACGTCTTGTTGTGTTGCTGTGGTAACGTATGTCCCGCCCCTTCTTGATTCTGATTGGTCAGTGCGGGGAAAAGTGACATTGACGAGCGTAGCGCTGTTCTAAAAGTTGAACAGATTTCAACTCGAAGCGCTCTGAGCGCCGCGACAAAAAGAAGCAAGCGCCGAGGGCGTTTTACCGCCGAGGGCGCTGAGCGCTGTGAGCGCCCAACTCAATAGGGTTGTGTCGTTCGCGAGTGATTCGTTCGAAAGAACGAATTATTTAAGTGAACGTACTGACTAAAATCACTTCCTGACCTGATTGGTTCCTTTCTCAGTTCAGTAGTTGAGCTCAGTGGAACTGCTGTGTGGTCTGTGAATCACTGAATCACCTGCGAATCTGGTGGCGGAGACTCTCGTTGTGAGGGAACGGTGCATGTTCAGTGATGCGTTCACTGACAGTCGGGGCTGAGGGCTCCAGTTCACTCTCTGTGCGCGTCGTTCACTGTACTGGGGG
The DNA here is from genome assembly GCF_045865225.1 of Trachurus japonicus. Classification (NCBI taxonomy): domain Eukaryota; kingdom Metazoa; phylum Chordata; class Actinopteri; order Carangiformes; family Carangidae; genus Trachurus; species Trachurus japonicus. Next base: position 41,171,355 of record NC_140919.1, on the reverse strand, counting down.
CTGAGGGCTCCAGGTCACTCTGTGTCTTTCGCGAACGTACTGACACGGTGATTCACATTTGCGCTGCCACTCACTCTTTACCTGCGAACCTACTGCACACACAGACAACTGCTGCTGAGGACGTGATTCAGGTTTGCGCTGCCACTCACTCACTCACTCATGACTTGCGAACCTACTGCACACACAGAGAACTGCCGCTGGGGAGGGGGGCGACCGCCATTCCGAAGGACCGCCATTCCGACGGTCTGCCAGTCCGAAAATTCCCGAAGGTCCGTCATTTCGAACTTCCCGAGGGGCCGCCGTTCCGAATGTGTTTTATTTTGAAAATTGACCGGATTCTCTCGTGGTTTGACTTCCTGCCCGGCTTGACACGACGCGCCGCGGGGACAGCGCCCGACCGGCCCCTCCCCCTCCCCCTCCGCCTCCAAAGTTTCACCCAGGTGCGAGTCTGATGCATTACATCCATGGTCTGATGCAGCCGCGGCACTCCTGCTGAAAATAAATGTCCTTGCTCTGTGCTTTGGTTAGGTTTAGGCAATGTAGAAAGGAGTTGGTTAAGTTTAGTAAAAAGGTTAGGTAGGGGCCAATAAAATCTCAGTTAATATGTATCTCCCCCGGGAGTCGAACCCTGATCCACCGCGTCAAAATCAGATGCTCTGACCACTACGCTACCACCGTAACAACATTTGTTTATTCCGTGCCTTAAACCATTCAAGATTTTTTCGGGTTCGGAATGGCACCCTTTCTTTCAGGTTCGTAATGGCACCCTTTTCCCATAAATAATTAAGGGTCGGCATTCCGACAAATTAAAGTAAACGTTCGGAGTGGCGGCCCTTCGGAATGGCACCCTGGAACCCGCTGGGGAAGCTGTTACTCACTCACTCACTGGTGATTCGCGAACCTGCACCAGAGAACTGCTGCTGCAGACGTGAATGTGGCGCTGTGTAGCATCATGTCAAGTGAATGTACTGTGCACACAGGACTCGTGTGCTATTCCTTTGACATCCCGCTCAATCCGGGACGGTTGGCAACCCTAGTGCGCGGTAAAAGCGAAACTCATATGGTCCGACCTAATCGCAAACATCATGGTACCGCTACTGCTACAACAAGGCTAAAAACAGAGACCAAATTATTTTTTTCTGAACAACTTTTTCATGTCGCAGCTTCAGGACACTCGGGTCAGTACGGACGAGCAGTATGGAGGTATTTGGAGTGTGTGTTTTGGACAGTTCAAAAGTGAGCATGATCCACCACCATTACAGTATATTAAAATCCGCTGCCAGCCGGACCCCCCCTGGAACTCCAAGAGCGTTTTGATGACAGTAACTTGATTAGGCTACAAGGAGTAATAAGTCATTTAAAACAGTGACAATAACGTGAAACTGAGGCGAACTCATTCATGGTTGTCTCTGATTATACTGATAACAGCCGACCTCCAATGTAGACGGGCGAGATGCGTGCTCCTTAAAGCGGCGCGTAGCCGCGTGCAGTCGGTGCGACGGTGACGCCGTTTTTTCCCCCCGTGCACGTGGAGCTGTGCGCCGCGGACATGCACGGTTCTCTACGTTGCTGTGTCAGGCAGGTGTTTCCACGGAGCTCTGCCCCGTTTCAGAGGTGAAGGAAGCCCTAAGTGGAAAGACGTCGCCTCCGCGATGTAGAATGTGTTCAATTCAAAAAGTGAACAATATATAGGTCCATTACACACTGAATGAAACATCCCATGTCTTTATTTATTCAGTTTATTTTAATAGTAATAATTATGACTAACATTCAGTGAAGACCTAAAAATCAGTATCTCCAAAATGGAAATATTGCAAAGGATTTTTTTTTTAAAGCATTTTTAATACAGAAATGTTGGCATTCTGAAAACTATGTCCATCTATATGCACTCAATACTTGGTTGTGGTTGAACTACTGGAAATGGACTTTTCCGTGATATTGTAATGTAGCTACTTATTTTTTAATGGTGAGCGCCCCCCCCCCCCCCGGGAAATTCCTCTCTTTTTTGGTCCTGACCCGTTTGCATCCCTGCATTTTCTTGTCATCGGTTGATAAGATATTTTCATCCATTCTGATATTTTGGATAGTATTTCACATTTTAAATTAATTTTATTTCATTTATATTTAATTAAGTGATTCTTTGGCGTACCACTAGATGGAGCTCCCGTACCACCACAGTTTGAGAATCACTGCCATAGACCAAAGACAACACTCACTCGGGTTTCACTAAAAGTGTGTGCAAATATATTTTCATTTCTTGTCATACAAACAACAATGATAAAAAAGTGAATCATAAACCATAAAAACAAACAGAACAGAAACAGAAAACAATAAAAACAATACCAGAGACGACAATTTAAACAATTTACAAAATCTCCTGTGTGAGCAGATAAGGCTGGTCTCTGGCAGATACAGTGCATGTTATACATCAAACATTAGGTGCTGAGGAGGAAGAAGGTCATCACAACGGATTCAGCGTGTTAAGTACAAGAGGAAGTTATTACAAAAAAAAAAAACACAGTAAACACGCTCTCTTACAGGCTGGAACAGCTTCATTCACTTGGTAACCATAAGGATTATTGTGTCTTGTTACTTATTTACACAACGACTGGATGCAGCTTCTGGTACATTCACAAGGAGAAACATGAGGACTGTGGGACGCAGACAGAAAGACATGATCGTGAACCTGTGGCTGGTGACACCGTCCAGGAGAGTCCTGAGTTTCTGTGTTTAGCCACACGAAGCAGATCATGGAGGGGGAAAACACTTTCTGCTGAGTGAAGTATTTTGATTTTTAAGAAACAAAGTGAAGATCTTGGAACACAGGACCAGCTGGAGACTTTCTGAACGTGTCACCTCTGTGTTTCAATGTCTACGACCCAGTGAGCAAACCAGTTTTAATTCTACTGTTCCCGAACATCTTCATTAGCTGGAAATCATTAAAGGGATGGTTAACCCAAAATTCAAATTTCACTCATTATCTACTCACCCTCATGTTGACTAAGAGCTGTGAGAATTTTCAGAGTCCTCTGTGCCTTTTCTGAGTTACGGGGGGGGGGTCCGCGCAGCAGACCATATAACCATATAATGGTTGTGAATGGATACCACTTTTCTTTGTCCAAAAAGACACACCAAAAAACATCCAAATACCTCCATGCTGCTCGTCTGTAATGTCCCTCTTGTATTGAAGCCCCGACATGAGAAATTGTTCCGAAAAAAATTAAATAAGTCTATATTTTAAGCTTGTTTTGTAGCGGAAACTCCCAGTGACTCAGTTCACTGCTCTTCCTGTGTCAGTGCAAATCACCAGCGGAACAATTTCTCATTTCGGGGCTTCAGTACAAGAGGGACATTACAGACGAGCAGCATGGAGGTATTTGGATGTTTTTTGGTGTGTCTTTTTGGACGAAGAAAAGTGGTATCCATTCACAACCATTATATGGACATGCACTGCTACGCCGAGACCCCCTGTAACTCAGAGAAGCCACGGAGGACTCTGAAAATTCTCCCAGCCCTTATTAGTCCACATGAGGGTGAGTAGATAATGAGAAATTTGAATTTTGGGTGAACTATGCCTTTAATGTGTATGAGCTCATTAAAGATGCACTTGTGGCAATCTCTTAACATCTTCACATTAGCAGAAGCTTTCTGTGAGTTATTATACAGATGCTGCAGACATGTTTGTGATTACAGTTACACTATATAAATGTCTACTGTGGTCTTTTACACATTTGATGCTGTAGAAGACACTATGATCGTTTCTACACCTGAGCTGAGCTGCAGCGATTGGTTGATATATGATGACTGAGGAAAATTATTGGCAACCACTTTGATAATCAATTTTTTTTTGCTCACAAACACCAAACAGTCAGTTTAGCTCGGCGTTTCCAGACCTGATGGTGGTTCACATGTTAATTCTATGGCGTTTACCTGATTCTTCATGGAAGAGGTGACAGAGCAGAAAACACACACACACACAACCACCCACACACAACCACCCACCCACACACACACACACAAACAGGGTGAGACTCTATTGATTAATGGGAGGAAAAAAAACCCAATCAGAAGATGAATGGGTGAAAATAATAGTTGTAGTGATGTTAATGTCCTTTGGTCGTCTGTCAGGTTTGTTTCTGGACTCATCTGTGTTAGTCAATGTTTTTCCTGGTTAGTTTTTTACGAAATCAAAAACAATCAACACACACACACGACTGTCTCTTCTTCTACTGAACATCTTCACACATCTCCTAACAACAAACCTACCAGATCCTCTCATATGATGAACAATAAACATCCAGATGTTGCTGTGGTTGTGAGTCTTCATGAGGTCAAACACATACGAAGATTTGGCCCCAGTACTCCTGATGCACTGACAAACTGGGCCAAACTGGACTGGACTGGTTTGCATTTGGAAACCACAGACTGGGACCAGAATTTACATTCATAATCAAATGACCTCATAGCTGTAATATACTAAATACTAAGCGCCAGACAGTGGAAGGATCTGAAGTAAGCAGAACTTTTGGTCAGCCATGAAAAAGAACATGTTTCAATGTATACAGCTACTGTAGTGTCAGATGAATCAGACCAGTGAGTAGAAACCTGTGTGGTTAAAGTTATTTCATCCCCTGTTAAACCTGGTTTAGTCTGGTCTGGTTGAGTTGCTGCAAGTCTCAAAATTATGTTTTAGCTGCGAGGTTTTAGCTAACAAGCATACATCGCATCAAATGCTCAAAGTCGTCAACACTGAAGGCTCTTTGTGTGTGTTTGTGCTTAATTATCTTGCAAGCACAATAGCCAATGAGGAAACTCAGTCAGTCGGTCAGTTGGTCCAACTAAAAGTTAGGAATGCAGATGAACACAGTCACTTAATTACACCATGAACTGATGCTGGTCCCAGTCGAAAAGATTCCTGACAACAACTTATTTTCCTTGCTGCTCTGAAAATCCAGGTTTTTTTTTTTTTTCTAGTCCCCAAAATATCTGTGAAAAATCTTTTTTGAGATTTCAAGGTCCCTAAACTACAGGACAAAACACCCCCAACATAAACCTGGATACAGAACCCAACCCTCAGAGAGAGTGGGAGAGTGAAAGCCCAGTCCAGTCTAACATAACCTAGTCTGGTCTGGTCTGGTCTGGCCCAGTCCAGTCTAACCTAACCTAGTCTGGTCTGGTCTGGCCCAGTCCAGTCTAACCTAACCTGGTCTGGTCTGGTCTGGCCCAGTCCAGTCTAGTGCAGTCTAGTGAATTTTGGTCCGGTACGTCTCATCCTGGTCAAGTCTAGTTTGTCACATCAGGTCCTACATTAACGCCCACGCCAGTTTAGTTTAGTCTAATCTAGTCTAGCCCCGTCTGCTGCTGTGCTATTGAGTCTTGGATTGTCTAGACCAGCTGATACAGGTCTAAGGTCCGGTCTGGTCCGATCCGGTCTATGCGGCCACGCAGTGGTTGGGTCTGCGGGACATGATGTATCCTCTCCTGCAGACGCAGCGGAACGAGCCCTCCGTGTTCACGCAGCGAGCGTTCACACACGGGAACTCCACGCTGTCGCCGTCCTCACACTCGTTCACATCTGCAAACACACACACACACACGGGCGGTCTCCGTTAGCGACCACTTGGACACGTGAAACCGGCTTTGGGATAAAAACAAGTCAAGTCATCTGTACGTACCTATACAGGTCATGGAGGACATGTCCAGTTCGTATCCTTGGTAACAGTCACAGGTGTAGCCCTCGGCGACGCGGATACACCGGCCGTTCTCACAGCCGTTCAGTATCCCACAATCCTCTGCTGCGCTCAGGCCGGCATAAGACTCGTAACGCCCTGGGGGACGAGAAGACGGTGACTTTAGGCTTTTAGATTTAGAGTCGTTCACATGGAATGACCTGAGCCTTGTTTTCAGCAGCTGACGCAGATTAAAGACTTGATATGAATGGAAGAGTTGTTATAGAGACATAAACCCCGATAGGATGGACAGAGCCCGACTCTACATGCTGCTTATTATACGGATTGGTGGTAGTGAAATAAACCATTTGAGACTTTTTTTTTGGTCAAAATACATTGCCTGCCCCCCAAAAAAAGTCTAGACTGTTCCTGGTCTACGAAACTAGAGCCCCCTCTAAGGGGGTTGTCGTACCTCCGCTTCGTGTCGGGCCGAACAACGCCCCTTAGCCGTGGTATAATGAGCATATACCACGGCCTGTCGTGATACTATATTGCTTAAGTGTAGTCCAGGCCTGAGTCAAGATCAACATAATGGTGAGAGTGTAGAAGAACAATAGACAGGACCAACAGAGGGAGGAGGATTACTGAGCTAAACCCAGAACACTTATTGACTGCGTTTACATGCACTTCAGTACCCCGATTTCAATCGGGTTTTTTAAGTACCCCGAATTTGTGTTTGCGCATGTAAACACCATTTCCCGATTCCAGAAATTGGGATAAGCTCATATCTAGATTTTGAGAAACCCGATTTTGCTGCCCGGAGAACTCCGAAAGAAATCAGGATACTGGAGCATGTAAACACAGTACCCCGATATCTGAAAGCTGCTCAGCCAGCTGACGTAACCGTTACCATAGATACGTTACGTAACAAAATGGCAGCGACAACAAGACAGTTTTTCTAGAGCAACGAGGAGACTATTAAGTTTTTTTGTTAGTTTTTTTCATGCGAGAAAGTAACAGTTTAGATCCCCAATGTGCGGTCGGTTTATACAAATGACGGCTGTTTACAAGTTTGCTACAACGTTTTCCGGAGGAGTGAAGCTCCCCGTGTGTGAGCTGTGACCGGGACATCACAGAGACAACAACCCCGTCTCCTGACGTGCTCGCCGGGCCAGACTACTCCGTCACCTCGGGAGCGAAGACGGTCGTTAATTAACTTACCCGTAGGTTTTAGTTTGTTTGAATGAAAAGTGAAGCTTCATGTGTGTATTGGAGGAGCAGCGCTGCCTGGAGGCTCTGTCGCCTAACGTGTGTACAGAAATCACCACTTTTACATCAATAAATGCATGTTTTACAATGAACCGATCAGTCTGCATTGAATTTACCTTTCTTTTATTAAGTTATATAACATGGCAGCATTTTTAATTAGTAAATTTTCGGACCTATATTTCCTAGTAGCTAGTTGCGCTTCCTGTTGTAAATAATAAACATGAATGAAACACACATACGCACGTAAGACGCAGTAATCAGAAACCGGGATACTGTATTTATCATGTATACAGGGATACTGAATAACCGGGTTTCTCTAACTTCATGTAAACACCATACCCCGAATTTGATCAATAATCGGGGTACTTAAAAAACCTGATTGAAATCGGGGTACTGAAGTGCATGTAAACGCAGTCAGTGATTAAAGATTATGGATTGGTTTTACTTACTATCTGTGACTAATTTAAACAGAATAAGGATTTGGATGGGAAGAATTGTTTGAGTCATGCTTGGGTAGAAAGGTGTCGACCAGTGGACTCACTCTCGTACACCCTCCTGGGTCCTGCTCCCCCTCCTCTGCCCCTCTCAGTGAAAGGAGGGAACGGTGGACCCGGTCTCCACTGCTCCTCGTCCTCCTCCTCCTGCTCCTCGTAGGGGGTTCCCGGCAGGGGGGCCAGGCTGAGGGGGGGGCCGTCGGGCCTGGACGGAGGAGGGGGCCGCGCCCCGAACGCCGTCTCAGCCCGGGGGTCTGGTGGCAGGCGGAAGGAGGGAGTTCTGGGTTGTGAGGCGTCGGGGGAACCGTAGTCCCCTTCAGAGTAGTAACCAGTGCTACGACACACACACACACACACACACACACACACACACACACACACACACACACACACACACACACACACACTGCTGTTAATATGACCAACAAGCAACTGATTTATTGTGCAGTAAGGAATCAAAGGAATCAATCAAGGAATTTTGGTAAGCACCAAAATTGGTGTGTGTGTGCCTGAGGCCATTATTTTGAAAAAACTTAAACTTATGTTACTTAAAGCAGAAGGAAGCGACCCGGTGGTTTTGGCTAATGCTGCGTTCCAGGCAGGCTTTTGAAACCGTAAATTACAGCTTCAAGTCACAACTTACGACTTTGTAGCGTTCCAGGCAACCCACTCGTGTTTCTCCGACCTGTTTTACCTGTGAAAGTCACTATAACGGCCACTCGTAACTTCTGACCTGTGAACTCGTACCAGATCGAACTGGTACGACTTCACAGGTCGGAAAAACACGAGTTACAGGTTGCCTTGAACGCACCATAACAGTCCTCGTCCCTACGTCACCACATTCACGCGCATCCCTTGGCTGCACACACAGAGAGGACCGCCCCTTTATGCCGTTCTCTCTCCTCATTGGATAAAAATTGTAGGATACGAGAAAAGTTTTCTCCTGGGCTCAGAGCAGAGCAGAGTGACTGACAGACCCGTGTTTCAGACCAAACACTCTATAGAAGTGATTGCTGTCGGAAGATACAACTATTTAAGACTTAGATTAACACAAAAATATCACTTACTTCTGCTTTAAATATTATGGAAAAGTTCATTTATGTCAATCGATTCAAATAGTGGAACTCATATATTATATAGAGTCATTACACACAGACCGAAATATTTCATGTCTTTCTTTTCATTGCAATGATCATGGCTTATATTTAGGCTAATGAAAACCCAAAATTCAATCAATCAATCAAACAATCAAAAACTAATATTGTAACCTAATGGTGTCTCACTCTGATCAGCTGATGAACTCCAAACACCTGCAAATGTTTCCCGAGTCTTTAAACGCTCTGAGTCTGGTTCAGTAGCTCCACTATGGAGAAGACTCCTGACCTCCATCATGTTCTACTTTACTGAGATGCACCTGTTTGTTTTAGATGATGAGGATGACAAACTTTAAACTTTAATATCTAACGTGTGAAAACATTTATTATGAGCGATGAACCAATCCCCTTGTTTGTCTTCATATTTGCTCTTTGGTTGGTGTTCTAGCTCTGACAGAGGATTTGTGTCAGGTTTAGCTTTTGGTTTTTTTGGTTTTTTTAAGTATATTTTTGTGGCTTTTTTATTGCCTTTAATCAATATTAGATGTGGGATTCGAACCGGGGCCGCCTGCAGTGAGGACTGTAGCCTCAACATGGGGCAGCTGCTCTACCAACGGAGCTAAACGCTGCCTCCAGATTTAGCTTTTGTATCTATATACGAAAGATGTCCCGGACATCTACAGTTCTCTGCTGCACTTCTCCTTCATCACACTGAGTTGAGGCTGTTAAAGAAAGTTTAAAGTCCAGATGAGTGTTGAAATGAGGAACGTCCATAACATCACACCTGAAAACACGGACACGGCCATTCACACCCACTGGGATGTAAACCAGGTACGTTCTGTCTGTACTTATAGAGAGCGGGGGACATCTCCATTGAATACTGACTCAAATTAAATAGTTACAGCTGGACAGAGAAAACCTTGTAAACATCTGGTCAGAGGATATTACACAGGTTTATCACAGTGGTTCTTAAACTTTTTACACCAAGTAGGCCTACCACCCCAGAAAATACTTGCCTCTCCAAGTACCACCAAGTGTGTGTGTGTGGGGGGGGGGGTTTCCTAACATTAGAAAGCTGTCTTAAAGATCGTATTCTGAAATGACTCATATTTCATCCAAGAACCTGCTCTTTCATCTTATACAAGTTACCTAATTTAAACTACTATAAACTACGACACACGTACGCAGTACACAAGTACGCAGGTTATTTGAAGCGCTGCTCATTTCATTTTATAAACGGGCCGCTCCAGTTGGACTGTAGCCGAGCTAACGAAGCTAACGCAGCTACGCATAGACATATAAAGAGTAGACGCCGCATCGAACGCTGCGCCCCGAGAAATGCGGCCGCCATCTTGAACCGGTCATTCTACTCAGTGGAGCAGCAGAAGTGACAGGATGCAGAGCACTGAGCAGCATATTATTTCTGTTCTAATCAGCAGAAAACCATCTAAAACAGCTGCTCTGGGGATTACTTTTCACTAATAAGATTGAACATTACTATTGGTTGTATTTTGTGAATCGAATATTTATTTATTTATTCTCTCTCCTCCCTCTCTCTCTCTGACCTGATATGAATTGATTCTCTGGTTTATATATATTTTTATTTTCTCTAACATATAGCTTTTATCTCTATATATTTATTCATTACAGGAATGCTGCTCTCTGATCAGTTGCTGCTCTCTACGGGCTGTTATTTCCATAGGCATATATACGTGGTTATTTCTGTATAATGAATGGTCGTCAAGTGTAACACACCGTTGCTAGGGACGCCGCTCTGATCAGCGCAGCACAGAACAGAGTAGACTACCGTATTTCCTCTAATAGTAGCCGGTATCTATTTAATAGCCGGGTCTGTTATAATGGCCGGGGGCGTGGTTTACACGAACAAATAAAGGCCGGCCCCAAATACAGGCCGGGTCAATGGGAAAAAAACAAACAAACAGAAAAAACCTGAATTTCAGTCACTGTGGATGCACTGGTCTCAGGCGGCCAAACACGGATGCAGTAACCCACAAGTGCCAGCAGATGGCAGTAGCTAGATCTGAAGTGCCACATGAACCCACGCTTCAAGGAAACAGTCACTGACAACTCGACCGAAGAGAGCTTTAGCAGCATGGCGTGTCACTACCCGATTTGCGACGCTACCCGATCTGTGACAAAACTGGTCTGCGCATGCGCAGACCGGCCGCCATCTTGGACAGCTGCCTACGGCAACTCCACTTGGACAAACTTCATTTGGGCACTGCCCGATTTGCGTACATGCTTAAAGCAGATATCAGTGGAATGTTTTTGTTAATATAAGTCCTAAATAGTCCTATTTTCCGTCAGCAATCACTTACATGAAGTATTTCAGCCTAAACACGAGTCTCTCCGTCACTCTGCTCTGCTGTAACCCGAGGAGAAAATTTTCCTTGTGGGATACAAGTGTTATCCAATGAGGGGAGAGAACGGCATGAAGGGCTGTGTGTGCAGCCAAGGGATGCGCGTGAATGTGGTGACGTAGCACGAGGACCAATTGATGCCTGACAAGGGCGGGGGCTGCTAACTCATGGTGCGTTCAAGGAAACTCGTACTTTGTGTTTTTCCTTCCTGTGAAGTCATACCAGTTCGATCTGGTACGAGTTCACGGGTCGGAAGTTACGAGTGGCCGTTATAGGGAACTTTCACAGACAACAGGACGGTAAAAACACGAGCTACGGGTTACCTGGAACGCTACCAAGTCGTAGTTGTGACTTGAAGCTGTAACTTACGGTTTCAAAAGCCTGCCTTGAACACAGCATTAGCCGAAACGGCCGTGCCGCTGTTATCTGCTTTAAAGTTCTGTGAAATTAAAATACGGTACTGTAAAAATGATTAAAAAATAAAATAAAATAAAATAAAATAAAAACCGCGGAGGTCCGTCATAAGACAGCCGCGGCAGACTCGTTTATTCAGTGAGTGTTGTGGTAGTTGTGATTGTTTGTGGTTGTCATGGTGATGAGGCCGGCGAGAAAAGAGGACAGTAAACATTAAAAGTCCGCCTGTGTTCCTGTTTTCTGAGCATCAAGATCCAGACCACCACAACCAACCCTCAATTTACATTACTAATAAAGTATTTAAAAAAATAAATAAAAAGATAAACCGTCTCTGGCGACGCACATAGGGCAGTGATCCTAAGTCAATTCAACTAAGTTTGTCCAAGTGGAGTTGCCGTACGTGGCTGTCACAGATCGGGTAGCGTCGCAGATCGGGTAGCGACATGGCGCCCAGAAGAAAATTTGAAATTAAGTTCAAAGAGAAAGTTTTGCAATATGCGGAGCAAACCTCAGGAGAGGAAGCTGCAAAACGCTTCGACATTGACCCGCGGAGAATCCGCTACTGGAAAAAACAAAAGACTGAGCTGCTCTCATCTGACAAGAAGCGAGCTCGCCTGACAGGAGGTGGCAGGAAGAAGGTTAGCGTGGAGCTGGAGGGAAAACTTTGAAACAGAGGAAGAAATAATAGCCTCTCTCAAATATAAGCCGGTCTCCAATACAGGCCGGTTCCCCTGGGCAGCTAAAGTAAATAAAGGCCTCGGCCTCTATTAGAGGAAATACGGTATGCAGGATATTTACCTTATGTTTCATTTTGACCTTCAGTAAAAAGCTTCGGACTAATAGTGATGTTAGATAAATGACTTGTAACCTGTTACAGAGAGAGTAGAGGCTCCTTCCACATCCTGGCTGAAAACTAAACCTGCTGATCAGATCAGAGCCTGTAGTCCGCGACACAAACACGCCCCATATAAACCTATAATATTGTTTATGACAGATAAGACTACACACATTGTAACATATATGTGATAATCCATCAATCCAATTATTGATTATAAAAGGCTTTGTTGAAAACAAATGGGAGGAGGCTCAGCAACACAGCGGAGAGGAGACCAGACATGCAGATGTGCTAAATTATAACATTTATAAATCGATAAAAGTAGTATTTTGATCAAAATTATGTTTCAAATGAATTATTTCATTCGTACGCCGTGTAATAGGCGGGATCATGTTCAGTAAGTTATTGATTAAATGCACTGACACTAGTGAAACTATCAATTGCACCTACCAAACAGATACACTGAGTGGAGCGGTAGACCGGTCCAAGATGGCGGCCCCACCGCTCGTCAGCGCCGATAGGCCCAGCGTTCGATGCGGCGTCTACTCTTTATATGTCTATGCAGCTACGGAGCTAGCGGAGCTACAGAGCTAACGGAGCTACGGAGCTAGCGGAGCTAACGGAGCTAACGGAGCTACGGAGCTAACAGGTAAACAGATACTCGTGTGGTCGGAGCGGTGCCTGGACTCCCTTGCTGATAATGATGTAGGCATTTTTGGCAGGTTTTTGCTTGTATTTATACAGTCTCTATTCTATGGTATCATCACAACATCCTGCAAATGCATTTTTGGCCGAAAATATGTGGTAGCCCAATTTTTGGTGCATCTGAAATTTATTTTATTTTATTTATGTTTAATTCAGGGAGTCTTTTGCGTACCACCTGGAGGGAGCCCACGTACCACAGTTTGAGAATCACTGCTAGCCTAGAAATCTAGCTGCACCCTCGCGGCAACGAATCTCTTTGCTCCGTAGGTGGGTCTAGAAACGAGCCATAGGAACTTTTTGAGTCTTGAACACCGTTTGTGTTGACCAATCACAGCTCTCTGTTTAGAGAGTCGTTGGGCGGCTTAACGTTCTGTGAGTTTGGTTTTGTGTGTTGAAGGAAACAGAATATGTCGGCCCGAGGTTGAAAGCTCACCCGTACTCAGGCCTGCGATAGACTCCGTCAGGCAGACTGAAGGAGGCCGGCGTCCGTCCTCTGAAGCCCGACCTGCTGCCCCCCGCTGGAGAGTAGTCGTCATAATCAGGCTGACTGAAGTCTCTGCCGGGAACCACCGGGGGAGAGAAGGAGTCCACACCGTAGGGAGGGAAACGTGGAGGAGCTGAGGAGAGGAGAGGAGAGGAGAGGAGAGGAGAGGAGAGGAGAGCAGGAAGAGAGGGGGTGTTAAATGACAGATAATATAACCTTAAAAAAAAATAGAGATGAAAGAAAATATCTGGAGAAAGAGTAAACCCTGTACCTCCTCCTCCTCCTGCTCCTCCTCCTGCTCCTCCTCCTGGTCCTGGTCTCCCTCCTGTTTCTGGTCCGTCTGAATCTGGATAACTGGGAAACAGGGGAGGGAGGAAGGAGCTGCACAGGAAGGCGTAGTCGTCTGCAGAGAGAGCATCGTTCATATCAACTCCTCCTGGTTGAGCTTTACATCAATCTACAACTCACACACTCCTCATTAACTCTTTGTTAAGTTTCCTGCCCCTTTAAAATCTGAGGTTTTAATTTTAAGTGGGATTCTGAGATGCTTGGTATCTTCTAACGTAGGCTAAAAACCCATCTTTTTAATCTGGCTTCTATGCTATAGTCTCACAGTGTTTTTATTCTATTTTACAGTTTTATACTCTTATTGTTATCTTTCTCCTATTTTTATCCTGCATTTTATTCTATTTTGTTTTATAAAATTGTATTGTTGTTTAAAGTTGTTATTTTCTCTTGTTTTTAATCTTTGTGCATTAGTCTCCTTGCTTTTCTTGTTTTACCTCCTATATATATATTTGTTCAGTCAAAATGTAAAGCACTTTGAACGGCATCTATTTGCTCTGAAAGGTGCTATATAAATAAAATTTGATTGATTGATTGATTATATTCTCCAGTCTTCAGCATCATGGTGGCCAACAGAAGGCAAAGATGTCAGATAACAGATTACTAACAGAAAACATGTGTTTTAAGTAAGTGAGTAAAACCAGACAAAAAAAGCTAAAATAGAGGAGCTGAAGTGAGTAAAACTGTCTACACAGGATTTTTAGAAAAACAAACCAGCTCAATATGTTTGTGAAAAAACAAAAGCTAAACAGAAAGATGAATAAAATCAACCAAATGAAATGATGTGAGACGTGTTACCGGAGTCGGTGGAGGGGCAGAGGGCACACTCCATCCCCCAGCCCTCCCCGTACAGGCAGCAGCAGTCGGTGAAGGTGACCTGAGCCCCCAGCAGAGGACTCTGACACATCAGGTCTGCTGAGACGTGCTGCCAGCACACGGACAGGTTCTCATCTGCAGGACGGACACACATCGAGCTCTGTTATCTCAACTGGACCACGTACCAGCACTGGATCAGGCCTCACCTCCAAATGTAAAAAAAAAAGGCGTTGTGTTCTTCCCAGGGCCAACAACACTCATCGTGACCTTGACCTTTCACCTTTGACCTCCGAAATCTAATCAGATCATCCTTGAAAGTCCAGGTGGACATTTGTGTCAGATTTAAAGCTCCAGTTGGTAAGTTGATGAAAGTGAAAGTAAACTCCGCAATTTGGTTGGAAATTTCAAGACAATACACCTTTATGAACCTATGGCATTTTGTCCTAAATTACTCATTTAGGGGCCGTGTCCACCAGACGCGCTCTCTCTATCTATCTCAGCTGTAACCAGATTACAAAATGAGCCCCCCACGTCCGAGCCGCTTGACGAGCGGTGCGCTGTTCCAAAAGTTGAACAGATTTATTTCAACTCTGAGCGCCGCGACAAAAAAAGGAAGCGCCCAGAGCGTTTTTTCCGCTGAGGGCGCTGAGCGGTGTGAGCACCGAACTCCATAGGATCTGAATGGGAAGTAGAAGCCCAGAGCGCTGAAAACGTGTCCGGTCAGGGTTCCTACAGCTTAAGCCAAGTTAAATTTAAGACTTTTTAAGACTTTTTTAAAGCCACTTGAAATGAAATTTAAGACCGACTTCACAATAAACACAAATGCAGAAAAAAGAAAAAAAAACACCACATCAATTACACAGGGTTAGGGACAATTTTACCCACTTTCCTATGTGATCCAAGGTAAAGTGACTGCTACATGAACATTGGATTGTGTCTCTTTCCAGCTGTCCTTTCAAAATAAATGCATAAAAAGTCTGAAAAAAAAAAACACTGACTCGGGAGATTTAGCGTTGACAACCGCCACTAACTTCTCTATGTCAGAATGTTACCAATTATTTTGAGATTTGAGACTAATTACAATCATAAAATACCACTTGCTAGGGCTGGGACGATATGCTTTTCTCCCGATTCGATTCTTCTACGATTTTTTGGATTGCGATTCAATTTAAATTGTGATTCTACGATATTGCCGATTCTCTCGATTTTTAGTCTTTAGCATTTTTAACATTTATCTGCACACAAATACTGTAGGAGCCTAGAAATTAACATAATCCATTATAAAGTGAACTTAAACCCTTTTCAAAACCTGTACTCTCTGTATGTAAAAAAGGCGAACAAATGCACATTGCACAATATTTTTTTTTTTTTTAAATCGATTTTTGAAAAAAAAAATCAATTTAAAAATCGTCAAAAAAGATATCGCGATATTTATGTGAATCGATTTTTTCTCCCACCCCTACCACTTACCATGTGTTAACATTTTTAAGACTTTGAAAAATTGATTTAAGACATTTTAATGCCAATTAAAGTCTTGTTTATAGATTGATGAATTCAATGCCTTTTAAGACTTTTTAAGGATCCGTAAGAACCCTGCCGGTGGACACGGCCCCTTTATGTCTGACCATCAGAATATAGTGACAGTTCCAGCAAATATGACTGAATAATTGTTACCAACTGAAGCTTTAAAGCTCAGTCCAGCTGTTTCGGAGATTTCGTGTCCACGAGAACGGGACAGACAGAAAACTGAAAACAATATTCCTCCAGCTGTGACTGTCACCAGCTCAGAGGAAGAGAGGAGTGGTGGTGAAGGAGAGGAAGAAAGAGGATAAAGATGAGGAGGAGGAGACAGTAAATGGAAAAGTTGTAAAGGTTGTAAGGAAAGAGGGTAAAGGAGAAAAAACAGGAAGTAAATGAGGAGCAGAGGGATGGAGGAGGAGGAAGAGGAGGAAGGCAGGTGTCTTACCTACAGTCAGGTGGGAGGAGTTGACACAGTTTCTCTGAGTGTCATCGAGCACCAGAGGAGGCTGACAGCTGCAGTAATACGACCCCACCGTGTTCACACACACTCCTCCTACACAGCTCTCCTCCTCACACTCATCATGATCTGACACACACACACACACACACACACACACACACACACACACACACACACACACACACACACACGTTCACCACAGGTTAGCATACAGCTCCAAACAAACGGTTTACATTTGAATTTGAGACGGATGAATAAAAGAAAATGGCAAAAAAGGGCTCTCACACCATCCCAACAAATAGTAAGTACACTGGACTTTGCTCTCTGTCGATTGGACCATTCTGTGACTTTGTGACTTTGTGACTTTGTGACTTTGTGACTTTGTGACATGCCAGGCTACAAGATGTTGTTCACTCAGGACGGATAAATATGGACACATGTGCAGACACACACGTAATCTGTCTGTACTGTTAAACTTCAGCTCTGTGTACTACCTACTGCTGTAACATGTTGTGTCAAAATGTCATAGGTAAAAGAATGTTATATCAAAATGTAAAAAAGAAAAAAACAAAAGAAAAGATTATATGATCTGATTATGAAAAGATTTTTATTCTGTGGGTAATGGGGACGGGACTAGATCAGCTTTTGCTTCTCCCGCTTTCCCTTTCGGCCATGTGTGTTGTATTATTTGATGAAGTGTGATGATGATGATTTAAATTGACATGCCTGAAATAAACAAATTGATTGATTGATTGATTGAATAATAAAGCATATTTTTGTTCCTGTGTGTGTGTGTGTGTGTGTGTGTGTGTGTGTGTGTGGGGCTCCTACCAACACACTCCAGCAGCGTGCTGTTGTACACGTATCCACTGCTGCAGTAGCAGCTGTATCCAGGGATGTTGTTGACACACACTCCGCTCTTACACACCTCCAGGTGGAAACGCTTACACTCGTCCACATCTGGGAGCAGAGGCAGAGCAAACACACAGCTGGATGTTCACAACCGCTCCTGATCCACAACACTTTAATAATCGATTATTGTGCGATCCATCGATTAATTGTTGCAGCTCTAATTTTAATGCATGTAACCCAGTGTAAACCTGTAACTAGTCAGTTTTAGTCTATGGTTATTGAATAGGTGAAGTTAACAGGTTTAAACCACACTGTCATAACAACTGTGTCGAGCTTATGTTATGTCTAACTCACAACAAGAAAATACCATGTCGAGCCATAGACTGTGCCAAACAAATATCTGTTTATGCTGATGGCAGCATTTCTGTCAGACGTGTGGTGTAAACTAGAATCACACACATCTGGTTGTGTGTCTCCATCAATGTGATCACACACACTCAAGCTCCTGAATAACAGGATCTTCGCAGGACATAATGATGTCACACTGAAGTTGACCTTTGACCTTTTGGATATGAAATGCCATCACTTGATTTTACCCTTGTAGACGTGTGAGTTAAACTCAATATGTAGGCTATGTCCAAAGCCTGTGTGATTTTGACCTTTAACAATCCTAAATCCAAATTAATGTTTATGCAATATGTATACTGTATGTGTTTTTTATGTATGCAACATGTTCCCTGTCTCTGCGACAAATTTCTCCCTGGTGGAGACCAATAAACTAACCTAACCTAACCAATAATGTCATAGGGGCGGAGTCATACAAATCACTTAAAGGGATAGTAGCATTTTTTTTAAAGTGTGGTTGTATGATCTACAAATAGCCCCTAAGTACTTTAATTGCAGTAGAAGACTCTCTACACTCCTCCCGTTAGCAACGCCAGCCCATAATAGCCCTGCCCAGAGATTTACAACATACAGTGTTGTGAACAGACCCAAAGAAACGGCCTATTTTCGTGGCCTAAAAGAGGTTTTACCTGAAAAAAAATACACAGTTCCATTGTTCACTATAATATAATTTTTTCCAGCCCTTCAAAGTGCAGGAAAAACACAGTTTTTATTTGGACCTAACCAACTGCTGATCGGCGGGCGCTAACCCTGGGCGGAGGGATACGTGAGTTGGTTCGGTCCAAATAAAAACTGTGTTTTTCCTGCACTTTGAAGGGCTGGAAAAAATTATATTATAGTGAACAATGGAACTGTGTATTTTTTTTCAGGTAAAACCTCTTTTAGGCCACGAAAATAGGCCGTTTCTTTGGGTCTGTTCACAACACTGTATGTTGTAAATCTCTGGGCAGGGCTATTATGGGCTGGCGTTGCTAACGGGAGGAGTGCAGAGAGTCTTCTACTGCAATTAAAGTACTTAGGGGCTATTTGTAGATCATACAACCCCACTTTAAAAAAATGCTACTATCCCTTTAAAAACGTACCAAAACACTCAAGTTCATGGATTTATCATCTCTGATGGTATATTCAATGTCATGCTTTGGCGATGAGGCTTCACCATCAGCTTATTAGTCTCTTTGTTGTTTTTTTAGTTTAGTTTAGTTTATTTCAGTCTTGACTTGTCACCTCATTTTACAATATAAATTAGATCGCACATAAATACATCAGCTAGGCAAGGTCTTTAAAGACAACAAAAAGAAAGTGTGTGTGTGTATACCGCTGTAGCTGAAGGCTCCTGGTCCAGTGGTCACATATCCTCTCCCACTGGGACACAGGGACAGGAACTCAGCTGCACACAAACACAAACATGTTCCAGGTTGATTCCAGCTCAGAGCAACAGACAGACAGACAGAGCTCAGTGACATATTCCTCACATACAGCGCCTTGTAAAAGTATTCATAACCCTTCCACATTTTGTCACGTTACAACCACAAACTTGAATGAATATTATTGGGATTTTATGTGACAGACCAACACAAAGTAGCATAGAAGGAAATGATACATGGTGTTCAAGATTTGTCACAAATAAAACTCTTTATACACAACACGGGGCTGTTATCACGTTTGCTGGCCGTGCTCCTCGGGTCTCCAGCTGCTCTGGGCTCCAGAGACGGAGCAGTAGACGACGGTCTGATCCGACAGTGGGAGATAAACCACAGTGGAGAAGGAACGGTGTGTACTGGGCACACACAGATCGAGGCTACGCAGGTTTGTTGTGGTGTTTTGTCATAAAGTGTTGCTATGTGTGTCCACTGTGCATATGTCTGCTCTACTATATGGTTGATTTGATGAAATATAATCCTGCCAAGTAATCCTTGTTTTTATCAAATATACCAGTAATCTGATCACATATTTTTTTCAGTACTGCAATGGATTACAGTTACCTTTTTTGTATCCTAATCACATAATGCTGTTACATGTCATCTGTTACTCCCTAAGCCTGGCAATACAGAGACAGACATCTTGTATATTAGGGGTGTACAGCCAGTGTACTATTTGTATTCGAGTTCGGATTTGGGGTTTTAAAAAAGAACTTCAGATTTGTTATTTGTATTCGAGAAGAAACCGGAAGTGGGCGCACTAGAGACTTCCACCAAGCTAGCCAGCTAACATCCGCTTTAGTTCTCGGCTAACTAGAACAGGAATAAAATAATCTAACCGTGTGGCTCTTCTAGACTTTCCAAACGTAATCAGACTGAATGAATCACATTCTGGTAGTGAAACCAGTCGTTTCGCAGGGTTGTGACACTCAAAAAAATGTATCCACCGTTTTAAAGCCGCTTCTTTTCCCGTTAAGGTGCATTAGCGCCACCTAGTGTGTTGGAGTGTGAACCACAGTCACCTGGTTATGTGCTGCTGCTCCTCTGTGATAACGTAAGGGACTGAGTCTGAGGTCTTCCTTCACCAAAACCAAACTGTGGCAGTGTCTGGTGCATGGATGTGATTGGATCAAAACCAACTACCAACATGTTTTTTTGTTCTGTTTTGTTTTAATCTCTTGTAGTTGGTTCAAAATCATGCTCAAAACACACATCCAAACCTGTCTTTATCTTTGGAAAAAAGCTCCTGAATAATGAGGAGAAACTTAGGACAGAAAAACTATTCTATTTGTGTACTGTAACGTGTTCGGGTTCAGGTTCAGGTACATCCCTATTACCGTATATATGACCTTATATAAAGTGTAACTCCCCCTGCTTCACCTGTCTACAACAGTGGAAGACCTCAGGCCGTCACACAATGAGTCACCAGTGCAGTGTGTGAATGTTGACCGTGTCCCCGTGTCCCCGTGTCCCCGTGTCCACGCCGTCTCACCTGTGTCTGGGAGGGGACAGGCGTGGTACTGGCAGCCCAGCCCCCAGGCCTCCCCCACCGTGCAGCAGCACTCCTGCTGGCTGGTGTTGGTGGCCAGCAGGCTGCACGTGCCCTGCTCCGCCAGGTTGTAGTAGCACTCCCTCAGCTCGCCGGGCCGGGCCGCGGGGAGGGGGGGCAGCAGGGGGTCGAACTCCACTAGGGTGACATGGCCGGAGGAGGAAGAGGAGGAGGAGGAAGAGGAGGAAGAAGAAGAGGAGGAGGAGGAAGAGGAGGAAGAGTAGTTGGGGCCTGCTGCTGCTGCTGAAGAAGGAGAAACACAAACGGGTTAAATATGATAAGGTTAGTTTGGACGATGCAGTTCTCTAAAGCAGTGGTTCTCAACTGGTGGGTCGGGACCCAAAAGTGGGTCTAGACCCGTTCTGGATGGGTCGCGGACAGCTGGTCAAAAAAGTAAATAATATTTAATGCACATCTGATGTTGGACATGTCTTTTATTTTGAAAAATAACTTATTTTGAAAGGCACGAGACACGTGAACACATGCAGTTGTAATGCTCCTCCTCACTTTCTTATTATTTGCTCTGAATGCAAAGATATCAGTTTCTTATTAATGTGGCCTGATGCAGTGAATCTTGTTTTGTTTTGTGGGTCTTTATTTTGTGCAATTTGATATTTATTCACTTTTGTGAACATGCTCTGAATGCAGAGATGCATTAGAAGTCAAATATATCGTTTTGTTGGTCTCCTTTTTTTTGCAGTTTGATCTTTTTTTATTCACTTCCGTACATGCAGTTGTCATGGTAACTCCTCAGTTTCATTCATGTGCTCTGAAATGCACTTTGCTCAATAAAGAGCAAAATGAGTTTTTGAATTCTATGAAAGTGGGTCGCGACTTAATGACCATGGGAGAATGTGGGTCCCAGAGTGAGACTAGTGGAGAACCCCTGGTCTAAAGCACCGACGATGTCGTCATCTGAGGAACTGACAAGAGAGAAGAAGAAGTGTCTGTGCTTCACAAAGAGTTTCTGTTTTGTCAGTGTTTTATCTTTTTCATAGGATTATCCAATCCAATCCAACTTCATTTGTTGAGCACTTTAAAACATCCACAGTGGACCAAAGTGCTGCACAGGGTAATAAATAAGAGACACAACATCTTACATAAGACATGAAATTACATATAAAAACAGATAAAATCATCTAAAAGGCATATAACATGGGTAAAATAACAGCCGTGCAATAAAAGAAACAATAAAATAAGATAAAAATCAAATCAAATCAAATCAAATCAAATCAAGCCAACGTCTTACTAGGGAACAAAGGCCAAGGAGAAGAGGTGGGTTTTAAGAAGAGATTTAAAAACCGGCAGAGAAGAGGTCAGTCTAATGTTTTGAGGGAGATCGTTCCATAGTTTTAGAGCTGCAACAGCAAACGCACAACCCCCCCCCGAGCTTCAGCTTAGTTTTTGGCACGGTCAGGTCAGGAACAGCTGATCAGCTGACCTGAGAGTGCAGGTGGGTGATTATCATCCATCAGACAATATATCATCAGACAATACTACTCTAAATATTCCAAACCATTAGATTTAAGGCCTTCAACCTTCAGACCTCACTGATGTTGCATGTGTGTGTGTGTGTGTGTGTGTGTGTGTGTGTGTGTGTGTGTGTGTGTGTGTGTGTGTGTGTGTGTGTGTCTGTGTGTGTGTACCTGGTGGTGCAGGGCTGACACACTTCTTGGTTGCAACATCAAACTCATCCAGTCCATCACACATACACATGAAGGAGCCCTCCATGTTCTCACAGCGAGCAGAACCACACGCGTCCTCCAGAGACACACACTCGTCCTCATCTGAGAGAGAGAGAGGGAGAGAGGGAGAGAGAGAGAGGGAGAGAGAGAGAGAGAGAGGGGGGGAGAGAGAAAGAGAGGGAGGGAGAGAGAGAGAGAGAGATCACAGAAGAACAGAGAGCTTCTGTTCAGTAAGTCACTCGAGACAAAATTGATATTATTGATAATGGAATTTGTTACACACAGTTGTGTTGGTGCATTTTATTAGCTTTTTTTTTTTTCCTTTATTTGTTCGAGAGGGACAGTGTACATTAATGAACATTTAAAGGGACAACGAGGAGTTTCTCCATCGGCAGAACGAAAAATTCTGCGACAATAAAAAAGTCTCATATTAATGTGGATGAATCTCCGCTACCCACACTTGTTAATGGGCCCATTTTAGATAAATCTATGGTTTTGTCTCTATCGTTATTTTGTATTTTGTTTGTACTTTCGGTTTCGTGGCGAGTCATGAGAATAACGCCGCCGAATCGCTGTTTATGGTGGGAACTACGACGGTATGTGATCGTCTTCCAACCTCTGACTTTAATTCTTGATGAATGAAAACATGAGTCTGTCTTGCGCCGGTCAAAGAATTTCATGGTGCGGAGGCTCATAAATGTAGTGTGAAAACACTTTGCTTTAACAAAACTCCTCGTCGTCCCTTTAAAAAAAGATCAAATGTAAATGTGAATGCACCCAATTATTAAAGTCAAAAGGCCAATTTCCATTGGCAGTCCCCCTGCCAGAAGGAGCATGGCAATGAGACCTACAGTATAATAAAAGTAGCAGATTACAATTAATGTGTCTGCAACAACATGAGAGAATCACACTGCACTGCTACACAATACAACTCACACGACTAACCGTCTAACAGCAGGGTCGGCCGCTGGCATAAACCCTCTATGTGGTTGTTTAGGGCCACAGCCGTTAGGTGGGGGGCCACATGATCAGAAAGGTACCGGGGTTCATCAAGTCATTTAAACATCCTGAGGTCTGCACGTGCAGCTATGAGCTTTATATGTAATGTGAAGTCAATATTCAGCTTCTTTTATCTCACATTTGAGACATTTGGTGAAAATAGAACGGCAGAATGACAACATTTGTGCTCAAAAAACAATCTTACAAAATGTCATTTTAGACTTGTTTTCTACACTTATCTATTACTGTATTCATGCATCATATTTCAAGCACCAAAACAGTTCATTCTCATGACTGAAGGAGTGTTTTCACAAGGGATTGGACATTTTTCAAAAAGCAGACCTCAAATTTCCAGCATTTGTCCTAAATTATTTCTTTCTACAGTGTTCTAGGACAAACTGGCCTCAGTGTGCTTACAGCGGAGGTTCTAATATTTAGACATAAAACACTTGAGTATTGTTACATCTGCAAGTATCTTCAAAAGATACATTTAAGAAAATATGTAAAAGTCGAGAAAATGGCCTCAAACCTCAGAGGGCATAAACACGTCTGTATTCAGTTTTAACCAGTGATTTGGTGTTTGCACTTACAAAAACCTTGTTTAGGGGGCCACCAAAATCCTAGGGCCGGCCCTGTCTAACAGCATTTATTTACTTGTATTTGCGTCGATGCATTTATGATCTTACTGTCCTATTGACACAAGGGGGCGCTGTTTCACCAGAGAGTGGGAGCAGATGTGTTACAACAACACACACCTGCAGCTTTGTATCTACACAGGAGGAGGAAGAGGAGGGAAACACCTACCGACACAGGCTTTTCCATCGGCAGTGGTGGTGAAGCCCATGTCACACACACACAGGTAGGTTCCTATCAGGTTCTGGCAGAAGGCGTGGTCCCCACACACCGTCTTATTGGTGCATTCATTGATATCTGAAAGAAGAGAGACGGCCTCAACCTCAGCTGTGTGTATTTCTCTCTAATAACTCTCATTACTCACCGTGATGTGTGATCTCTGACTCCCCAGCTGGAAACAACAAGATACTCAGAATATTTCATATTGTAAACACATGAATAGTTCCCTGGAGAGCTCTATTAGTCACTCCACTGTCCTATTAAATGCTAAGTAAACATGAAATCTGTCAACAAGTGATAAAGTACAAGAACACTGCACTCAAGTATATTTTTCCAGTATCAGATTATTATCATTTTGTAAACTTACTTTATTCTCCACTTCACTTCCTGTGTATTTCTCTAAAGGACTCTCACTTTGAAGCAGAGCTTTTAGTCCAAGAGATTATTTGATAATGTGACAAAAAACACATGCATTTATTTTGAAACGTTTGCCATGTTTACTTTGACCTGTTCGTATTCTCCAAGCCGGGTCCGACAGTCAGATGTTATGACTCATGTACTGGAGCAGGAGACCACTTCTATCCCTCGCATCTAAGATGTAAATCTGTACATGTTTTGTTCTCTCTCTCTTGCCTTTTATTGGAGGGACAAGATGAAGAACTTGTGTAACTTGTTTGTGTAACTCTTCCTCTGTCTGTTTCACATTCACCATTGTTGCAGCAGAATCCTTCCACGTGCCTGCAGGGCTTTTATTGTGAAACATCTGCAGAAAATGTTCAGTTTCACGGAGAAACTGTAGCTAGTCCCCCGCCAGCGCTGAGTGCAACGGGTACAGTGTGTGTGTGTGTGTGTGTGTGTGTGTGAAGTCCAGACACACTCACCTACACACTGTGTACCAGTCTGTGTGACCTGGTAGCCCGGCTCACAGGAAGTGAGGCAGTGGTACGAGCCAATCGTGTTCTCACAGCGCTGCGACCCACAGACCGACCCGCCGGACATCACACACTCATCCACATCTGAGAGAGAGAGAGAGAGAGAGAGAGAGAGAGAGATGACTCATTGTGATCATCTGAAAATCTGCTGAACGAAAACATTATAGAATATAGAACTTTAAAGGGATAGTTCACCCAAAATTTAAATTTCACTCATTATCTACTCACCCTCATGTCGACTAACGGCTTTTCGGGGCTTCAATACAAGAGGGACATTACATACGAGCAGCATGGAGGTATTTGGATGTTTTTTGGTGTGTCTTTTTGTTACAAAGACAGTTGGTATCCATTTGCAACCGTTATATGGACATGCACTGCTACGCCGAGACCCCCCGTAACTCAGAGAAGCCACGGAGGACTCTGAAACTTCTCACAGCCCTTAGTCCACATGAGGGGGAGGAGATAATGAGGGAAATTTCAATTTTGGGTGAACTATCCCTTTAACCACAGTTGTCAATATGTGATTATTGGACAGTTATTAGTAGTGCTTTAAAGGGATAGTTCAACATTTTGGCAAATTGGCCCATTGTCATAATCCCTATAGTCATACAGTAGCGGTAGGTTCATCACCTTTAATGATTGGTGCATGTTGTTCTGAGATCAGCGGGGCAGAGACGTGAGCTGCTCAGTGAACACAATGGAGGTGAATGGTACAGGTCCTCTGTCCCTCATCAAACTCATCAAATACACAATCCAACAACTCCACAACGCTCTGGTGGACAAGTTGTGACCTGCACATTCACCACGCTATGAGATAATAACAGAACGTTACCACACAGAGTTGTTTTAGAGGGAAAAGCAGCCAGAACTACATTCCAGACACAGCTGCTTGGCGGAGTGATTTCAAAAGCACAAGTAGTTCAGAATATTTGTTTCATGTGTCGTAATGTTACATAATGATACGTTATTATCCAGGGTTTCCCGCAGCGCTTTCCTGTTAAGGCGGCCGCCTTAACAGGAAAGAGCTACCGCCTAAACTAACATCTTAAAAAAACAAAAACAAATTGTAGCGATATTCGCCGCGCCCCCCCCCCCGTCGGACGAGTGGCCGCATCCTCTCACACACATACACACCACAGAGAAGCGCGCACGCAGAACAGCAGCGCGTGTTGAAAGCGAAACTTTAATACGGCACGGCGCGTCCTCCCCCGTCGATCGATCCCCCCCCCGTCAACAGATCTCCGCGCTACCACCCCCCCCCCCCCGTCGACAGGTCAGACACCACCTTAACTAACAAATTTTCTGGGGGAAACACTGTTATCTCATAGCGTGGTGAATGTGCAGCTCACAACTTGTCCACCAGAGCGTTGTGGAGTTGTTGCATTGTGTATTTGAAGAGTTTGATGAGGGACAGGGCACCTGTACCGTTCACCTCCACTGTGTTCACTGAGCAGCTCACGTCTCTGCCCCGCTGATCTCAGAACAACATGCACCGATAATTAAAGGTAATGAACCTACTGCTATGACTATAGGGGTTATGGCAATGCCAAAATATTGAACTATCCCTTTAATGTGGATCAGAAGGTCAATGGTTCGATCCTCTTGCTCCACTCTCCGCTTCCAGTCTGAACCCAACACAACCCCTGCTGTGCTGTGTCATCCTTAACTGACTGTGTGTGAGATAGAAAAGCGCTGTACTGCATTGCATTTATCAAATGGTAATTATGGGATGTTGCTGAACGCCATACTACTCCTCTAGTATTTAACAGTCATACACAGTCATAGCCTGAACAGTCTGATCACTCCCAGTCATCCAGGACAAGTGATGTTCCAAATGTCTTCAAGTGTCTTTTACCTTTGTATAATATACTGTAACTGCATGTGTGTGTGTGTGTGTGTGTGTGTGTGTGTGTGTGTGTGTGTGTGTGTGTAGGTGTGTGTGTGTGTGTGTGTGTGTGTGTGTGTGTGTGCGTACCGAGGCAGGTGGTCTTCTCTGGGTTGGCGGTGAAGCCGGTCTGACACTGGCACTGGAAGGAGCCTCCAGTGTTCACACAGCGGCCGTCCACACACACACCTGGCTTCACACACTCATCAACATCTGCAGAGAGAGAGAGAGGGAGGCAGTCAGTCACTACATGTAAAACACACACACACACACAGTCTACACACACACACGTCGCCACGGGGACAGAGCAGAGATGACATCAGCGTTACAGAACCAGTTGGCAGCCGGTCCAGGTGAACACTGAGCCCAGTGTTCCTGCGCTGCCGGACCGGACCGGTGTGCACTCGGACCTGGACTTTGTGTGTTTATGGATTCAAGCTGGAACAGAACTACACTGAGTGAGTCACACTCTGGCTGCTCCACTTCTTTAGTTCTTGTCCGGAGATCACAGAAACATTAATAAATACCTAAATGACTTAGGTAAGGTATCAGGTTTATTATAGAGAAACACCAGATCTTTCTTTTTTTTTTTTTCCTTTGTCCAGACTGAGAAAAACCTGGAGAAAAAATCTGTTTGTACAACATTTTGCCATTGCCATAATCCCTATAGTCATAGCAGTAGGTTCGTTGCCTTTAATTGTCGGTGCAAGCTATTTTTAGAACGGCGGAGCAGAGCCGTGAGCTGCTCAGAGCTACGCTACGGAGGCTCATTATGGGATTTCTTGGTTTCCGGAGTTGTTTTCGAGGTAAATTCATGCAAAACCGCTGATGCATCGGGGACAGTTTTTCATCATCAGTCTCTGTATTTCCCTCTAAAACAACTCTGTGTGGTAACGTTGTGTTATTATCTCATAGCGTGGTGAATGTGCAGCTCACAACTTGTCCACCAGAGCGTTGTGGAGTTGTTGGATTGTGTATTTGATGAGTTTGATGAGGGAAACCAAGAAATCCCATAATGAGCCTCCGTAGCGTAGCTCTGAGCAGCTCACGGCTCTGCTCCACCGTTCTAAAAACAGCTTGCACCGACAATTAAAGGTAAGCAAGATATTCTTATTTTATCATCCCCCGTTTTTCTACATGAAAGATCAGGTTAATGTTTATCAGTTCCATGTGTCTTGTTTTGAGGGAAATGTGTGTGTATCCAGCAGACGACGTGAAACATATGGATTCAGAGTGTGTGCAAAAGCAAGTGAACCGCAGCTGCATTGCTGAAGTCAAGTAGGTGATAGACTCAGGTCAAACACATGTGGGTGCTGAGGTGATCAATAAGCTGACCAACCAAATGAGACATCCTTAGGAAAGGTCTTGACACTCAGCATCACTGCAACTCTGCCCAGAAGTGGACGGCCATCAAAACTGTCACCAAGAAGCACCAGAGGAAGCATAAATAAGGAAAAGGCCGAATCCACACATCACATCAACGATCAAGCAAAAAAATGAACAGACGTGTTGTTCAGTTGGTAGAAGGAAGCCTCTGCTCTCAAGAAGAATAAAGTTGCCTGGTTAAACTTTGCCAGAGAGACAAACCAGAGGCGTCCTGGACGTCCAATCTCTGGACAGATTAGTCCAAACTTGAATTTTTTCATCATGTTTGGAGGGTTCACAAACCTTCAAGCTGTCTGGGATAGTATCAATTAGACCTTTATTTTTATGGCTGTTTATCCAGTTCATTTCCTGCCAGAAGCAGATTCATCTGTCTGCATGCTTTGTACATCTGCAGTGCACCATGCCACAGAGGAAATGTACTGTAGTGAGTGCATCACGTCATAGTTGCACTCATTAAGCTAATGTTAAAGGGATAGTAGCATTTTTTAAAAGTGGGGTTGTATGATCTACAAATAGCCCCTAAGTACTTTAATTGCAGTAGAAGACTCTCTGCACTCCTCCCGTTAGCAACGCCAGCCCATAATAGCCCTGTCCAGAGATTTACAACATACAGTGTTGTGAACAGACCCAAAGAAACGGCCTATTTTCACAGCCTAAAAGAGGTTTTACCTGAAAAAAAATACACAGTTCCATTGTTCGCTATAATATAATTTTTTCCAGCCCCTCAAAGTGCAGGAAAAACACAGTTTTTATTTGGACCTAACCAACTGCTGATCGGCGGGCGCTAACCCTGGGCGGAGGGATACGTGAGTTGGTTAGCTCCAAATAAAAACTGTGTTTTTCCTGCACTTTGAGGGGCTGGAAAAAATTATATTATAGTGAACAATGGAACTGTGTATTTTTTTTTACATAAAACCTCTTTTAGGCCGCGAAAATAGGCCGTTTCTTTGGGTCCATTCACAACAATGTATGCTGTAAATCTCTGGGCAGGGCTATTATGGGCTGGCGTTGCTAACGGGAGGAGTGCAGAGAGTCTTCTACTGCAATTAAAGTACTTAGGGGCTATTTGGAGATCATACAACCCCACTTTAAAAAAATGCTACTATCCCTTTAAGATAAGATAAATAGACTTACTGCAGGTAAGCGTGTAGCTGTATGAATTCAATGGAACCCCATGTTTCTCATGTTTTATTTTCCACTGTACTGAAACTATACCCAATACAACTGTGAGTTCAGAGTGGAGGTATGTACTGTATTGTGTGTTTTGCGTACTGCTACATCTCGAGTGTGTGTGTCGGCCTCACACTCAGCCAGACTCACACACTTTAGTGTTTGAAAGGAACTCTCTGAGCTCAGGAGTGAGAGCAGGTGCAGATCTTTTCCATGAGTGGGACGGATTTATGGGAGAATGAACATGATCCCACACACATTCCACATGAAAGGTTGGACCTGCTATCAATGACCTGGAACTTTATTAACGTGCTACGTGCAATATTTTCCCTGTTAAGGGTTTTCTCTGGAGGTTTTCCTCAGTGGATGTGAGGGTCTAATATCTGATATCTGATATTTCTAAGGGCAGAGGATGTTGTTATGATGCTGGGTAAAGGCCTTTCAGACAAACTGATACTGGCACTCTATTAGTCCAAATTCAAGACCCATTTATTTTGAATGGCTTTTAACGTCGTCTACTGATGCTGCAACATCAAGACTACTTTATTAATCCCTTAAAGGGCAATTCCATTTGGTGGCTCGCATACCACATGCTCATAGCACAAACACATAACAGCACAAACACACACATAACATAACATAACAGAGAAACCAGGACAGAAAAAGAGTCTGCTAGTTGCATGTCAGAAAATGATTTTATATGTTTCTGAAAATGTTTTTAATGTTTGGTTTACTCTTGCTGTTATCTTCATTTCTTATCCATGTAAAACAAAAATGATGTCTATAATTGGTTTTGTGGGTGTGTTTGGGTGTGTAGTAATAGACATGTGTGTTTGGTTTTGCAGTTTTAGTGTAATTAGAGAACATTTTTCAAATGCCATGAGGAAATAAGAATCTTTTATTGTCGCTATTTGTGACATGTGAGGTTAAATATTTACAGTGTGTGTTTGCTCAATACCTTTCTGCTTTTAGCTTTGTAAGTAGAGCAAAAAGATTGAACGGCAAAGACGTACTTAGAGATGACTGATGATGCCTCGCATGAGTGAGCTCACTGCAAGCACACAAGTGCCCAAGTAACCCTAACCCTTCAAGTTAGTTTTAGTTATTTTCTTAAAATGCCAAACTTCACATAAATCAGCCATAGTCAGAGCATGGAGGTCACTTTAGATGGGATGTAGCTTTGTAACTTTGCTCTTCCTTTTATATGTCATCAAGTGCTGTATGAATAAACTTTGATTGATTACAGACATTACTACTGCAGGAGAGCAGAGGGACTCACCGAGGCAGGACGTCCTGTTGGCGCTCAGTGTGTATCCCTGAGAACACACACACGTGTAGGATCCAGGTGTGTTCACACACTCTCCTCCAGAGAAACAGAAATCACTTTCCAAACACTCGTTAATGTCTGAGGACACACACACACACACACACACACACACACACACACACACACACACACGTTGAAATGGACTTTTTAGCATTAATCTTACAAAATACCAATGACACAGTTGTGTGTGTGTGTGTGTGTGTGTGTGTGTGTGTGTGTGTGTGTGTGTGAGAACGTCACCTCTGCACTGTCTCCCCAGGCCGGAGGTTCGATACCCAGAGGGACAGTCGCACCTGAATGAGCCGACGGTGTTCACACACACTCGCTCGGCCTCACACGCCCCGGCGCTCGCACACTCGTCCACGTCTGCAGGACGGACAGTCGTCAGGTCTCACACACATCACTCTCAAAGCAGAGACGGTGACTGTTTGATTTCAACTGGTCACTGACACAGGTGTGTGTGTGTGTGTGTGTGTGTGTGTTTTACCTTGGCAGGAACCATCTATCATGCTGTATCCAGGTTGACAGGACACACAGCGATACGACCCCACGGTGTTCACACACTGCTGGCGTGGACACTGAGAGACCTGCTCGCACTCATCCACATCTGACACACACACACACACACACACACACACACACACACACACAGTTTTATGTCCAGAAAACCTGGAGAAAAAATCTGCTTGTACAGTTAAAAGGATAGTACAACATTTTGCCATTGCCATAATCCCTATAGTCATAGCAGTAGGTTCGTTACCTTTAATTGTCGGTGCAAGCTATTTTTAGAACGGCGGAGCAGAGCCGTGAGCTGCTCAGAGCTACGCTACGGAGGCTCATTATGGGATTTCTTGGTTTCCGGAGTTGTTTTCGAGGTAAATTCATGCAAAACCGCTGATGCATCTGGGGCAGTTTTTCATCAAACAGTCTCTGTATTTCCCTCTAAAACAACTCTGTGTGGTAACGTTGTGTTATTATCTCATAGCGTGGTGAATGTGCAGCTCACAACTTGTCCACCAGAGCGTTGTGGAGTTGTTGGATTGTGTATTTGATGAGTTTGATGAGGGAAACCAAGAAATCCCATAATGAGCCTCCGTAGCGTAGCTCTGAGCAGCTCACGGCTCTGCTCCGCCGTTCTAAAAATAGCTTGCACCGACAAATAAAGTTAACAAACCTACTGCTATGACTATAGGGATTATGGCAATGGGCCAATTTGCCAAAATGTTGAACTATCCTTTTCATGATAAGTCTATGAGCCTGAGCCTCTACTGTTACCGTGTTTGTGTGTGTGTGTGTGTGTGTGTGTGTGTGTGTGTGTGTGTGTGTGTGTGTGTGTGTGGTTGTGTACCTGTACACACTCCGTTGACACTCTGGTATCCCCGCTGACAGTCCACACAGCTGTAGGATCCCTCAGAGTTCACACACTGCTGACCGGGACAGGGCTCACCGCTCTCACACTCATCCACGTCTACATGCAGAGAGAGAGAGAGAGGGATGAGGGGAGGGCAGTGTGTGTGTGTGTGTGTGTGTGTGTGTGTGTGTGTGTGTGTGTGTGTGTGTGTGTGTGTGTGTGTGTGTGTGTGTGTGTGTGTGTGTGTGTTTGAGTATGGCTTCTTACCTGTACAGTTTCTGTTGCTCAGTGTGTATCCCGGCCGACAGGACACACAGCGATACGATCCCACCGAGTTCACACACATCTGTCCGGGACACTGGGATGGCTCCGCACACTCGTCTATATCTGGACACACACAGTCAGAATACACACACACACACACACACACACACACACACACACACACACACATGTTCGTCATGACTGTTTGTTGGGCTGGAGGTTTTCCTTTTGGTCAGATCCAGGGTCAGCTCCTCTCAACAACATCTTCATCTTACTTTCAACAACCTGCTCACAATCAAGATCTGACTTTCCAACATGCGGCTCTAAAAGTGACTAAATCCTCAGAGCTTCATCCAGGACTGATCTGAGAACAGGGGGAGTTCAGTTCTATTTTCTGTCTGATACATGAGGGTTACAGAAATGGCCGTTTGTCCTGTTTGTCGCGCCGAGTTGTCCCGAGCTGCAACACGAGTTTACCCGAGTAAGGAAAACTAATCTGATTGGTCGTTATCCAGCGGGCGGGATATTCAAAGCTTGGGGCGAGACCGAGCTCCGTGTGTGTGTGTGTGTCTCAGACGTTTGAATGACGGATGACGGATCCAATATCAGTGGCTGGTGAATCGTGTACAGGCTGACGTATAATCCGTGCGCCTGCATTATCCAATGAGAAAAAAAACTACCACACTTTCATCCCTGATTTACTCAAAAATAGAATTTTGCACAAAGTTTGGCCTACATCGTCTGATAGATGAGTTATTATACTAATTTTATGACCCAGAGTGGCTTAAATTCAATTTTCTTTTCTGTACAGCTTTAACAGGCTCAAAGTATGTGACGTGGTCCAGCCGAAGGACATGGACGTCTCCAACTCAGTTTGTTTCTATAGAGCGATTCATCTTAAGACAATGAAATATATATTTTTATAGCGATATAATTACATCTTTTCACCACATTAGTCAGGTGAAAGTCTCCTCCTGAATATCAAACTTTTCCTTTAAAACACACTCTGGCAGCTGTTTGCTGTCTGTCAGTGATTTTTGCCGACGTGTTCAACCACTGACAGGGTTCATTCAATCTTTTCTTCAATCATTTTCCAGGACATTTAAAGCTGCTACAGTACAACATATATGTTATGTAAGGGATAATGTATAGTTCGGAGGTTGTTATGGAGAAATAAACCCCGACAGGTTGTATGGAACCCCGACGCGAAGCGGAGGGGTTTCATACAACATGAAGGGGTTTATTTCTCCATAACAACCTCCGAACTCTACATTATCCCGCTTAGAACACGGCCTACAACTAAATCATTCAATAATGTAACACAAAATAATGATAAAAAGAGATTTTATTCATGTAAAATTAGACCGTTGCTCGGGACGCCGCTCTGACCAGCGCAGCACAGAAAAGAGAAAGTAGCAGGATATTTACTTTATGTTTCATTTTTACCGTCATTAAACAGCTTGGGACTAATAGTGATGTTGATAAACGACTTGTAACCTGTTACAGGGAGAGTGGAGGCTCCTAAGTTATTTCCACATCGTGGCTGAAAAGTAAACTTGCATCAGAACCTCTGACCGTGTCACAGCTCCTCTCCTCTCTGTAGCTCCGCGACACAAACGCACCCCATAATCTCTTGTTTATGACAGGTACGACTACACACAATACATCGTAACGTGTATGGTAATCCATCGATCCACTGATTGATTATCAAAGGCTTCAAATGCACGAACGGGAGGAGGCTCAGCAAAACAGCGGCCGTGACCGGACATGCAGAGTCGGCCGTTGCTATGGAGTCCCTAGCAACGGTCCGCTCAGCGGTGGTCTATCGAGAAATAAACACCGCAGAATATTGGTGATTGACCAATCAGAATCGAGTATTCAAGAGAGCCGTGTTCTAAAATGCCATAAACTAATACACTCCCTCCCTTTCATGCTTTGGAGAAGTGTTCTTTCTGACAGTTGTCCCTTATTTTGTACATGATTGTTTCTATGTTTATTCCTCTCTCTCCCCCAGAAGTCTGATTTAAAGAGGTGCGGTCTATGGCTCTGACTTCTCTATGAAATAATCTCTTACATGCTCAGAAATTGTGACAAATTTATCACAGAACAAAGCAAAATGTTGTTTTTGTTTTTAAACCACACCCACTACAACTCTCTGCTGCTCCTCTATCTGTCTCATGCTCATGGTCCAATACCAGTAACAATCAACAAGCTTCTAGTTTTCTCACTAGGAACTTCTTTGGAAAATAAATCCTAAGCAGCGTCTGTCAAATCCAGCTCTGGTAGCTGATCACCACATGATAAATCATTTTCCAGGGCAGCTCAAGCTTGTCCAGGACAATTGACTTTTTTCTCATGTGTTTTCCATGACCGGAAAATTAGTCAACCACTTTCCAGGTTTTCCAGGACATGTGGGAACCCGGCACTGAGGAAGAACTGCACAAGCAACAGGTGGAGACGCAGTCACACAGTCAGTCGGTGCTGTCAATAAGAAACACTGAGTCTGACAGTGAGGTCATCGGCGCTGTGACCGGCTCAGGTCAGTTTGTTCAGTAAAAAGGAAAAGGTCGTCACGGTCTCAGACTGAGCTTATGATCAGCTTTACCTGTACAGTTGTTGTTCTGGAGCTTGTAACCATAGTGACAGGCACAGCGGTAGCTTCCGGGTGTGTTTTCACAGCGACCGTTGGCGCAGGGAGCCTGGCGACACTCGTCAATGTCTGCAGAGAGTCACAACAGTCTGTTGACTAGGGCTGGTGGATGTAGACAGGACTTTACATTTATCACGGTGATAATTATAAGACACATGAGCAGCAGCAGCAGCAGCAGCAGCAAGGAATTTAAATCAAATATCTATGGTACATGACTGGAATCCTTATGACACACCACTGAACTCATAAACTGTACGGTTATACTGAGTATAAACAGTATAAACTTTGTGTTTTTGCATGTAGCCGAACTCTGAAACGTCCTGGAAAGACATTACTATCTCATCGCAGAGCGCCTGCTCTCCCCGCAACAGAAACAAACACTTTTTCCTCGTTGTGATGATTTCTTTACTAAAATAAACGGTGGAGCAGAGCAGTGGTAATGTCCAAAATATCTCTGACCGTTTATTTTAGTAAAGAAATCATCACAACAAGGAAAAAGTGTGTGTTTCTGCGGCGGGGAGAGCAGGCGCTCTGCGATCGCTTAGTAATGTCTTTCCAGGATGTTTCAGAGTTCGGCTATCTGAGGTGAGTGGCTACATGCAAAAACACAAAGTTTATACTGTTTCTACTCTACACTATATGAGTTCAGTGGTGTCTCTAAGGATTCCAGTCATGTACCAGAGATATTTGATTGTTTTTTGAGTGTTTGTTGTGGTTGAAAAAATTGCCCCCATACTTTAGCGTTGTCGCTAACCCTAGCGCCGTCTAGCCATGGTGTAACTCCGGTTTGCCTGCATCAATTTTAGTTGTGTTTTTTGCTCCAACCAACCCTAGGTGACCATCAGGACAACGATTTAGGGGTAAAAAATGACTGGAATTCTCCTTTAATCCCTGATTTCTGATGTTTTATCAAATTCAATGACTGATGGATTAATTGAGTAGATGATAGGTACATTAAAGCAGAAGTAAGCGATCCGGTCGTTTTGGCTAATGCTGCGTTCCAGGCAGGCTTTTGAAACCGTAAATTCCAGCTTCAAGTCACGGCTTACGACTTTGTAGCGTTCCAGGCAACCCACTCGTGTTTCTCCGACCTGTTTTACCTGTGAAAGTCACTATAACGGCCACTCGTAACTTCTGACCCGTGAACTCGTACCAGATCGAACTGGTATGACTTCACAGGTCGGAAAAACACGAGTTACGGGTTGCCTTGAACGCACCATAACAGTCCTCGTCCCTACGTCACCACATTCAGGCGCATCCCTTGGCTGCACACACAGCCCTTCATGCCGTTCTCTCTCCTCATCGGATAAAACTTGTAGGATACAAGAAAAGTTTTCTCCTCGGCTCAGAGCAGAGCAGAGTGACTGACAGACCCGTGTTTCAGACCAAACACTCTATAGAAGTGATTGCTGTCGGAAGATAGAACTATTTAAGACTTAGATTAACACAAATATATCACTTACTTCTGCTTTAATAGATGATGAAAATGTGTGTGTGCATGTGTGTTACCTGTACAGAGCCTGTTGAGCAGTCCAAAGCCCGGCTGACAGGAGGTGCAGCGGTACGAGCCCTGGCTGTTCACACACTCCTGACCAGGACACAGCAGAGGGTCCTCACACTCATCCACGTCTGAAACACACACACACACAGATGTTTTAGCCACTGCCACCACGATCACCGTGTAAAACTGTTCAACACAACACACACTGTTATACACAGTAAGAAACTGCACTCTAGTGTAGTACAGGAGTGGAAGAATCACCAAGTATTTACTGCTCATCATTTTTTTGGCCACTTTAATAAATTTGAAGATTCACATTAATAAAACTAAAAATCATCAACAAATAAGGTACAATGCTGTATTCTAAGTTAAGATAAAACTTTGGAGGATCTGTGGGGAATACTGAATCTGCCCAACACTTTACCAGCAACAGTAAAGAGTTGAACACAGTAATGCATCAATTCAATTCTTTTTATTTGATAAAGAGGGACAATGTAGATTGATAAACATTTTAAAGATAAAATGTAAATGTACTCAATTCTGAATCTGAATTCTGAATCAATACTGAAATAGAAACAAGCAGGTTAAAGAAAACACAAGTATAAGTACAGTATTTAAAAACATGGGGCAGGTACCCCATCAACAATTAATATAATATGGTGCGATACAATACGATATGACACGATACGATGCAATACGATACAATACGATGCAATATACGATACGATGCGATGTGATGCGATGCGATACGATACAATATTATATAATATGATATATATATAATAATACCAGTAAACTTTTAAAAGTTAATTATATTTCTAAAGAGGAAATTTGAATATTTCAGCTGCAAAAAAAAAATACTTGTCTCTAAAAAGTTGTGAGTTACAAGTATCAATTAACATTAAATGGCAAAATACTCAGCTTAAGTAGTAAAGTAGTAATTATGTCAACATTCACTTGTATCACACACCTAATGGATATTGTAGTTTATCGATTATTGTGACAGTAAATATATTTATGATATACACTCGACTCTGTGCTGCCTTGAGTCTGTTCATCAGATGATCCAGTCTCAGTCTGGACCTGGTTTTGTGCAGTCGGTGCATCCTTACCTGTGCAGGTGTTGCCGGTGAGCCTGTAACCAAGGTGACAGACACACCGGTAGCTGCCGGGCACGTTAACGCAGCGGCCGTTTCTGCAGGAGGTCAGCTGACACTCATCAATGTCTGAGAGAGAGAGAGAGAGAGAGAGAGAGAGAGAGAGCTGCTGCTGTTATTGTGTGAAGCAGCACACACACAGTCTCAACACATGACAAACTAACAACAAGCCCACGTCACCTTGACAACCGGTCTGCTGGCTGTTGCCCCTGTATCCGGACGGACACACACATCTGTAGCTTCCCATGGCGTTCACACACTCCCCCACTGGACACACACCTGGAGACTGCACACACTCATTCACATCTACACACAGGCATTGACAGACACCAGTTAGTACTTTTTTATTTTCTCTCTGTGTTTATGAAAATGTGTGTGTGTGTGTGTGTATCTCACCTTGGCAGTGTGTGCGCTGAGAGTTGAGCTGGTATCCCTGATCACACACACAGCTGTGTTTTCCTCCTGGCTCATCCACACAGCGGCCACGCCCACACACACCTGGTCTGGTCTCACACACACCTCGCACTGCTGTGTACACACACACACACACACACACACGTGCAAAACACATCAGTCATTTCTCAGCTCAGGTGTAAATCCTTGGTATGAATGGACAGCAGGTGTGTGTGAGTGTTAAACACAGATGCAGACGTGGTTTTGGTGTTGAAACAGGTTTAGAAATGAGAAGCGGACTGGATGGAACATCTGTCCTCTCTGCTCCAGCTGTGTCTGGGTCTGCTGCTACTCACTCTGGACCCTGGTGGGTCTGCTGGTGGGCTCCACAGCCGGTCTGGACCCACGCTCGGGGCTGTGTGGCTGGGCCGGGACGGGGAGCGCGTCCCCTCTGGCCGGTGGCTGTGGTCTGGACACGGTGGAGGGACGGCCGCCCGCTGAGAGCAGAGAACACACAATTAAAATAATGACGAATGAAGTCAGATGACTGATCTGTGGCCGGTTTCCCCAATAACGTTCTTTCTTAGCGCACTAAGAAGAAGACTAGAAAGGTATTTCTGACCAAAGGTGTTGACCTTTCTACACCTGGTTCCCAAACTGTTCAGGAGCTTCCTCGAGAATGACTTTGCTGTGAATGACGTAAGGTGCGCTGCACTTCAGGCGGAGAGGTGCATGATAACAGCGTGTGCGTTCTTTGAAAATAAAACATCAATCGGATGCTTACATATCAACCACAACTCTTCTACAGTTGTTCAACTGGAGATGATGAGTGGTTTCCAAACTTTTGGCCTGACAAGTGTGGCTTCCAGCAGATAGAGGAGCTCCATGATTTGTTGCTCTGGGGAGGTGAAACTTTTTTTTAAATCGCATTTTCAGACATGGTGTCCAGCAGGCAGTTTTGTATTGTTTGGCCTCACAAGTTGCCACCGTGATGGCACATATATAGCCAACCTAATTAGACCCTAATTGTTGGCCATATTATAGATGACTATCACTAATCTTATTAGAATAACTAACCAAATGTAGGTTCGAGTAGGTTCGTTACCTTTAATTGTCGGTGCAAGCTGTTTTTAGATCGGCGGGGCAGAGTGTGAGCTCTGCACGGTGCGCTGTATTTCTGGCTTTCCCTCATCAAACTCATCAAATACACAATCCAACAACTCCAAAACGCTCTAGTGGACAAGTTGTGACCTGCACATTCACCACGCTATGAGATAATGACGGAAAGTTATGAGACAGAGTTGTTTTCAAGGGAAATGTGTAGCCGAAACTACATTTCAGACACGGCTGCTCGGCAGAGTGACTTCAAAAGTTACAGTAGTTCTGAATATTTGCTTCATGTGACGTAATGTTACATATTGATACAATATTATCTCATAGCGTGGTGAATGTGCAGGTCATAACTTGTCCACCAGAGCGTTTTGGAGTTGTTGGATTGTGTATTTAGTTTGATGAGGGAAACGTGGAAACACTATGAGCAGCTCACGTCTCTGCCCTGCTGATCTAACAGGGTTCCCGCGGGGTCTTAAAAAGACTTAAAAGCATTGAATTTATGAATTTGGAAATAATACCTTAAAAAGACTTGAAAAAGTCTTGAATTTTGATTTCTGGGTCTTAAAAGTTGTGCTGTATTTAACTTCTCCATATTGCATTTTTCGTCAAAAGTTTCATTTGTCAACCACGATTATTTTGGATCAATGTTCTTCTTGTTGACTTATGGATAGTGGAATAAATCTTGTACTGTGGAGTTTATATGGTATTATCATACAGTGAGATTTTGATATTATGATGCCTTATGATACTGCAATAAATATAATGTGCTTGTTATTGAGGTGTTGTAATATTGTGAGATTTTGATATTGTTACATCCCTAGCAGAGCACAAAGAGCAGAAAAATAGTGGGATGATACAGTTAGTTTACAGTAAACGCTCTGAAATTTGAGGATTTCACTTTTCTTTGCCGGTAGGGCAGTGAAATAGGTATTACATTTTTATATAAATGGTCTTAAAAAGGTCTTAAAAAGACTTGAATTTAACCTGAAGGAACCTGTAGGAACCCTGTCTAAAAACAGCTTGCACTGGCAATTAAAGTTAATGAACCTACTCCTAGGACTATAGGGATTATGGCGATAGGCGAATTTCCCAAAATGTTGAAATATCTCTTTTAGAAAAAGTCCAGGTTGAGAGCGACGTAGTGTTACGAAGGCTTTGGGAAACCAGTCCCAGATGATTGATATCCAATCAGATGATTGATATCTGATCAGTTCCACTGTTGAAAAGAGCTGCTCTCGGATCCTAAACAAAAACATTGTCTTTGTTATTTCAATTGTGTTATTTTATTTTACTTTTTATTTTCATTTATTGTTTTTTTTGTTATTTCATTTGATTGGTTATAATAGTTATCACTGCGTACTGTATTGTCTTGTCCTGTGTTGCTATATATGTTTGTTTTTCACCCCTGTCTTACACACTTTTACACTTGTATTGTTTATCACCTGCATTGCACTATAAATAAAATAAAAACAAAAATGTTGAGAGCGACGTAGTGTTACGAAGGCTTTGGGAAACCAGCTCCAGATGATTGATATCTGATCAGTTCCACTGTTGAAATGAGCTGCTCTCAGAGCCTCTGTTACCTTGACTCCCGGTGGACACTGGAGACTGTGGTCTTGGTTGTGTTGTGAGTGACGGGGCAGACTCAGCCGGGGTGGCAGGTCTGCCGGGGGTCTGTGGTTTGTCCTGGGTGCCGGTGGTGCCGGTGGCCCCGGGGTGAACCGGCCTGGCGGGAGAGCTGGCGGCTGGATGGGTCTGGGGCTGAGACGGTGGCTGGGGCTGAGACGGCGGCCGCGGTTGGGGTTGGGGCCGAGGCGGACCGGGCCTGGTCTGGACACCGCTGGCACCAGCTGATCCAGCGCCTGAACCTGCTGATCCAGCGCTCGCTCCGCCGGCCGTCGCGTCGGAGGAGGACGAGGGTTTGTGCTGAGACCTGGAGACTCCGCTGCTTCTGGATCCAGAGTCAAGACCTGAGGGTGGAGGAGGGAGGGGGATGAAGGTTTGGACGTGTAATTTTCATTTCATTTCGATTTATTTCATTCATGGTGTACATTCTCACATGGTTGCACATATTTATATAATGTACACATTTTCACCATGAATGAAAAGGAGCAGGGTGAAGAAAACTTATAGTACCTGCCCCTCTCTGTTGTTACAATTACATTGGCTTACTTCAACACCAATATTATTCTCTGTTTCAAAATATTAAGAATGATGAAACATAGTAATGACAAGAAAACAAACAAAATAACAGTAGACACCACTCATCTATCTATCTTTTCTTTTTGTTCCCTTCTTTTTCTCTTTCTCCTTCTTCTTTGTAGTAGATGCTTATCTTTTCTTTTTTAAACATTTTCTTAAAACAAACACACAGTATACGCTCCGGGCTGATCTGCTCTAACTACCCTGGTTCTCCTGGTTGTCCTGGGGCACCAGCGGGGCTCCTGCGCCCCCCAGCTGCTGGGTGACCCTCTGGTTGAACTGCAGGGCTGAAGCCGAGTAGTGATAACCAGGACCGGCCGGACAAATCTCCTTAAAGGCCACTGCAGGAGGAAACAGATGGAGAAGTGAGAGGGTATCAGTAATCACCTGAAACAAATACTGTTGTACAAAATACAAATCTGAATACTTCCATACTTACACTAACTATTTGGAGTATGTAAGCGTGTCACACTAGTATGTCAAAATGCAGTGTACTGAAATACCCGGGTCATTCCTATGTTCCCACATTTCTAACTTTTGTTGTCACTGAAAATGAGGCCCTATGTTCCCTCAGCCCTTTGGTCCCACCATTGGTTGGGTTTAGGCAATGAAGAAAGGAGTTGGTTAAGTTTAGTAAAAAAAGACCAGGTAGAGGCTAGACAGGCCAGATAGAGAGAGTCCAGAGGGAACCTAGGGCTGAGGGAACATAGGGCTGAGGGAACATAGGGCTGAGGGAACATAGGGCTGAGGGAACATAGGCGCGCTCCCGGTTAGCCCAGCTAATCTAAAATGTTTGTTCAACAATTCGTTTTATAGACTTCATAAACATCAGAGTAGTCGCAACGGTGATATAGTGACGTGAAAATGTGACATAAAGCTAAAACCTCGTCCGTGTTGTTCTCATTAAAATTACGTGATGATTATAAATAAAGTCATCACGGCCGATGTCTATCAACCAGTCTATGCTATCAACAATACAGTAACGGTGGAATGGAGTGTCATGGCGAAGTGGTGGATAATTAGGAACTCACTCATCTGATTTTCAGCAGGAGGTGTACTGTAAAGTGACTTTTAAACCATTGTTCCAGTTTGACCCCGTGAGGGTGTCAGTTTTGAGTTGTTCATTAAAAACTAGTTAGTCTGTTCGCTGCTCCAGGACTGGTCTGGAGAGGTCCATGGCCCTGCTTTGTGCTTTTTGTGTGTGCACAGTCTCTTGCCAGCATTACACCATCAGCTGGCCGGTACAGTACAGTAGGTTAGTGGGTTAGCTGTCCGCTTCACCAACCTGAACCGAAGTAAGGACACCTCTGGCAGTCAGGACCCCAGGCTTTGCCGACTCGACTGCAGCAGCAGATCTGCTTGGTGATGTTCCT
The DNA here is from genome assembly GCF_045865225.1 of Trachurus japonicus. Lineage (NCBI taxonomy): Eukaryota > Metazoa > Chordata > Actinopteri > Carangiformes > Carangidae > Trachurus > Trachurus japonicus. The sequence continues at coordinate 41,128,404 of NC_140919.1, read as the reverse complement.
GAGGATGGGCAGCGAGCAGGAGGACGGACCCTGACCGGAGCCCAGGACCCGGTGACACTGACCCTTCTTGTCCGATATCACACTCTGGGCTGAGGAGGACACACACACGGAGGAAGACAGGGGACGTGTTACTGGGAGGAAACCCCCCGGCGGAGCTCATCTGGGGGGCCGGACAGACTTGGAGCTAAAGGCGTCGGCAGAGAGCGACATGCAGGATCGACGCATGCTGTTCTCAGGTCCATTCAGGCTGAGATGGACCGAGACATTCAGACAGAGCAGCCTGGACGGAGACTCCACACAGATCAAGCAAGCTCAGACATTTGTAGTTAACAGGAACAGAAGTAGCTACACCTCATCAAAACACAAGTGAAGCTGATGTTTACGGCATGTTGTATTTCTATCAGAGGACAGTAGTGGACAGAGTGTAACTATCTGACTGGTGTTCATTCAGATTTCAATGTGATTTTCTCTCTGACTGTGTGTTCCCTGACAGCACAGACCCTCTGGAACTAACTCTAGACAAAAACAGATGTGAGGAAACCACAAAGAGACAAAAAACAACTACAAAGAGACAAAAAACAACTACAAAGAGACAAAAAACAATCACAAAGAGACAAAAAGACAATGAAAGGGACAAAGACAATTGCAATGAGACAAAAAAAACAACCACAAAGAGACAAAAACAACCACAAAGAGACAAAAACAATCGCAACAAGACAAAAAACAACTACAAAGAGACAAAAAGACAACCACAAAGAGACAAAAAACAACTACAAAGAGACAAAAAACAATCACAAAGAGACAAAAAACAATCACAAAGAGACAAAAAACAACTACAAAGAGACAGAAAACCACTACACGGGGCAAAAACAACCACAAAGAGACAAAAAACAACCACAAAGAGACAAAAAACCACTACAAAGAGACAAAAACAACCACAAAGAGACAAAAAACAACCACAAAGAGACAAAAAACAACTACAAAGAGACAAAAAACAACTACAAAGAGACAAAAACAACCACAAAGAGAAAAGAAACAACCACAAAGAGACAAAAAACAATTGTAACAAGACAAACAAACAACCACAAAGAGACAAAAAACAACCACAAAGAGACAAAAAACAATCACAAAGAGACTCAAAATTACCACAGAGGGAAAAAAACAACCAAACGTCTCAAATCAACCACAAAGTGATACAAAGAAGCTTTGTACACAACATGACCACAGGAGCTACAAACCCACTACAGAGACATTCAAGACAACACAACCTCAAAGAGACAACACACCTACAGAAGACACACACTGACCACAAGGAGGCACAAAGCATCCACAAAGAAACATGCAGATACACACATCTGAAGAAACAGATTGAGCAGCAGGGGCGGGGCCTCGAGACTGTGTTCTAATCTGTCCATGGTAGCACTGGGACGAGAGCACAACAGTTCAACACCCGGGTCAGTTACACAACAGTTTCTAGAAAGATTTTATTAAAAAAACTAAACAACACTGAGGAAATCTGTTTTATTGCTTAACATTCCAGCATCTTTCCCTCATTTCTATTGATTCAACAAACACTGCAGTGTGTTGCTGGGTATTTTGACTCACACAGACAATCTGTGGTCAACACTGACAATGTGCCAGAGGCTAAAATAACACAGAGCGGCATCTTAAAGATCACCTGTAACCACACACACCTGGCCAGCTGTGAGGTCATAGTGCACCGACACATCTGCATCACATCAGCCAGACATGAAGGTAAGGAAGTCTGTTAATAAGGTACAGTATGTCGTCGACAGAACAAAGACAGACACGGAGAGATTGTCAAACATCACGACTGAGGACAAACGCAGCCAGACAGCCAACACAGCGTCAGGTCCCATCAGGAGGAGTGGAGCAGCTGTCCCCTAGAAATTACATTTATATACCACTTTGATTTGCTCTGTTTCCATTATGATCATTACAGCACTGTTTCAGTGGGGTCGCCTGAAATGTCTAATTGATAAAAAAAAAAATTACTTATACTTTTTTAAACTAATTATTATTCTTTTTAAAATTATGATTTAAAATACCACACACAATCTTAAAGGGATAGTAGCATTTTTTTTAAAAGTGGGGTTGTATGATCTACAAATAGCCCCTAAGTACTTTAATTGCAGTAGAAGACTCTCTGCACTCCTCCCGTTAGCAACGCCAGCCCATAATAGCCCTGCCCAGAGATTTACAACATACAGTGTTGTGAACAGACCCAAAGAAACGGCCTATTTTCACGGCCTAAAAGAGGTTTTACCTGAAAAAAAATACACAGTTCCATTGTTCACTATAATATAATTTTTTCCAGCCCTTCAAAGTGCAGGAAAAACACAGTTTTTATTTGGACCTAACAATGGAACTGTGTATTTTTTTCAGGTAAAACCTCTTTTAGGCCGTGAAAATAGGCCATTTCTTTGGGTCTGTTCACAACACTGTATATTGTAAATCTCTGGGCAGGGCTATTATGGGCTGGCGTTGCTAACGGGAGGAGTGCAGAGAGTCTTCTACTGCAATTAAAGTACTTAGGGGCTATTTGTAGATCATACAACCCTACTTTTTAAAAAAAATGCTACTATCCCTTTAATCAACTGTATTCTATCGAGTTTAAATGCAGCATATACAAATATCTGAGGTGGTGCATCTTGATTGACGGCTGCGATCACGTGACTGCAGTTGCAGGGGTCGCCAGAAATAAATTTGTGATGTCAAAATGGGGCGACAAGCCAAAAATGGTTGGGAACCACTGCGTTACAGTACAGTAGGCCTACCATGACATTTTACACACACTTACATGTGAGCCTCATAAAAGCTTTTACATTGGAAACCCTGTGCTGCATGGGGGAGGAACACTTATATGAATCCATCTAACAGCATGTTTCGTTAGCTTCACTTCAGGAGCAAAGTCAATCCGTGGAAATATCCCATGCCGGCTGAAGCTTTGACCTGTAAACTCACGTCATTGGCCGAGCAATGAGCGAATGGAAGAAGTCATCAGAGCTTATTAACTGGTACCTTACATCTTGTTTGTTTAAAACCATAATGTAAATTTGTGACAGTTTTACTGGCGGTTGGACCAAGGAGCATGTCTTTGGCTGTTGACTGCATGGCCCCCAGTCTGGAAACAGAAGGCACATTACCCTGTGTGTAAGGCTGTCAACTGACATTTATACACAATGTTTGTTTTTCTTTACACTTCTGTGCAGCACAAAACTGTTGCACTTCACTCCCTGGAAAAAAAAGAAAAGAAAAAAAAAGCCCAACCAAGCATAATTCAAGCAGGTGGTATATAAATGTATAGTCTAGGAGAACAGCAAACTTACACAAACACATACCTGACAGCCAGAGACCCAACACACACGCACACACATGACACAACCCCTCCACTCCACAGCAGCTCCAGACAGTTTGGAAGTGGCACAGACGAGACATGAGTCAGACTTGAGCTTTGATTAATTAGAGCGTTGTCATTGGTTACCAGGCAGACCAGCATCCTGCAGCAGACCCACACCTCCTCAGTGAATGCCAGTCAGAATAAGCAGATCACCAGTCAGGCTTCAGAAAAACCATCTGAGCACCAACGTCCACTGAGTTGTAGCTACTGACTCTGACAGAACAAAGAGCCCACTGACCGTCCGTCCGTCGCTGGAGCGTCTGCTGACTTCCAGACTAACAAAGACGCCCACTGATGTTTGAGATGCACAGACGTCTTCTACTGACCTTTACTTTGATAAGTATTAAAGGGGCAGTCCAACTATCAGGGCCGTTGCTAGGAATTCTGGGCCCCCTGAAAGAATACTAAAGTGGGCCCCTGCCCCCTGACTTTTCCACTTTTTTTCTTAGACTACGTACGTATTATCATTTTTTATTCAGCCTTTTATTTAGTTTTGCAGCATTACTATGAGTATTAGTCAAGGTCTTATGCAGAACAATTCAGTCATAAAGATTAGACTACTGGGGTTTTTGTGGGCCTATAGTCTACTTGCCAGCCCATAGGGCCCCATTGTGAACCCGGAAATGTTGAGTACCCCAAAGTTTTATGTTAGAAATATATAGTATGGGTCCCCAGTATTCAGAAACTGCCGGATGCTAACTTATATATATTGGGCAATTAGCATAACAGACATAATTAGCATAAATTAGCATAATTGCCTATATGGGCAATATTTCAACAAAATTGACTTGGCTGATCTGGGCAATATTAAAAATCAAAATCGGCCCACTGGCGGTTAAAATCTGGTCACTTCCGGTTTAGACAGCCATTTTGAATTTTGAAAATGTCAGAAATGGATTCAGCATCATCAATAACCCCTAAAACCACTCCAATATTGCCCAGAGTCAATTTTGTTGAAATATTGCCCATATAGGCAATTATGCTAATTTATATGCTAATTGTGTCAATTGTGCTAATTGCCCAATATATATAAGTTAGCATCCAGCAGTTTCTGAATACTGGGGACCCATACTATCTATTTCTAACATAAAACTTTGGGGTACTCAACATTTCCGGGTACTCATTGTTGGCAAGTAGACTATACCGGTCGCTGGGCCTCTAGAATTATCATCACCTTACAACGGCCCGGCCAACTATTTTACGCATGTTGTGTTGGCGAAATATGGACGGTTATCGCTGTGTTGGGTTCAGCTTTAAGTTATTTTGTATCTGTTTACAGTGGTCACATCACTGTTCTCACATTTAGCACTGAATGCAACCACAAACTTCCTGCTGCTGCTCCTTCACATTAAAAGTATTCTATTAGCACAGGTTTTTTGTTTTTGTTTTTTTGTGAAGCAGCCACAGTGACAGACCATAGGTCGTTTTTGTACAGCAGCTTATTATGACCCACAGTTACATTTTGTTGCTAGGTGCCATCTAGTGGTCCTGGTAGTTATAACAGGAGCAAAGGGACAAAGGCAGTGACGCAGTACGAAGAGACAAAGTTCATATCAGGAGTAAGAAAACATTTATACAATAAAATACAGTACTGAAATATTTTATGAAATGATTCTATCGATTGTTTGAAGCGCTGTATCAATATTTATCAACATTTTACATCAGCGTGAACCATGAATATAGACTCCAGTGGTTCTCAACCTTTTTCTTAAGGGACCCATATTGTTACCATTGAAAACTTTGGTGACCCCCACCAAATTAATTAAACAAGTTGATGTATCAGCCAATGCTAAACTGAAATATTGTGTTTGGATTTTTTATTAATTCAATCACTCAGCTCATACTCGCTACAGATGATGACCTTCCCTGCATAACTTTATAGGAAGATCAGCAGTTTTATTCTTTTTTTTTGCTGCTAGCTTAGCTTTTTGATCAATTATAAATGTATTAACTTCTGTAACCAAAAATCATATTATCAGTAGTATTTGTTGTGACTGATATTGCTCTGCTGTATATTATGTATTTAATGTTTTAAAACTGTTGATATTCAATCATCTATTGATATAGGCCTATAATTTATTTGTTTATCTATTTAAATACACGAATAAATGTTTAGTGGCCCTTGAATTTAGTTGATTTTGTCACATATATGAATTAAATGCTTAGCCTACTCATTTATTTAACATTTTAATTACATTAAAATGATTAAACCCCTTCAAATCAAGAGGGCTTCGTGACCCCCCCTGGATCTTTGGCGCCCCCCAGGTTGGGAACCACTGGTATAGACACTCTGCACTCTGATGTGGATCTGCACTACAGCATGCAGTTTAGGAAACAAGCTAAATCACCGTCTTTTCCTGAACATTACAGTCCCAACATTGTGGCTGTTATTATAGTAACCATGGTGACAGAGGTAGGTATGCTACCGTTACTACAGTCTGTGTGTTTATTATTGTAACCATGACAATGAAGGTCTGGTCCGCCTGCCACCACAGGGGAGCCTTTGAGGGGGAACTGGTGTGGCTCGTATAAGGAGGCGGAGCAAAGGGGAAATGTTCTGGAAACGTACCAGTTGTTGTTATACTGGGGTGAAAATGTCACTGATATTACTGCACTGCAGCAGATTGATGCAAAAACATAAAGTTGGTGTTTTTGTTTTGTTTTTTACTGCACATTTGAGACACTGCAGCTCAGATGGATTGAGGAAGTCCTGGTCTGGAGTCTGCATTATTCCCCATTTCATTCCCAAGCCGGCGGCTGCGTGTACGTGTGTGTGTGTTACTTACAGATGCAGATTCCATGTGAGGCGTCGAGGATGAACCCCGCCCTACACACACAGCTATAGCTCCCCCTGGTGTTCACACAGATGCCGTTCTCACACAGCCCCGGCTGGAGGCACTCATTCACATCTACACACACAGTTACACACACATACACACAAACACACAAACAACAGCCAACTGTGTAAGAAAAATCACACTTTATTCTAAAACGTGTGTGTGAGAGAGGAAAGAGGTGAGATTGGTTTGATCCAGCATTTAGTTTACATGTAAAATAGCTTATTATCCCAAGGAAATTTAAATCAAACGCAACTGGACTTGGTTATTTGTCTTGGAAGACAAGTTGTTAGTTCATGTTTGCATGCGAACATGAACTAACAAGAGATAACTATGACCTGGACAAATGAGAATATTCACAGGCTTAAAATAGCTTATTAATATTTGGAATAAAGCAAAGTCAGCGCAGTTTCTGAGAATGATTTCATTTGCCCAACGAGAAATGATATGTGTGTCCAGATTAGATCTGAGGAAATACTCAGTTTCAACAGTGAGCTGTGATCTAAGTGAAGAAGAAATAGACTTTGTTGTGTGTCCTTTTGTATTTTGGCACAACAAGGAGGTCGTGCAATAAAAAAACAACACATGATCAGGTCAGAGTATAAACACTGAAACAACTCATATTATCGTGTGTCATGCAACCCCTCACTTTAAAAGGCACGTCATAAAATAAAAACCCATTCATTCAGTCACAACATACACACAGACACATCGACGTGGGCAAACAAATCTGCTCACAGATGTATGTGTGAACAATGTGACACACACACACACAACATTAGCTACAGACGTGTGCTGCAGCTGTGTGATCAAATAGATTTCAGGTTTTTGGAGATTCCCAGTTCTGTGCTGGTCACCACATTAAATATATACTGTACATATTCATACATATTAAATACTATTCAGTCAGTAAAACAACACATAATGATGGCGATGACAAAAACAATCTGACCTAAAGAGAAGGTTAACACAGAAATCATTTCTCAACAACATCAGAGTTTTGTGTTTGTGTGTTTGAGTGTTTGTGTGCATGCGTGCGCGTGATACACTCACCAACACACTGCGTTCCATTGGCTCGCTCAAAACCAACAGGACAGCTACTGTTGTTCTCGGCTGCAGGAGACACAGAGAGAAGAGATTATTAACTTTACATCATTTAGTTTAGTTTAGTTTATTTAATTGCACCATAAGAAATGAGGACAATTACAAAAACAGAAATGAAACAAGAATAGTAAGTGCAGGACAGGTTAAAAACCCTTTTTGGGCTCATAAACACTTCCCCAAAAATATGCAAACATTCAAAAATAATTTACCAACAATAATAATAAAGAACCTTCTTATTCTCTATCTTCACATCTCATCCCATAAGAACCACTGCAGTGAAAGGTTGTGTGTCTCTTGACGACCTTTGACCTCTGACCTCATTAACATCTAACGTTATGACGAACAGGAGGAAACAGTGCGTTTGGTGTGAATTATTTTTAGTGGCAGAGATGAACTCACATTTGGTTCTGTAGCAGCAACAGTAACTGGACATTCGAGCAGTTTGTCAGTGTTTTCAGTGTGTGGTCGTTCCTGGCAGCACGTGTCTTCACAGAGCGGTGCCACAGGTTTCTGTCTCCCAGGAGGAAGTAGCTGTAGCACGACGTACAATCTTAGTAACGGGTTTAAGAAATGACCGGGAATATTTACTTATCATCTTGAAAATACATTTAATAGATGTTTCCATGTACCCATAGGTACACCTGGTTGAGAACCACTGTTCTCAGTACTTAGTTGGAACAACACAGCAGTGTATGGAGACATTAAAGGGATAGTAGTATTTTTTTTAAAGTGGGGTTGTATGATCTACAAATAGCCCCTAAGTACTTTAATTGCAGTAGAAGACTCTCTGCACTCCTCCCGTTAGCAACGCCAGCCCATAATAGCCCTGCCCAGAGATTTACAACATACAGTGTTGTGAACAGACCCAAAGAAACGGCCTATTTTCACGGCTTAAAAGAGGTTTTACCTGAAAAAAATACACAGTTCCATTGTTCGCTATAATATAATTTTTTCCAGCCCCTCAAAGTGCAGGAAAAACACAGTTTTTATTTGGACCTAACCAACTGCTGATGGACGGGCGCTAACCCTGGGCGGAGGGATACGTGAGCTGGCGTTGCTAACGGGAGGAGTAAAGTAAAGTAAAGTAAAGTACTTAGGGGCTATTTGTAGATCATACAACCCCACTTTAAAAAAAATGCTACTATCCCTTTAACTTCATTGTGGTTCATGGTGATTAACATTAACATTCATAAATTTGCCAGTAAAACTTCAGTTCAGGGATTTGCAGAGGCTAAATAAAATAAAACACTGCGTTGGAACAGAGAACTGTGGACCACTCCCATCACCTACTGCATTTGACTCTCGCCCAGAATAAAAAAAAAAGGGCACATTCAGTGGGCGCCTGACATCCCAAAACAGGATACACAACTTACTAGTGTAAGGTGGGACAGTGGTTGGTAGGAGCCACACATGTCATAGCAGACCTAATTGCCAAACTTTAAAAATTATGTTGCAAATTATGATGCAAAGTTGACATTATTATTTGAGATGTTCCTTGTTTTGAGAACTTGACATAATTTTTAAAGTTTGTCCATTAAGTCTGCTATGACAGTTTAAATTGTCTTTATGTCAAGTTGTCAGAACAAAAACATCTCAAACAATGTCAACTTTGCATTAAAAGTGTCATAACTTACCGAATGACATTTAACCACAGCTGTCAGAAGTATTCATTGATGTTTATGACAGTGTTATGTCAATCTGATGAATACCTATTCAAGTAAAGTGTTACCGGGGTTTTCTATGGAGTTTTTGCTCAGTGGATGTGAGGGTCTAAGGACAGAGGACGTTGTTATGATGGGATGTGAAGCCCTTTGAGACAAACTGTTTGTAAAAACCGGCTATACAAATAAAATTGCCTTGTCTTGCCTTGGTAATGATGAAGGAACATGTCACAGCTTTTTAGAAACGGTGCAGCTCTGTGGCTCAGAGGAGCCCGACGGAGCACACACACACACACACACACACACACACACACACACACACACACCAACAGTGCCAGACATTCAGACTGGTTTTGGACCAGTTTAGATTTATTGATCAGAAGAATCTTTAAAACTTTATGATTCACCTTTAAAAAGGACAAAAAACAACAACAACGGCTCAATAAAACCTGGTTCTCCCTCTGTTCATGAAGACATAATCCAGCTGTGTGTGTGTGTGTGTGTGTGTGTGTGTGTGTGTGTGTGTGTGTGTGTGTGTGTGTGTGTGTGTGTGGCTTTAAAGGCAGGATTGCATCATTCTCTCTGATTTGAGAGACTGATGTGAAGCTGGACGCCAGCAAGTGTGCTAACACAACTCCCCGTGTGTCTGTGCGCACACGTGCAGATGTTCAGTGTGTGAGTGTGCGCGTGTGTGTGTGTGTGCATTTGTGTGTGTGTGTGTGTGTGTGTGTATTAAAGGGCCACGCTCCCAAGAGCTACATTCCTTTACTGTTAGTCAGTTCTCTACACAAACATGGTGGAAGCATCATTACTGTGTGTGTGTGTGTGCGATAATGTCAGATAGTTATATAAGCAGCTTCTGGTGGAATATTACCAAAATATTTCAGTCATAAAGTATCAGCCTTTCACAGGGAGAGAGGGAGAGAGCTCTTTCTCTGGCAGGACATCAGTATCAGAGGTATTTTTGGACTTTTTTCGACTCTGTCCAGGAAAACAAACCTGTAACTCTTTGAACAAACTAAAGAGTTCGGTGTGAGCGGCTGATGGATGTGACACAAGCAGCATCTGCTACAGTCCAGCCGCTCAAAGCTGATGGGATCTCACCACCGCCATGTGTCTGCTCTGTTTTAATCACTTCAATACACACACAGAAACTAATGAGTCATGACCAACCGCTGGTCGCTGTCAGGCTCTGGCTCAGTAACACAAAGTCCAGTGATGGGAGGTTCTCTGTCCACTGTGACTCTGCCTATGATACGACTGACATGACTACTGTTACTGTATGATCCCGTCTACATCTGTTTTCAGTGATCGGGTTGCAATCGGACAGTGGTTGACCACATGAAAGTACAAGTGTAAGATAGTGTTGTTTTTGGCGGCCTGTTTTAAATTTAGTTTTAGTCTAGTCCAGGCTTCTCCAACACGTCGCTCGCAAGCTACCCGTAGCTCGCGGCGCCTTTCCCAGTAGCTCGCGAGGATTAACAGCAACATTTGAAAACTTGATTAGTCACTCGGCAAACCTGCACCTATATCCAGGATTTTCCCTGCCTATGGCGCCGCCTTGGTTGAAGCGTGTGCACGCATAGGGCCATAGAGATGTAACGTGTATGTGCCTCATGTGTGCTCACAACCAAAGCGACGCTGTAGCGGGCGGCACACAGAGGAAAGATCTCAAATTTTTGGGAGGCAGCAAGCGCACCGCATGTCATGTGATAAGAACCCCCCCCACCACCGCCGCTCACTTTCCCCTTCACACACGCACACAGCAGGCAGCAGTTGTAGACTAGTGCATAACAATATTGTCGCTACAGTAGCCTACGCATTAATGTTGGCCATCTTTATTAGCCATTAACGTTATCAGGCAGGGAGACCAAACGTCCTCTTTTGCCCGAGAGGGATTTCTCTCTCTCTTTTTTTTTTAATCCCTGTGGTATCGAATATGGTATCGAGTATCGAATATTTTCCTGAGTGTCGGTATCGAGTTGAAAATTTTTGTATTGTGACAACCCAGAGGAGGTGTGGTGGTCTTGCTCCGATCTATATGTCAGACCTTGTTAACACGTATGTACCTGTACGACCTTTGCGCTCCCAGGCGAGCGATTATCTGAGTGTCCCAAAGGTGAATAAAAAAACAGCAGGTGAGCGGGCTTTTTCCTTCCGCTCACCTACTTTGTGGAACAGCCTTCCCTTGGACATCAGGCAGTCATGTTCAGTTGAGGTGTTTAAAGCCAAGCTTAAGACCCACTTGTATACTGTCACGTATGAGTGGGTGTTTTTGCCTTTTCTTTCATTCTTGTTTGAATTGTTGTTTTATTGTTGTGTCTGTTTTCACATGTTTTTAAATGTTCTGTAACTGTACAGCACTTTGATGGAAAGTTCTCTATAAATAAAATTATTATTATTATTATTATTATTATTAAACTAGCCTGGTGGACAGCAGCAGTCAGCACCAGAAGCTATGGAGAACGTTGTGGATACTCGTGGATGACGGCTTCTTCCACCGCTTTGAGAAGCCAAAAAGAGTGCGTACAACAGCCCAACTTCATGGATGGCTACCATCTTCTCTTCTTCTTCAACTATTTATTTTCTTTTACCCGCGCAAATATGTGATTGGATCTCAATCGGATCTCAATGTGGACACTGGAGACGTATATTGATGCCAGGTGTAAATGCTATCTGGCCAAACTGTATCCAGATGACTCATGTTACTGCTGTAAACAGAGTCTATGTGTCTTTAATCAGAGATGATACCAACAATGAATTGAAGAATGTTGAATCAGTGCTGAATGAAGAGGCAGCATCATGAGACCAAAGAGAATAAAACGCTGAGTCACTGAACAGAGATGTGTGTTATCATTACTGTGCATGTTTTTAAATTGTACAGCACTTTGATGGAAAGTGCTCTTTAAATAAAACTGTTTTAATTTGTATTCTTCTTATTATTGTTATTGTTGTTGTTATTAATAAATGCCTCCTACTCTGCAAAGGCGCTACATAATACTGTACAGTACTATACCTTTTGTAGTGTGTGTGTGTGTGTATATATACTGTACCTATACTATCAGGACAGAGGACACAGTCGGAGATCCCCCAGCCTTTCCCGATTCCTCTGCAGCACGTCTCCCTGCTCCTCAGTCCAGGCAGAGGAGAGCTGCACTACACACACACACACACACACACACACACACATGCATACACACAGATGTTTCTTGTTAATACACTCAACATACAGGAGTAATGGGGGGTTTATAACACAGCTGCATTTAGAACAGATTCCACTGACGGTCCTTTCTGCCAACACACAGGACAAATAGAGGATGAGCTTTCTCCCACACACCTAGGAGGGAGACACGCTGAAAAACTGAAGAACTGAAATAGTTATTTGGGGCCGGGAGTCGGCAGCTGTAGAAAGAATCTAGATCATTATTTTGTGACATGAATATTGTTAATTCATCAATTCTAATCAATGGAAGGTGTATCAGCAGGAGATGAGGACAAGAGAGTCGGAACAAATCTAATAATCAGCATCAGGTGACTCCCTGCAGCTCAGAGTTAAAGTCCTGGCTGATGGAGCAGCAGTGTGTGTGTGGTGTTTCCAGCTGCTGCACTGACCTCATCATGCAGATGAAGTATGGGAATTATCTTACATCAAACCAGTGTGTGGTCATTTGTATTGTACTGTTCAACTGTTTTAGTTGTTAGATGTGTTCAGCATGTTGGGTTTGATCCGAGGTGTGTTGTCTGATGAAGCAGCACCTGTGTGCTCTGATCTCACTCTGTTGGTTCAGTTAACTGATTCACTGCTCATCAGCTGACTGGACTGTTTACATGGCCGACTGTCTAACGGTTAGACAGGTTAGACTCTAACCTGTCGAATTTACCACAGTGGAGGACAGAGCAGCTGATAGATAACATCTTTAATATGAGTGAGGCCCACAGTGCTGTCACCCAGCAGCACAGTCATGGAGTTACCAGGAGTTTATGTGAAGTGTGTTGTGTCAGGTGCTCATAGGGATGTCACCATTATGGATTTTCTTGGTACGATTATTGTCAGAGAAATAATCACGATATTACGATTATCTATTATGCAAGAATTCATTTCCCAACACTCTGCATGTGTAAAAATCAATTAAATTACATTAGGTCTACTAATTATATACACAAATGTGACTGATGTTGTCTGGCCTGCCCTGAGCGGGTTTCAAACCCGGGCGACGATGCAAACCATTTCACCAATGGTGATCTTTGAATATGTTGGGTGAGGTTTTCATATAAGCCCTTCTGGGTTTCAAACCTCCCCTTTGCACATCCCAGTAATTATGATTGTTCATGTTGTTTTTTATATGATATTGTTTGTGCTAAATAAATAAAAAAAAAAATAAATAAAAAAAAACATTTCACCAAGAGGTCAATGACCACTTGGCAAGTGGCTTAGCACGTCTTTTATGGGTGGGTGAGTTTAACTTCAGTACTGCTAACCGCCACACGCCGTCACTTCTCCTTACTGTTACCTCGAGACTGTGGCTATACCTGCGTACCTCTGTTACCAATACCAATTATTAATCCCCCAAGGGAAATGTTTGAATTGTTTCAGTGATTATTTGTCATCTATACCAAATGTTTAAGTTTGTATTTTATTTTTTTTTATTTTTTTTTTACAAATGACACGCTAACATTTAAATTTCTACCGATTCAATTAACATTGAAGTAACCGTGACATCCCTAATACAGACAGAAAACATGGACGTAACTGCTCAAATGTATTTATACAGATTTCCCTGCATGTCTGTGTCTCACCTGTCCATCTTTGACCTCTCTGAAGCAGTACTTGAACCCAGAGTACTGGGTGTATGTACCGTCCCCCCTCACCGTCTGAGCCTGAACCGGCCTCCCCGCTGGAGCCGGGGCACCCGCTGACCCCGAGGAGGAGGAGGAAGAGGAGGAGGAGGAGGGGGAGGAAGGGGAGGAGATGGTCCGCAGGGTGGGACTGTATCCAGACACCTGTGAGGAGACAGACACAGAACACAGTCCGTCTGTGACACGTTACGTCCAAAATCACTGAGTCATGATAACTGATAACTGATGAGTCCTGACGCTGGAGCACAGAGGCCATGTTAGTGACATCATGTGTTATTCTACATTATAAAACGGAAAGGTGAAATCCGGCGATCTGATTGGTTGTTAACCGTGGTATAATGAGCATATACCACGGCTACTATTCTAAAGCCGGCCCTTATCACAGCGTAGGCTATCACTCCGTCTCAGGCACGTATGACTGGTATGAATGGAAGTTGTTGTCATGTATCCATGACAACGGACTGTTGCAGTCCGTAGCAAAAGACAGTCGGTGTTTTTACGATGTTAAAAAAATGGACTAAAGTATTTGAATTGACATGTTGAAGGTGAACTTTGACCTCCAGAGGGTTAACAATGGTAGAGGGGATTGAGCAGTGACAGAGGAAAAGACCAGATGCAGAGCTACTTGGAGCTATCGTCTGGAGAGGTGGGACTATTTTTTTTTCGCAGTGAGGCTATTTTATTGGATAATATGTATTTCTGGTTGAATAAAACTACATGAAATTGATTGCGTATCCCTCTTTCATATTGTCTTTATTGGTAACCGTTTTATAAAAGCAATATATCACTCCAGTCCGTGGTATATGCTCATTATACCACTCTAAGGGGGAACAACGCCCCTTAGCCGTGGTAGAATGAGCATATACCACGGCCTGGAGTGATATGTTGCTTAATCATCTGCAGACGCTCCTGCCTTTGTCTGTTTGTGCCGGTTTGTTCTGGAGCAAGGAGGAGGAACTGTACCTCTCTGACATTCGTTGCATTTATCTCGTGGCTTAACATGCTACAGCTTTTAGAGCTATGTGGTGATGTCAGCTGCGGCCTACGGCTCGGCCTCTCTAATGTACTTAACATGTTGTGTCCCCGGTAAAAGCTCAGCTGTGTCTGACTGCGGTGCACTCGGCTGGTGTATGTGGAGGCAGTTACTGCTGCAGCGGCCTCGGCCAAATCCAGACTGAAGACCTGTGAGTGTGTGTCACTGCCTCGGCTGCAGCTGCACCTCTACAAACCTTTGACTCGCTCGTTTGGACAAAGACAAAGACGCAGAGCGACCGACGCAACGTGACCAGTAGGGGTGTGACGATACACTCATCTCACGAGAACGAGACGAGACGAGATTTTAAGAAAACTATAATGACAAAATATGACTGGACCAACAGACTTTTATTTAACCGAGTTACACCGAGTTGCATTTTGAAATGTTTTATTCTAACTCTTTACATGCATGATGTAAGCATGAGCTTTTAACTTCTTCTTCCACAAATTGAAACTAAAACTAAAATTTATAAAAGTTAAAATAAAATAAATAAAATTAAATATTCCTTTCTTTTTTTCAAGTGCAAACAATATTATGTGCAGTGTTTCCTCTAGGATTGTCTCAAGTAGTGGCAGCGACCCCCCAGCTGTGACCGAAAAGCACCTAAACCGAGTCGAGTAGAGTTATAACTGTGTAGTGGAAAGGGGTGCAAAGTAGCCTAATGGTAACAGTAGTAGAAACCCTGTTTTAACAAAAAAAAATTACAAAATTAAAAAAATCTCGCGAGACAGATTTTTAACGTGACGAGAAATATCGTAGAGTTTAATCTCGCGAGATCTCGTGGCACGATATCTCGTCACACCCCTAGTGGCCAGCGATTTCAACACAACGTGACATGACACTGGCTGTTTGAAAACCGGTGGGACTGCGGCTGTCCAATCACAGCACGGCATCGGAGCACGTCGACGTTCTCACCTTCACCACCTGGTGGATCTTGATGCTGGCCTCGGGGGGGTGCTGCACTCGGACCTTCACCATGGACGGACCAGGAGCTGCACACACAGAGTATATGATGACAATCAACCAACAATCAATCAATTTGTTTATTTCGGGCATGTCCATTAAATCATCATCATCATCACACTTCATCAAATAATACAACACACATGGCCGAAAGGGAAAGCGGGAGAAGCAAAAGCTGATCTAGTCCCGCCCCCGTTACCCACAGAATAAAATCTTTATCATAATCTTTTCTTTTCTTTTGCTTTTTACATTTTGATATAACATTCTTTTACTTATGACATTTTGACATAACATGTTACAGCAGTAGGTAGTACACAGAGCTGAAGTTTAGCTCTAGACAGTACATACAGATTACGTGTGTGTTTGCACAAGTGTCCATATTTGTCCGTCCTGAGTGAACAACAGTCTCATCTTGTAGCCTGACATGTCACAGAGTCACAGAGTCATAGAATGGTCCAATCAACAGAGAGTAAAGTCCAGTGTACTGATTATGTGTTGTGATGGTGTGAGAGCCATTTGATGCCTTTTTCTTTAATTCATCTTCATCCGTCTCCTCTGCAGCTTTCGCCGCGCTTAGCTTCGCCATATCCTCCCGAGTTTTGGCTACGTCAGCTCGCATTATTGCCACGAACTCGAACATGAATTGCTGAGATGTCAGAGCGCATCCCGACCACAGCACAATATGACGGGAGTTCGGGCTTTCTTGGCCCATATGTCACGGTTCTGTCTCTCCTTCCTCTGTTTGGTTCATGTTTTATTTTGAAGTTCAGTGTCCTGTCTTCCTGTGCTCTCCCTCCTGTGATTACCTCATGCGTCTCACTTGTGTTTTTTAGATTAGCGTTTAGCATTTAACTCTGACTAGGGAAGTCCTGCTCTTAAATGTACTTATTTTGCCTGTTTTTATTCTACTGTATGCACTTTTAGAGGGCCTTTAACACCCTGCAGCACTAGTAGCACTTTCTTGTGTCTTCCTGCAGCACTGTGGCACTCTCTTGTGTTTTTATGTATTGTTTTTATGTATTATTTTACTTCTTTGATGTAAAGCATTTTGGGTACCGTCTGGCTATTGTAAAGTGCTATACAAATAAAACTTGATTGAATTTGATTGTGTTTGATTGCACCTGTGTCTCGTTTCCTTGTGTATTTAAAGGGGAACTATGCAAGTCTGGTCTCTTTTCCTCTGTGTTGCTAACCCTCCTCCCGGTCATGTGCGCTTGTTTTTAAGGAGGCCGGTGAGAAATCAATCAGTAGAGCAGTGGATAACTTTATATATCATAAATGTGTATATTTGTTTAGATTACAGGTTACGGGGCGCGGTTGTGTTGCGGTGCAGCAGATCTTACATGGTTGGTTTTCAGCCAAGAGACGCTAGGTGGAAGGCAGAGAGCCTCCATTCTCCCTGGAACAAGTTACAGGTCATTTATTTCACCATCACAATTACTCTGAAGCTGTTTAATGAAGGTAAAAATGTAGCATAGCTAAGGTAAAAAATCCTGCATAGTGTTTTCCCATTCTCTTTTGTTGGTCCATCTGCTAGATGTTGTGAGTCCATGACGTGTTCCTGTGTTATTCCCTGGGTGTCTCTGTGGTTTCTTCTGTAAGTTTAATAAAATCTTTTTGTTCTATTGTACCTGTTTGCATTGCATCCAGTTACTGAAAACCCTGACGCCATAAGTAGTGAGTAGTCATCTCTCTATTGAGCTGTTTAGTGAGCTTTATACAAATGAAACTGTAAGTATTAAGAACACACTTGGCCCCAGACAACACATTTTTCTGATGATGTACTGCACCAGGACGTGACCTGGACCTGACAAATAAAACAAGTCTCTAGGACAGCCTTCTTCCACCTGCTCAATATTAGGGAATCATAAACATCCTGTCTCAAGAAGAAGCTGAAAAACTATAGTCCATGTGTTTGTTACCTCTAGACTGGATTACTCTGGGATGTTTCAAAAACACAGTGAAAAGCCTCCAGCTGATTCCCAGCGCTGCAGCGACAGCAAGGACAGAGATCACACACATCTCCTCTGTGTAAAGTAGAATCTAAATCCTCTTTCTCACCTATACAAAGGCCAGACTCCAGGGCTGCGTTCCAAAAGCAGGTTGAGTCGCCCTCGCTCACTTGCCCTCGCTCACTTGCCCTCGCTCACTTGCCCTCAGGGGAATCCCTGCCGCCATCATAAGGGCTGTTCCATTTCTCCAAACAGCTGAAGTGAACTTGGTGAGATCGACCCTTGAGGGCTGAGTGATCAAGTCAACATCGATGGTCACTCCAGAGCTGTATATCACCCACAATGCATTGCAGTGGTGCACGAAAAATACGTCCATGCGGTGGCGATAATGAACCTCAAGCACCAGTTGTGTGTTTACCACCAAAGAAGAAAATAAATGAAAGGGGTCAGTAAATATTCAATTCAATAAACTAGTTCAGCAGTGACATGTCAGAACAAACTATTTACAAGTGGTCGGCTAGTAGAGATATATAATAGGCAAACTTATTAGTCACAAAAAAAAACCGTGTCTAAAGAGCCTTAATCTGACGTTTCATATTCACATAGTCGCTGTGCCTGAGTTGATGTAGTTTAATTAGGCATTTTAATCAGGATGTGACGTAATGGCAAGGGCTGAGGGCAAGTGAGCGAGGGAAACTCAGCCCTCCACTCTGCTCTCTAAACGCAGCTCTGCTTGTGGTTCCTGCCGTTTCCAGGATCAGAGCCTCGAGTTCTCAGGTTCTTCTCCTGTGGAACCAGCTCCAGTCTGGGTTCAGGAGGCAGACGCCGTCTCTACAGTAACAACCAGGATTAGAACGGTTCTCTTTGCTAATGTTCATAACTAGAGCGCTACTTGTGGGACAAATAAAGTTGATTTGATTTGATTTGATTTGATTGTGCTTCTTTCTTGCAGCACCATGAAGTAGGGCATCATGGTCCTGTCTTGGACAATTTCATTCAAGGGATAGTTCACCCAAAATTCAAATTTCCCTCATTATCTCCTCCCCCTCATGTGGACTAAGGGCTGTATTGAAGCCCCGAAATGCGAAATTGTCCCGAAAAAAATTCTATAAAAGTCTATATTTCAAGCTTGTTTGTAGCGGAAGCTCCTCTTCTTGGTCCAACGTCCAAATTTGACGAACCGGGAAGAGGAGCTTCGAGAAGCTTCCGCTACAAAACAAGCTTGAAAAACAGACTTATTTAATTTTTTTCGGGACAATTTCACATTTCGGGGCTTCAATACAAGACGGACATTACATACGAGCACTATGGAGGTATTTGGATGTTTTTTAGTGTGTCTTTTTGGACGAGGAAAAGTGAGCACCATTCACAACCATTATATGGACATGCAGTGCTGCACGGAGCCCCCCGTAACTCAGAGAAGCCACGGAGGACTCTGAAACTTCTCCCAGCCCTTAGTCCACATGAGGGGGAGTTCCTAGATAATGAGTGAAATTTCAATTTTGGGTGGACTATCCCTTTAAATGGTGCGAGGTGTCATTCCTACAATTTAATGTTGCTAAAACCAAAGACATGCGGTTTGACTTTCATAGGAATCCACCTACTGTACCATGTAACCATCTATCATAACGGGGTCACCATGGAGACAGTCAGTATAAGTACCTGGGAACTATTCTGGACAACAAAAAAGTTCAACTAAAGATTGTTCTATTTAAGGAAGCTGAGGACTTTTCATACTGAGGGCTCAATATCAATGTTTTACTCATCATTTGTTGAGTCTATTTACATTCTCTATGACCTGTTGGTTTGGAAATCTTAGCCTTGTTAATAAAAACAGGTTGGAAGTTAGTTAGATAATCAATGTGCTGTAGCTCTAAATGATCTAAGCATCAGGTGTATTTAGTTGTATTTAGTGGTTGTTTGCTGTTTTTTTTTACCTTCTGAAGGTGTATACTTATACTTACTTATTTATCTTTCATTGTTTTTGAGTACTCTGTCCTAATCATGTCGATACAGCTGTTTTTGTGCAATGGTATGTTTGTATTGTTTGTTAAGTGGATGTATGTGTTTTTACTGGTGGCAAAGTAGTTTCCCCTTGGGGATCAATAAAGTTTTCTATCTATCTATCTATCTATCTATCTATCTATCTATCTATCTATCTATCTATCTATCTATCTATCTATCTATCTATCTATCTATCTATCTATCTATTTGGAGGGCTAAGGCCAACCCTCAACATCCTCTATAGAAACAGTTTTAGTTTTGGCCTTCTCCGGGAAGGCAAGATTTCTGAGATCATTCATTCCATCAGCTGTTAAACATCTTAATTAGCTGTAGTTGTATTTTATGTTAAATTGTTGATGACATTTATGTGTTAATTGTATTTTTGTATTCATACTATTTTTACTGTTCTTTAGTGTTTTTATGTGTTTGATTGATTGTGAGAGTGGCTGCTGTAAACCCAATGCCCCTTGAGGACAATAAAGATTTAATTTAATTTCAATTCAATTCAAGTCAAGTCAATTCTGTGTCTCCCGTTATACTGCTACTGCTGGACTCTCTCTGTAAGAGAGTTAAGCCTCGACTTCACCCTGTGCAGTGCCCTCGGATAATCTGTACAATGAGATTATAGAATTAAAAAAAGAATTAAGAGCTGCTGATCCAGGTGAATGCTGTGGAGATGACCACAGATTACATTTCTCCTCCCTCGGATGAGTATTGTTATACAGTAACAGATGAATGAGTTTCAATTTGTTCAAATCATAAATTTATTCCATACTCCAAAAATCCGAGGATCAGTCTTTCAAGACAAAGTTACTCAAATCTGACATCATCTTCTCACACTTTGAAGGTAAAGCGTCTCAGAGAGGGTCTGCTTTATAAACACAGGTTCTGTTTACAGCACTGTGGAGGTTTTTGTTTTCTATGGTTCTATGGTTTATGTTTGTTCTGTCTCTACTTGTTTATATCGTCAAAATAACTTCAATGACTGAATCCTGGGAGTCCTCGTTGCCTCAGTGAACATGAAACTCCTGTTATAGTCTTGGATGTGGTGTGTTGTGGCAGATGTTGGAACAGAAGACATGGTTGAACTTTGTTGGTGCTGCAGATAAGGCATGAAGACCTCCAGTGGCTGCAATTGACCTCTGGCTAAGCCCCGCCCCCTCCACTCACTCGGACAAACAGTCAACATTCGGTGACAGTTGCTATGGCAACAGCTGTCACAGTAGAGACATTTCACAGGAGGCAAGTGATGATTTTTGGAGACAGAAAGATTAAATATCATCTGGAAGTCACCAAAACTTCACTTAACTTTACTGCTAAGGCTGTCGGTTGCCGCGAAACAGCGATAGCGACGGGCTCATTTCTGTTAGCCTGTCTATGGAGTTTTACATTATACGTTAGCATTAAGCTAGCAGGCTTTATGCTTAGTTGTGATGCTGGCTAACATCTAAACATCTCTGACAATATGTTTCCTCAAATACGTTGTTGACTTAACTTAGAACAGATGTAGACATCCTTGTTAAGTTTATCCACGTTTAGTTGGTGTTGTGGTCTAACTTACTGCATAACTTTATCCAGAGCAGACACTTCTCTGGGTTGAGATGTGGCTGGGAAAAGGTAAAAAAAAAAATCCCCCCCGTGGCCTCTCAGGATACCTAGTGTGGGAGTTGCATGTACCCCATGAACACCGTTTGACCATTTTAAACTTAAAATGTCAAGAAAAAACATATAAAAACGAATGAAAACTGACTAACTGCAATGCATTTCAATGGACGAGGAAGCAGAGAATGTCCGAGTGTATGGGCTAGCTATGCACACTGTGATTGGCTCATCGCATTTGGGGGCGTGGCTTAGCCAGAGGTCAATTCTGAATGAAACTAAACAGCAGCAGATCATCACCAGGACCAAACTGGAAATGTTTATCTGATCAGAGTCTCACCTCCGGCCCTCGTGGCGTCCTGGCTGTGGCCCAGCGGCAGCAGGAACTCCGACTGGGTCAGCTCCTGATTGGTCGCCATGTCGGGGAAGAGCGGGGGTTTGACGATCTCGTTGGTGGAAGATGGAGAGGCCGCGGCGAGGGCGGCGGCCGCGGCGGAGGTGGGGGCGACGGGGATCTGGCAAAACTTCCCAGTGAAGGTGGGCGGACAGAGGCAGCGGTCCTTCTGCAGACAGACGCCCCCGTTCTTACAGAGCAGCGGGCAGAGGACTGCAAGACACGGAGCACACACAGCATCGTTACTACAGGATCATTTAAATAAAACAATAACCAGGCTTGTTATTAGTGAGGGAAACAGTGGAATAATAATAAATACCAATAAGAAAATAGAAAAGACTGTTACATAAGAACAGCAAAGATAAAACACAAGGAAAACATCATGTGCCACTTGCCCGGCCTGAGGGGGTACGGCCCGGCCCGAGGGGGTACGGCCCGGCCCGAGGGGGTACGGCCAAAACAATGTCAGAGGCCCAGATACACAGAGGATCTCAAATCAACTGCTGCCCTTTACCTGCCATTTCTAATTGTTTACATTACTATCATCATTCAGTAAATCATTACTGATGGCTGAATAAACCATGTGTGGTGGTTGCTCCTCATTCTCTATTCACATATTTGCTCCAGTGTTGTTGAACATAACATAATCATCATATAGGTCTGTGTCTGTCTATCATCTGGCTACCCTCTAGTATGACACAACTAAATACCCACAATCCTCAGCTGCTGGCAGAGAGTTCAAACTGCTGATTCGGTAGTTGCAGGCTTGTACAAAACATGTCACCATGGTTACTTAAAGCACTATGGACATCACAAAGTCACAGGATGTGATGTAAGATGTAAGATTTAGTACTCTGGTTGAAAAGTGCAACTGTCTGCTACCTGTGTCGTAAATAGAACTGTACCCTTTATCCCTGGAGAAGCACAGTAGCCTACGTGGATTTTTTTTTGACAAGTTGGTGCCATTGACGTTGCCGTTGCCGATACCTGTGCTGTTAAATGTGCCGGTGCCGTTGCCAAGCAAAGAGGGTTTTGTGTGTCCCCGCCCCGGAGCTCTGGGGCTCTGTGCTGGTCGGCCGTGCAGCCCAGCGCTGGGCAGGGAGACTGGGCTTCAGCTCGTACTTAGAAAAACTACATAGTGTTGGTGTTCATATCCTTCCTCTGGTGTTCGGGTCACCTGTGACCCGTTTTCAAGTTTTAAATGCATAGAAGTATCACATAAATTTGTTTATAGAATCAAGACTTTTTGACTTTGTCAGGAACCTCTATTTAAACAAAATAAAACAAAAACAAATTCACAAAGTTCTAAAATGCTCTGGTGAAAATTGTTACATTTGTGGTGTCCGGGTCAATTTTGACCCGGTTATAACGATAAGAACAATAATTACAGTTAAAACTGAAATCATAAGTGCAACACAAACCTTTTCGTGGATAAGGAGCCTAACAACGTAACCAAGAGATGAGAAACAAATGGGATGATAAATAATTGTTTTTAGTGTGTTTTACAGCTGATTTGAGACTCGGGTCAAAACCGACCCTAACACCATAGATGGCAGCAGAAAGCTGACAAGAGGAAGGGTCAATTGAAGTCAAGGGTCATACTGACAAAAAAGACCCAGGGGCCCACACCAAAAAATACTAAAACCAATATTTTCATGGATAAGGAAGCCTAACAACATAACCAAGAGATGAGAAACAAATGGGATGATAAATAATTGTTTTAGTGTGTTTTACAGCTGATTTAAGACTCAGGTCAAAACTGACTCTAACACCATAGATGGAGCAGAAAGCTGACAAGAGGAAGGTTCAATTGAAGCCAAGGGTCATACTGACAAAAAAGACCCAGGGGCCCACACCAAAAAATACTAAAACTAATATTTTCATGGATAAGGAAGCCTAACAATGTAATCAAGAGAAGAAAAATAAATTGGATGAAAAACAAATGTATTTAGTGTATTTTACAGCTGATTTAAAATACGGGTCAAAACTGACCCGAAACACCATAGATGGCAGTAAAAAGCTGACACAAGACGAGGGATATAGAACCTATAGACAATTTATCATCAACATCTTCCTGTAGATCGTATGAAACTGTCTCCTTTAGTTAGGAGAATGTGAACAAAACAAGAGAGTTTGTTCCATGTCCAGCAGAAACTCAACCAGTGATTCAGTCACTGACGAGTGAAGAACTCTACGGTTCTGGAAAGCATTCATGTGTTCTGGATGCTGGATTCAGATCGTGATTAAACGCTATAAATCCTCAACACTGACTTAAGAGTTTTTATTTTCTTCTTCACATGTGTTCCATCTGAAAGTGACATTAAAATAACAGTTTGACCTTTTCACATTTAACATGAATTTGTGTTGTGCTCAGAGCGATCAAATAAAAGTAAGAGTGCACGTCATGCATCAGTTCACACTCAGACCAAACAGGCTCCATCTCTCACACACACACACACACACACACACACACGGTCGCCAACACCAACACACATCCATCATGTTTACAGTCGCTGTGGAAACCCGGTGGAAGCTGTGCAACAACACTGGGTCCTGTGTGAGGTCAGGTGATGTGTGGCTGTGAAACAAAGCCGCTGCTCTGACGGGACGAGAGGTGAAAGTGGACCAGACGCCAACACAGCCCGCCAGCCACTTCCTACTTCCTGTCTGAGCCCGTTCAACAGGATGTTGGTGCATTGTTAACTAGATTTCAGCTAATGAGTCGATAACACGCCGAGGTCTCAGCGGCAGGAAGGAAACCTGCAGCTTTCAAAGAAGGGCTGTGCTAAAATACTGGTTTTTAGCTGGGATTCAGTCATGGGAGTGAAAAGAATCAATCTAACAGAATAAGAAAATAAAATGTGGGGATATAACCAGTAATAAATAATAAACAATAGTAGGCCTAGTGTCGGCATAGTGTTATATTCCTGCTTCACTCAGCCACTAACACACAGGCTGTTTGCAACCGGTGTAGCAGTGGGGACTGGAATGGCAATTTCAATCCTGTTGTGTTTCAACCACTTGAGATGTCCCCACACCCTGCCTTTTCCTCCAAGATATCAGGCCTTCTTGTGTATTAACTAGGGCTGTCAAACGATTAATTTTTCTAATCGCGATTAATCGCATTTTTTCCATAGTTAACTCGCGATTAATCTCTATTAAAAATATTATATATGGCGCTTTGGACTTTCAACACTCCAAAGTGTTATAATCTCTAGACAAACAACTTTTAGACCAGACCTAGCAGGCCTAGTACCTAATCATAACACATGATGCATGAAACTCACACAGAATTGAAACGAATTGCATCCAGTGGAAATTGCCCGTTACTTTGCTACGCCTCTGCCTGGCCATGTGCATTTGTTGACAACAGAAGCCGTCAAAAAATGAATGGATGGAGCTGTGGATGTATGTTAGACTGTGTATATTTGTGTAGCAACCAACTTGAAGGTGCCTTACCGCCACCTACTGGACTGGAGGTCCCACACTCCAGTCCTCCAGTCCAGCAGACAGAGGACAAAATGGGCCGCAATTAACCGCGATTAAAAAATTTAATCGCGTTAATTTTTAAAATTAATCTCATCGCGATTAACGCGTTAACTCTGACAGCCCTAGTATTAACCATTTGTGAGTTGTAATATAAGTTTCACCCTCTCTATGTTTGAGTTAACCAGCCCACTGTTGTTTTCCTATGGGAACCCACCGGGTGGTCAGCTCCTTCAGGACACCTCAAATAGGAAAACAATAGAACTAGGGGGATATCAGTTCCTGTAAGGTGTGAAATCCAGGGCCCCTACTAGACCAAAAGGCCCTTTAAAGACCCCTGAGAGGTGGTAGCCTACCTAAGGAAAATGTAGATGTTACTTGGTGCTCTGGGTCTTTCCTTTACCACCACCGCTCGGGTGAGGACTGACTTTTCCTTGCAAGGAAATAAAAACTTGTTGGCCGGCAGAAGTCTCTATTTCATTATTTCATGAAAGGCCATGACTGCACTTTAAAAATTGACTGCTGCACTTTAGAAACTGTGCAATATTGAATTTTATTGTCCCATTGTTGTTGATTGTGTGTATGTCTTTTTTTTAATCTTTATTGATGTTTTTAACCACATGGAGGTTTGCATTTAAATTTCATTTATACCTTGGTATGAATGACAATAAAGGAATTCAATTCACCAACAGCAAACCGCAAAAGAATTTCCACAACAGGACACAGGTGGAAATTGTGTTCCTGGGGTTTTAAATATATTATTATTAAATCTAAGGATACAATAATGATTAATAATTTAAGTGAAGAGTATAAATTGGTTTGGACATTCAGACAAAAGGATAACATTTGATCATTTTCCAGTGCAACAAAACACCAGTTACCCTGCAGTCATATTAAAGCCAGTTAATGAAATCACCATGAGAGAGGAATGAAGTGTTTATAAAGGTGTTGACATGAAGGTGTCACTGAACATTGGAGACAGACAGCAGGGACACTCACACAGTCCTCTCAGCTAAAGTGTGTTCTGCTTCTGTGGATCAGTGATTTTGTGCAGTAATAATGAGGGTTTCTACACTTTTCACACCAGTACACAGCGGTTAAATCAGAGTCTACACAGAGAAAGACAGAGAGAAGCTCCTCCTCACAAGGTGATGGTCTTTTTGACTTCACTGTTCCCAAGTAATCCACACATAGAAAGAAATCAAAACATGTACGTATGTCCATAAATGAATAAAGTGAAATGACACAGGGAATAAGTATTGAAGAAAAGGAGGAGGAGCAGAAAGGAATAAAAGAGAAGAAAGCAGCAGGAATCTGTCCTCCTGTCTCATTAATATCAGCTGCTTTAGTCCTGAGTGATGCTTATGAAAAGGTTTGTCATCACCAAGGTGTCAGACAAGAAGCATGTGGGTTACAGACGTGTTTCTAAACCCCTGAATGCACCGCTCGCTGGGGCCTGAAGTGAAAAGACAGAACATAAGTTGACCATAAAGCCACGAGCAGGTGCTGCTGCAAGATTTCTTAGAAAAAAGAAAACGTTTCCAAGAGCCAAGGAGCACCGACAGGGAGCTTTAGACTGACCTGGAATCAGCAGATAAACAATGAGTGATGGACGCAACCTCCATGGCCTCTGTGCAGCTCACCATGCAAGACTGTTGATGCCGTCAGTACTGTACTTATAAGTGACAACCATCATTCTGCCTGGCTTCCTCTGTGTTTACCAGTGACAGCAGATGTCATCCATACAAACAGAGAAGAACAAAAAACGAGAGATTTGAATGAGAAATAAAGAGATTTATATCTCCACCGAGATACTTTGGAATCGCTACAGCTTCACGGCAGTGCTGATGGAGAACAGTGATGTGGAGGGGCAGAGCAGCACGGTCCAGCAGAGTCACCTCAACCTCCTCCGGCAGCTTCTTATGCTGCGTTCGATTGCGCTCGGAACTCGGAAAGATCCGGGTCGGAAATTCCGACTTCCGAGGTAAATGCGTTTCATTGCGCAACCTCGGAAAACATGGCCGGCCACAGTAAGCTGATGTCTTTCGAGCATCAAAAAGTAGCTACTGCTGGGGAAGAACATTAGCTGCATGGGGGAGAGAGAGAAAGAGAAACGCCACTTCTGCAACACACAGTCTTGAACGCAGCAGCGAGGGGAATCCTGCATGTGTCGTAGCGAGCCGTGCAGAAGTCAACTCTTGGAACTAGGCGATATTCCCTTTTTCATAACCTCTCCCTTGCTTAATTGTCTAGGTTGGAAAATAAATAGCCTAAATAAATAAATACCTCTCGCGGTGTGCGACGCCGTATTGCTGTGACGTAATTCTGACCGACTCGGGCTGCTTCGATCCCACCGAGTTCCCGACTTCAAGGGCCATTCTGTTGCATTTTTCCGATTCGGAGGTCGGATCTTTCCGAGTTCCAAGTGCAATCGAATGCAGCATTAGCCTTTCCTGCTCGAGTCATCGCCCCCACACACACACACACACAGCAGAGGAGACTGGGCAGACAGGCATGTGTTCCTCTGGCTGATCTTCACCTCCTGACAGCAGGGAACAAGGACCCATGGAGCTGCTGATCCAGCAGATCATGCACCGAAGCTTAGCTGTCAGTGGTCTGGACCCTAGTCCGGTGGGGGGGGGTTGTACTTGGGATTGCATTTTGATTCTTGGGCCATGACTGTTCGTCTGTCTGGAGAACACATGACCACACTGGCCCGACGGGATGCATCATGTATTGAGTGTTGTTCAGCCTGCTCTGCACTGAGGCTGCTGCTGCTCCACAGGTTCCACATGCAGCAGTTATCAGTGTAGTTGCACTAGTGAGACATGGCTGGCCCAGGTACTGTATCTCTACATACCCTTCTCCAACTAAATGATCTGAATACCTATATCTGTGTGCAGCGATGGGAATAACCGTGTTATGAAATAACGGTAACACTTTACTTGAATAGGTATTCATAAGATTGACATAAAACCGTCATAACCATGACATAACAGCTGTCATAAACATCAATGAATACTTATGACAGCTGTCGTTAAGTGTCATTCGGTAAGTTATGTCACTTTTGATGCAAAGTTGACATTGTTTGAGATGTTTTTGTTCTGACAACTTGACATAATTTTTAAAGTTTGTCCATTAGGTCTGCTATGACAGTTTAAATTGTCTTTATGTCAAGTTGTCAGAACAAAAACATCTCAAACAATGTCAACTTTGCATCAAAAGTGACATAACTTACCGAATGACACTTAACGACAGCTGTCATAAGTATTCATTGATGTTTATGACAGCTGTTATGTCAATCTTATGAATACCTATTCAAGTAAAGTGTTACCGAAATAACAGTACTACTACTTTTCTCAGTAACGAGTAATCAAAAAAGTTTATAACACCGTTACAGTTACTGACAATAAAATGTACCGTTACTTGACTCAAGAAGTCCCGTCACAAAATAATACATCGGTTTAAGTGTGAGTTATATGCACTTTTTTTTCAGTCCATCAAGTGAGTGAGTTGGTTAGTTCCAAATAAAGGAGAGATTAGGGTAATGGTTAGGGGAGTTGGGGGGTCGAGTCCAAGTATTTGAGCATTTTATAAAAAAAGTAATGCAATAGTTTCTTTCCTGGTAATAAGTTACTTTTAGGGGAAAGTAACTAGTGACTATAACTAATTACTGTACTTATTACTAATGTGCCCGACACTGTTTGTGTGCAAACTTTGTATGTGAAAGTTTGTCTCTTCTACAAGTAACTCTGGTAAAACACACACACACACAAACAGATGTTGCACATGTGCGTGTGTGTGTCAGTGTAAACATAGTGACCTAATTATTATCCTCCTGGATGCCGCCCACAGATGGACTGCATCAGATTGGAAGAGGAGGAGGTTTCAGGAGGTAACTGGGTCAAAAAGAGAGAAAGCAGAGAGCTAGTTAAAAAAAGGAGAGTACATGTAGGCATAAACAAGGAGAGATTAAAGAGATGAAATGATATAAACACAGATGATGTGACAGAGGATTAACAGAACCAAAACACCAAACTCTCAGGAATGAGTCGATAAAAAGTGATAACAACTAATTCAGCTCTGACAGCTGATTAAAGGGACATTGCGTAACTTCTCCTGTTATCTATTCACGAAAATCGATTATTTCGTTCAAAAGTCTGTTTTTAATCCCCCCATCAACAAACTGAAGTGCTCCGGTAAGCTCTGAATTTGCCGTTCAGTGGCAGCGTGACGGTAGGAAACCACGGAAACTCAGTCACCGCGGTAACGCAGTGAGGAGGAATGGAGCGCTACACTGATGCTGCATTCACCTGCAGTCGGGCAGACGGCCGTCGCTAACAAACCAGATGTCATTTTAGTCACAGAAGTCCAGAGAAAGACGGTAAAACGTGGGTCAGGTAAACAATACCACATCGCCATGACAACATATTGCCTTGTGTGTTGCTTTGCCTCGTGCTGACGGACCACTTGTTTACATAGAGGCTTGTTTATTCCGTTACGTGCAGCGGCTGTCGTCCGTCTGCCGTCTGCCCAATTTCACATGAATGCAGCATGAAAAATACGATTGAGTTGTTTGTGATATAAATATACAAATATTCCGCTTACTTCTGCTTTAAGTAGAAAAAAGATATGACAGTGATAAAAACAAAACATCAGCTGGATTTGATGCCATTGGCTTTGTAGCAATGGCAAAACTTAGATATGACTCTCCACCAGCCAACTGAGTCAATACCAACACATCCAGCTACGGCTACAGTTTTAGTGGGGTCAGCCCTATGTTCCCTCATTTCTAAGAAATTTTTTTTCACTGAAAATTTTGAAAATTAGGCCCTTTGTTCCCTCAGCCTTATGTTCCCACAGCCCTATGTTCCCTCAGCCCTATGTTCCCACAGCCCTATATTCCCACAGCCCTATGTTCCCACAGTCCTATGTTCCCTCAGTCCTATGTTCCCACAGCCCTATGTTCCCTCAGCCCTATGTTCCCACAGCCCTATGTTCCCTCAGCCCTATATTCCCACAGTCCTATGTTCCCACAGCCCTATGTTCCCTCAGCCCTATGTTCCCACAGCCCTATATTCCCACAGTCCTATGTTCCCACAGTCCTATGTTCCCTCAGGTTTATGTTCCCTCAGGTTTATGTTGGAGGTGGGTTTAATTTCGGTATAAGGGTTCATCATTCAACCCTATGTTGGAGTAGCAGTGTTGGAAGGGGTCAGCCCTGTGTTCCCAGATTTAGCTAAAAGCGACATTACATCTGTAGTCAACTGCTACTGGATAATAGGTTGGGTGTAATTGACTACCAAATTGGGAGAAATGGGGATAAAATCTGATGCAAATTGATCATAAAGGAAATGTGGGAACATAGGGCCTAATTTTGGAAAGAACAGAAAAAATCTTAGAAATGAGGAAATATAGGGCTGAGGGAACATAGGGCTGTGGGAACATAGGGCTGAGGGAACATAGGGCTGAGGGAACATAGGGCTGAGGGAACATAGGGCTGAGGGAACATAGGGCTGAGGGAACATAGGGCTGAGGGAACATAGGGCTATGGGAACATAGGCACACTCCCGTTTTAGTTTACTAAAGCCTGCCACACACATAAAGATAATCTGGCTGATTTTGCCCCTGTTTTTCCCCCTTCCGACCAAAGACAAAAATTGCCTGATTATCTTAGGCTTTTAAGATTTTCTTAACATGTTCAAATTTACTTGTTACTTGTTACTCTTGCGTGTGGCGGAAGTCAACAATCCTGAGTCACCGACTCACCGACGCCAATAAAGAAGCGAGCTGACAGCAGCACATGTAGCATAACAAACCGGTGTGGCTAACGTCTCCATGGCTACCATCAACAAAGTACGTCAGATCCATAGACTGTAAAAAGAATGGACCCGTGACATCACCCATTGGTTTTGGGGAGTCGTTTTTGTGACTCAAATATGGCGGCCTGAACAGCGCCATGTTGGATTGGCCGGCCGAGAACCCGCCCACTGGCCTCGAAGCAGCTGTCCACGGAGCTGCTCGGACCTGTCACTCAACGTTTCCGCGCCCTAATTGGTCAGAATTTTAACCTAATAACAGTAAAACTGTAGAGTTAAAAAAAAATTCACCCCCCTCAGAGTGTGTGCGGGGGTAGAAACTATCGATTGAGACAAAAAAACGTGCTGACACCAGGCTTTTAACATGTTTACTGAGGATGTAAAATCGGCGATTTTAACATGGGGGTCTATGGAGAATGCTGCTTTCTGACACCAGCCCCCAGAGGAAGAAGAGGGGATTGCAGTTTTTTGAACGCGGAAGTGAGCTTCACTTCTCAGACCGACAACTGCCCCCTTGGTCAGATCACGTTTGATTTCTGGCGTGGGGGACGAGATTCTAGTGTGTCATCATTTATGTGTGTGGTGTGCTGTATTTGGAATATCGGAGCTACACCACACACACACAACACGATCAAAACTGTTCAATCAAAGATTTTTTATCTTCGTGTGTTGGGCCACTCATCTCTCCTCCAGCTCCAGATGCCTTTGACTCATTAAAGATAACATTTTTGCACTTGTATCTGGAAGGTACTGGGAGACATGTCCACATCCCATCCCCTGCTGTGGCCACTACCTCTGGTTCTCATCAGCATGCACTGTTCAAAACGTCTCCTCTGTTAACAATTTCAGTCTCTCCTGGAAGTGCAGACAACAGCAATCAAATCAAATGTGGTTGTCGTGACATCATAGCAACAGTATGAATGAGAAATGATACCCTCCACTATTGTAGTAACTACATACAGACATAAGAAAATATACTTTTTTCTAACTCTATTTTAGCAGCTGCCTGTGGAAACACCGGTGTTTCAGTGACATTATTTGTAATAAATCAGACTAATAGAAATCAAACACTCACGTAAACTGCAAACTTTTATGTAGAGAGAAAGCTGGAGGTTGCACCGTCAACACACCAGACATGCAGCCTGTGTAAACATATGCATGTTTGTACCACACAAGCAACACAGGCGCTGATACCTGCCCCTGAAACCTCTGCAGACCTCTGACTCAATGTCTTTCCCCTCAGATCCCAAACAATGACATCAGTATAAACAGATACAGGGCTCTATCATTGGTCAGCTGCTCTCTACATTACACATAAATGACATAACTGCTCTCTCTTCTATATTCGGAAGGTTTTCACACAGAGATGTGTTGATATTTCAGATTTTTTTTCTTTCTTTTTTTTTAAAATGGGAGATACATGTTGATAAACATTTATGTAAATATGCATGCGTTTATAGCCGAGGCTAATTTCCGTCTCCAGTCCCATTGGCAGGTTGGTGTGAATAGAGAAAAAGTAACAATAAGATAAATCTTAATAAAGAAGAAGATAAAAAAACACAACAAAGGTAATAAAATTATTGAATACAGGCCAGACATCTTCCATGTTGTTGAGTTTGTAAAATGTTAAAGTGTAAGGTGCTAAAGTGCTACTAGTGCTAGTTGAAGCATTCAGTGCTTGATATTGTTGCACGGTTTCAAGTGCTTAGTGAATTTCAACCGCCCCTATTGCATATGCTGTTTGTAATTGCACATTTCTCGTTTTCAAAAGTGCTAGTTAAATTGCACAGTGCCCTTTGCCCAAGCATACAGGTCACAGGTGTGGTCTGTTTTCAATAATAAATACATAGAAAAAAAAATGTTATGTGCAAATTTGTATTAGTATTCCTAAAAACATGGCAAAAAAAGATGTTTTTTTAATGCTGGTGATAGTATTTTCTCATTTATGGAGTGGGGTTTTTGGATATCTGTTTAATATATCAGTAAAATAAAACAAGACATTTGAAAGTGGTTTCAATCAATGTTCAGATTTCTGTTCAGGAAATGTATGCAAATTAGTGCATATTTAATTAGATGTTGTTCCATTTGTATGTTTAAAGGGACTACGAGGAGTTTTGGAAAGCGAAGTGTTTTCACAGCCTGCTTCTGATACTGTCCAACTGTCACAGACTTGGTCTGTAAAGCATAAAAGCCTCCACCACTGCTTCTGACCATGCATTAATTGCTCTTGTTGGATCTTACAATATTTGGGAGTTTGTTCTGTCGATTGAGCAATTTTGGATAAATTGACTGATTGTTTCAGCCCCAAGACTGAACCAGACCAGACTGGTCACTGGACCGAGCCCAGGACCTGGTTTTGCATCCATATGCACAACGATCACTCATCACACAATGCTGCAATGTTCTGTTGGAAAAGTGAGGGAGGATGAAAAATGACAATGTAACGGATAGAAAGCAACGGGTGAGGCGGAGGTCATGATGGAAAGAATGAGGAGCGCAGAGCGGGAGAAAGAAAAAGAGAGCGAGAGATGGTGAGAGGAAGAGGTTCAGATGTCCCGTTAAACTGTGGTCGTCACTGACTCATTTCATGGTGGAAACACAACAGAAATTATAGGAATTTCCAGTCAAGCAGAGGACAGGCCGTGTCCATGTTCATCCATCCTGACTGCAACAGGTCCAGATACAAACATCTGGAGTAGTTGAAACACACACACACACACACACACACAGATGAAGCAGGTTAAAGTAGGTTGGGTTGTGTTGTAAAAATTGTGCTGATAAAGTTAAGTCAGTGAGAAGAAAAAAGAAGCGATGGAGGACCAGCTGTTTGGGCAAGGGGATTGACCTTTTGACCCCATGATGTCATCAACTCCTCCCTCCTCCTCTGCAATGTGTGTGTGAGTGAATGGGTATGAGTGTATAGAGTGTGTTTGTGTGTGTGTGTGTGTGTAGGTTAAGTTAATGATAAATGAAAGCCATATGTCATTGGTATTCCTCCCCCCTCTGGCCCCCTCTTGTTCCTCTCTCTCTCTCTCTCTACTAAACTTTCCATTCAATTTATTTCCCAAATATCCAGAAAATCTGCATTAATGATCACTTCCATCCACTGTCATGTAAATACAATGAGCCTGGTCCATGGACCATTAAATAAGATGAGAGCTCAAGAGGACGACTCATTCTTCTTATGGCTTTTTTCATTCATAATTACTTTTTTGGGGTGAGGTGTAGTATATTATGTAGTAAACTAACTGCATCTTTTTGGCACAAGTTGGTGTTCATGTTTTTGTTGCTCTTTCCATTATTTGTTATCCTTTTTTTTCTGAAAAATGGCATTCTGAGGTTTAGACCTGCACTTTCCATGGGGCGTCGAATAGGGCCACTGGGTGGAGAAGCCAGAAGCCCTGGGCAGGAAAGAAATTGCCCCCTCCCTCCTCCTCTATCCCCATTTCATATCTCTCTCCACCTGTCCTGTCAAAATAAAGGCATAAAAACCAGATAAAACACTACAATTCCCATGATGCTTGGGGGAGTGTAATATAAAGTAATCAGTAGTGTTGCCATTGACTCAGTGAGTCATCGTGCACTGCCACAATCTGTTCCTTGTGCTTGTTGTTACATGTAGTCAAAGTGTGAGCAGCTCCCGTCTGCACTGACTCACCATGTTCAGCCACTGTCGCAGGCCAAGCGGAGCAGCAGGAGTGTAGCTCAGTGAAGCTCTGCAGACACTTTTCTCTCTCATCTCTGAGTTGATTCATGGTCATTGTAGTTTAGTTTTTATGGCAGAGATTAAGCTAACGATTCTTTGGGAAACTTCCAATTGTGACAGAGTTTGACTGAGAGTAAAGAATGTGTTTTTTTTTGGTGCAAATAGCAGCGGTGAGGTTCAGAGTGTTTCTGTGTTTGAGCAACATGAATGTGACAAACTGATTTACTGATGTAATCACTGTGTGGCGCAAGAACTGGAAAAAAAAAAAAAAAGTAGAACACAGACAATATCCAAAGGTTTGTTTTTTTTTTGTCTTTCTTTTTGCATTGATCATTTGACTTTTCTGATGGTTCCCAGCTATTCTCCAGCAGAGCAAATAAAGTGCTGGCAGGGATGGATCACGACCTGACCCAGGTTAATTTGCATAGAAATACCTGAAACCAAACAAAGGCTGCTGGGAAAAAAAGAAATGAGAGGGATGATTTGACAAACTGTCAGCAGGAAATGAAAGAGCTTTTCAGTTTTGCAACCAAAACGACTCCACATGAGCGTTTGTGTTCTGTGTGAAGTCTAAAAGTGCGGTTCAGAAACCTGTGACAGCTCAGACCCACTGCCAGCGGGAATGATTTAACAAACACTGACCTGGAATCAGTTCAGACTGCACAGCTATTCCCCTGGCTGGCTGCGTTTCAAAACTCCGCACTGTGCCAACCATCAAAGGGCTGCGGGTCACGTGACGCAGCTGGAGCCGCTTCACACATGTAACCTCATATGTTGAGATCAGATATTCACTGCGGCGGGTGAGCTCGGCTTTGGTAGTTTTTTCTCCTCCTCAGATTCTCCCTGTGCTCTGTGAACAGGTGGGAGGGAGGCGCAGACGGCTTTTGCCATTTGTTGGAAACTGAGTGTGAAGTGTTACACGACACCTGCGGCGTGGAACTTCGTCTTCCATCCTGACGATTCGGTTTATCATCAATCATCCTCTGACCGCACACGTCCAATTGTGATTAAACGATTTTGTTTCAAATCCAGGTGTGTTCGAGCCTGAGGGAACATCTGGCCTGTTGTGCTATATATTTTTGGCTTTTTCGCCTTTTTTTATTTTATTTGATAGCACAGTATAGATAGACAGGAAAGGGGGAAGCAGAGAGAGGGGGAGTGACATGCAGGGAAGGTCTGCCCGACGCGGGACGTCTGCATTGAGGACTGTAGCCTCTACATGGGGCGGCCACTTAGTTTAGTTTAGTTTATTATTACGGGACAGTGTGCAATACCATTAATCAAGAACAAAGAAGAGATGGTTGTACCAGATTTAGCCACTAGGGCTAATTTCCATCTGTAGTCCCAACATAAAACTCACAATACAATCACAATAAAATACAGTTTGCAGAAAAATACAGATTACAGTAGAAACCCAAGACATAGAACGACACAGGTGAACTCTTGGACGGCACAGAGGCAACACACACACCGCCGCACAAGTAGCCACATGGACAACAGAGGGACAACATTGAAAACACAGACGTACATCTCCTCATTCGGAATAGAGGAACACAGAACACCAAAAAAGAAATAGTAGGCAAAGTGCAAGGTGCCCATAGCAGCAAGATGTTGATTGTCATACACTATATGTGTGGTGGACATATCAGTACAGTAACTGTGTAGTGGACAAAGTGCTTTAACCACTGCGCCACGCACCGCCCCCTGTTGTGCTGTTTTGTGTACGAGGTTCCCTGCTGCACTCAGTTTAACTATCAATATAATCTAAAATGAAAGGAGATTTCTGTTGCTTGTGTATGTGCAGTGATGGGAATAACAGCGTTATAACAAACCACCTTACTAACTAACGGCACTACTTTTTTCAGTAACAGTAATCAAAAAAGTTAGGCTACTGTTTACCCCGTTGTAACACCGTTACCGTCAATAAAATTTGCCGTTACTTGACTCAAGAAGTCCCGTCACAAAATATGCGTGCGCAACCTGACTGCAGAAAGAACCGGTTGTCATGGTTACCTCGAAGTTTACCCCACGGATCTGGTGTAGCTACTCAAAGCGGTGTTAGCTAGCGATGTTGTCAGCGTACAACAACAGTTCATCATCTACTGATTTACATATGTGTTTTATACACAGTGCAACCAACAGCACAACAAGACATGATGATCGCGGCTCTTGTTGCTCTTTTTCTGCAGCTGACATACATGCGCAGTAGAACGTCGTTGGGGCTAGAGTGACGTAGACTGATAATCCCTCCTTACACATATTTTTCAGTCCATCAACCAGTCAGAAAAAAGCCGTTTATCACAGGTAAGCTAGCTGCTAGCTGCTAGCTGCTAGCTTACCTAGCGGAGGAATACTGAGTGAGTTGGTTAGTTCCAGATAAACGGGAGGTTAGGGATGGTTAGGGGGGGCAAGTACCAAGTAATTTGACATATTTGAGCATTTTATTAAAAAGTAACGCAATAATTACTTTTACTAGTAATTAATTACTTTTATAATGTAGTAGGCTAATATGCACAGCTCCACTACTTCCTGAAATAAGCCAGCTCCTTTATTTCCTGTCTTACATTATTGGACCAACTGATTAATCCAGGTGTGCCTGACCATTGTTGTGAGGTCAGACACACTTGGATTAATCAATTGGTCCAATAATGTTAGACAGGAAATAAAGGAGCTGGCTTATTTCAGGAAGTAGTGGAGCTGTGCATAAAGCCCATTCAGTTACTAACTCAGTCACTTTTTGGAGAAAGTAGCTAGTAACTATAACTAATTACTTTTTTTTAAAGTAACGTGCCCAAAACTGTGCGTGTGCATGTTTCTACGAATCATGCTCAGTGCATTTAACGTGGAATGTTTGTCTGCAATAAAACAATACCTTTAAAGGGGACATATTATGGAAATATCACTTTTTGAAGGCTCTTTAACATATATTTGGGTGTTTGTCTTTCCCTCCGACCCCCAAAATGTTAGAATTGACAAAAAAAAATCTCTAATGTGCAGGCTCCCTAGGTTGAAATCCACATGGTTTTACGAGCTGTTCCATCAGTTGTCTTCCAGCGATGTAACTAGGTTTCGAATTTGCATAACCTCACCCCTACCTGGTACCAGTAGAAGGGGTGGGGCAAGCAGTGGTTCATTTGCATTTAAAGGGACAGACACTGAAACCAGCTGTTCTGAACAGGGCTGTTGTGAGAGGATGAAAAGAGCTGTGATGTTTGATCCTTGGGGGATTTTGACCAAAGCATGACACAGACATGTCTTTAACACACCTGGGAACTATTTTAATTTGTGGAAAGAGGACATAATATGTCTCCTTTAATCTGATTTTCAATACTCTATGTTTTGCCTGTTGAGCAGCACGAGAGCAGGACTAACACGTGAAGCTGCTCGGGAATATAAACCTGTTCACGTTCAGTGCTCTGACCCAGGATCAGACAGTGTTTGTGGATACAGAGATGTACAGGCGGACACCTGTGGGACACGGCAGAGAGAGAGAGAGAAAAAAAAGATGCACTTACAGACTCTGAAGCCCGGTCCGTGAGCTCCGTCTCTACGTCCTCCTCCTCCTCCTCCTCCTCCTCCTCCTCCTCCTCCTCCTCCTCCTCCCTCCCCGTTGCTGCTGTACAGCGTGGTCATGTTGCCCCTCTCGCAGTAGTTGACACATCGGTCCTGGCTGCAGCGCACCTTGCAGATGGTCGGCGTGAACATCACCTGGATCCTCTCCAGACCCCCACCACCTCCACCTCCTCCTCCACCTCCTCCTCCTCCACCTCCTCCTCCCCCCACGGCCGTCTGTCCGTCAGCTGGCAGAGAGACGAGGGAGAGGACGGACAGAACGCAGCAGAGTTGAGGCCGCAGCAGCATGTCGAGTGTTGTGCTCCAGAAGAGTTTCTGAGCGTGTTGCATTGTCCAAAAAAACTCCCCAAACCTCTCCCCTCTCTCACTCCACTCCACTCCACTCCGCCTCTACGTCACCCCCCCCCCACCCCCCCTGCCCCCCCCACCCACCACCCTCCTCCTGTATCTCTCTCTCTCTCTCTTTTACTCCGAGGTGGAGTGAAAATGAGTGTCGAAGGGGGAAAAAAGGAGGAAAGGAAGGAAGGAAGGAAGGAAGAAAACGACCAGACGCTTCCTTCTCTCTGCACTAAACAGTCCGGAGTGTGAGCGAGAGAACAACAGAGAGAGGGGGAAAGAGAGAGAGAAAGAGAGAGAGAGGGAGAGATAATTGAAAGCAGTGTGCAGGACTGGGCTCGGCTCCAAACTAAATGTTTAGCAGGGACCTGGTCCATCAGTCCACACGGAGAGAGAGAGAGAGAGAGAGAGAGGGAGCGTATGAGAGTGTGTATGAGTCTCTCTCTCACTCCTTCACTCCTGTTTTTCTGGTGCGAGCAGCAGAGACGATCTCTCCGTGTGCAGCTCACAGTCTCAGAACACACTTCAGGACATTAGAGGATGTCAGGCCGATGATGCAACCCTGGTTTTTGGTTTCAGAGGGTCCGACTCTATACGAAAATATGTTCAAGTTAGAGTGAGTCGCAGAGAGCCGAGAGCTGAGCAGACAACAGGGCTATTTCTCCTTCATGGATAAGTATGATGTGTCAACACCACCACCACATATAAAGCTATTCAATTCAAAGTGGAGCTATTCGTTGTTTTCTAGGTGTGCATAAATAAAACTCCTGCTCTGGCTCTCCAAGGTGACATGGGCTGGGAAACCTGTTTGATTTAACAGAAAGGGGAAATGCTTAGGCTTTGGAATCGCTTATCTTCGAGGATAGAATAGCCAAAAAAAGTCTTTAACTGGGATAAAACACATAACTATCCTTGGCATCGTGACATGAAAGCTATTTTTAGCGAGGCTGATCAGTGATCAACAGCATATTTTCACTTATGGTTTGCGTTGTAATGTTAATTTTGTGAAGCATAAGTTATTTCTTGAGTATAAAGAAAAATGGGCTAATGATATCTGGTTTAAACCAAAACTCAGAACCTGTTGCCAATTGAAAAATGTATATTGTTCAGAACCCGATGTGACTTTGCCATTGGATAGATCCAAGAGATCTTTATGTGCCCAGTTGAGGGCTGGATTCTCCCTCTGGCAATAGAAGTAGGTCGGTTTAACTCAGTACCTGAGGATGAAAGACTATGCACATTATGTAATCTAAATGTAATCGAGGATGAACTGCACTTTTCATTGTCCGTTATATGACGAAGCCAGAACAGGCAGTTTTTGTTTCAGAAAATGCTAAATGTGAAACCTGAGTTGTTTTGGGCTGATGATGATGATGAGGTAAAGTTGGAACGGTTCTTCAGAAAAGAAGTC
The DNA here is from genome assembly GCF_045865225.1 of Trachurus japonicus. Taxonomy (NCBI): domain Eukaryota; kingdom Metazoa; phylum Chordata; class Actinopteri; order Carangiformes; family Carangidae; genus Trachurus; species Trachurus japonicus. The sequence goes on along the minus strand of NC_140919.1, from coordinate 41,088,245 downwards.
TTTATTATAGCTACTTTCATAAAAAGTGCCTGGTCAAAAAGAAAAAGTGAATTATTTATGTGAATTCCATGTGGTTTCTGTTTTCTGTTTGGTTTTGTCTGTGCTCTGATGATTTAGTTTGGTGTCTAAATATGAAATGTGTCTTGTAATAAATATAAATTCATAAATTCATATAATAATCAGCCAGAGCTTGCAACAGTACGGCTCAATAAGCCTATGATCACTTTCTGAGTCTAGTATAATTTATTCAAACTGGACGACAGGGACCGTTCTCTGTGGGATTCTGCTGTGAACAGAGGGTCAGAGGGAAAATATGGAGCTGCAGATGGAAGATAAGACGCACGCTTCAGCACAGTCAGAACAACACATTAAATACTAAAATGTGAGAGTTGAAGAACAGTAACCTTTGTACATTATTCTTGGAATTATCATCAATCTGCTGTTCTGAGGATCTAGTCATCGTTACGATCACTGGAGTTTCTCCAATGTGACAATCTGTGTCTGTATTTGAGTTACACTCTCTCACAATCTTGGGGATTTGGGCTGTTGATGCAAAAAACTGAATGATAATAAGTTGTTATAAGATGCCACTCTGGCTTGTGTAGTGATTATTATAGACCAACTGATTAATTATAAAGAATAAACGCAATGGAAAATCACAAACAGTCCAAACCTTCAATCAAACTGTTATCCTCGTCTGATTCTAGCACAAAGTCCTGACTTCAATTTAAGATCATTGGGTCCATTTCTGCAGAGGAAAACATGATGAAGGCCAGTTCTAGTGGAATGAACTGATTTTCTTTTTCAGCTACATTTGGAAAATGTCACATAAGTGTTTTTAATTATGTAGAAATATGAACTTTACGAGAAAGAGGAAGCTTCATGTTGTCATTAAAGTTAGGCTTTGCTCAACAATTAGTGCCGCATTTTTAGCCCATGTTTGTTTGTTTATATTTTAGTAAACTGAAGAATGCTGAATCATCTATGATCAGCTCTGTCATGGATATACAGACTGATCTCACGGGATCACTGACTGTGGAGAAACCTAAAAAAAAACAGAAAAAACAGGAGGATGTTTGTTAAAGGTTGAACTTCAAAGACAAGAAGTCTTTGGGAAGTCTCTTTTTTTTCTAAAAGTGTGTGTTTCATCTCTGTTTTTGCAGCAGTCTTGGTTGAAGTGTGTTAAATCTTCCTCCTTCAGCTCTCCCACTCCTCCGCCTCAGAGATTGAGTGCCTGTTTTTTTTTTCTTAAAGTGGAATATTTTTGATCCAGATGAACAGAAAAGCCGAGCGAATGCAAAACAGCAATGCATCAAGTTAAACAGCCGTTTGGGTTTATCTGAGGATGCCAGTTATATTTATTGTTCAGGTGAGTAATGTTGAGCTCAGTGATAACGATAATAACACGCCGGAGACACAAACTGGGGCTGAACGAGAGAAACTGAACTCTAACAGTGGGACCGTTTGGTTTCCCTGTGGGACCCCAGACCCTCCTCAGGGGCCTCAGCGGTGCACAGAGGCCGGTTGTTTCTGCTGCTGTTTGTCTATGAGCTCATGTCCGGACACACGGACGCACACACACACACACACACACATACCAGTATAGTGAGCCAGTGAAGTAGAACAACAATAAACATGAGCAGTGGAACACAGTAGAAACACTCTGAGCACATTATATTAATTATGATTTCAAATTCTGCTCTGATTCACACCTCATTATAGCAGCAGTAGCAGCAGCAGCCGAGGCTCATGGGTACTCTGGTTGTCTGTTTACACCATTAAAGCAGAAGTCAGCGATCCGGTGGTTTTGGCTAACTTCCTGTCAGCAGATGGAGTTAGCAGTCCCCGCCCTCGTCCCTACGTCACCATATTCACACGCATCCCTTGGCTGCACACACAGAGAGGACCGCCCCTTTATGCCGTTCTCTCTCCTCATTGGATAAAGGTTGTAGGATACAAGGAAAGTTTTCTCCTGGGCTCAGAGCAGAGCAGAGTGACTGACAGACCCGTGTTTCAGACCAAACACTCTATAGAAGTGATTGCTGTCGGAAGATACAACTATTTAAGACTTATATAACATTCCGCTTACTTCTGCTTTAACATGTGTTTTCAGTGATCAGATTGCAATCAGATAGAGCTTGACCACATGAAGGTACGGGTGTAAACGCACCCGAGACACATAGAGGACGGATTGTGATCCGATCGGCCAAACCACCTCCGAAGGTGGGCAGGGACGTGTTGTGACCAGATTGAACACATAATGTGTCCTGTATCTGCATACAACTACGCGGGAGGAAATACATCGCAGCGCGCTATGGTTTCCAGAACAAACAAGCCAGATGGATAGCAGCGGTCAGTGTACAAGATATTGAAGACGGCTTCTTCCACCACTTCGAAAAGCTCCAAAAAAAGTGCGTACAAAACTTCATGGAGGGCTATCAGCTTCTCTCCTTCTTCTGCTATTTTTTTTATTTTTTATTTTTTATTTACCCACGCAAATATGGTAAATGGTAAATGGTAAATGGTCTGTATTTTATATAGCGCTTTTCCATCGGAAACGATACCCAAAGCGCTTTACAGTATATCATACATCACATTCACCCATTCACACACACATTCACACACTGATGGCGGAAGCTGCCATGCAAGGTGCTAACCACGACCCATCAGGAGCAAGGTGGGTAAGGTGTCTTGCCCAAGGACACTACGGCAGCAACCGGGACAGAGCGGGATTCGAACCGCCAACCCTCTGATCATTGGACGACCCGCTCTACCACCTGAGCCACTGATATGTGATCAGATCTCAGTCAGATCTCAATGTGGACACTGGAGACTAGGGATGTCACAATTACTTGTTTTCACAATTAATCGCGGTATTAAACGCCACAATTATTTAATCGTAAAGATTCCTAAATACCGTCACTTCCCAAAAAAGATGATGTTGGAACCATATCGGCAGATGTGCAGCCAAAATAAAGGTAAATGCTCAGATACTGGTCCATTTATCTAACGTAACATTGAATTGGTAGGAATTTAAATGTTAGCATGTCATTTTTAATAAAAAAAAAAAAGCAAAACAAAACAAAAAACGATTAAAATAAACGTAAACATTTGGTATAGATGACAATTTATGACCTGAATATTTCAAACACTTCCCCTGGGGATTAATAATTGGTCATATATTAATAGATACTTGAAATATTTTGTGTAAACAATGAGTAATGTAGTTATATTTTGACTATATTTGATTTTACACATTCATAGTGTTGTGAAATTAATTAATGCATAATAATCGTGATAATCGTAACACCGTGATTATTTCTCTGACAATAATCGTACAAAGAAAATTTATAATCGTGACATCCCTACTGGAGACATATTAATGCTATCCAGTCAAATTGTATCCAGATACAATCTGAATACGAGACGCATGTTAATGCCAGGTGTAAACGGAGTGAGTGAGTCCTGAGTTTCTGTGTTCAGGTTAAACAAGGGAGACAGCACAACACAGCAGTCAGGTGAAGTGAGCTCTCTCTGCCAGTGTGTCACCGTGGCACAGCCTGGCCGGCCCATTGCAAAGGGTCTATGAACGATCCAGCAGGTGGATCCATCACGGCCCAGCCTATCCCAGGACCTATTATATGTTTCTCACAGTGTCATGTATGTTACCTAGTTGTATATTAGGGGTGCCGGAAATAATCGATTCAAAGATGCATCGAGATTCTTAATTGGACGATTCAGAATCGATGCAGTTATGTCACATAATCGATTTTTAAATGCAAACAAATAATTTGTGCATAGAGAATTTGGTGGCGACCACCACCGCTAAATTTCTCGCCGCCACGAAAACGTTTTTTTCCGGGATTTTTACGCATTTATTTTGAAAGGACAGCTGGAGAGAGAGTCGGGCGTACAGTACGGAGTGGGACGTGTCTGGCGGACGTCCGTGGAGTTCACCGGCGAGCTAACGTGTCCTTTTTAGTTAACATCTCCTCTACCACACCTGGAAATAACCAAACTACAAGCTGTTAAATGGTTGGCTGTTTGCCTGTCACTCATTCAGGATGTTTCAATGTCGCACATCCTTGAGTTTTACACTGCTGACTCATACAGACATGTCCTGTGTGGCAGCATAGCAAGTTGAGGAATGTATCGTATGATCAGCTTGAACCGAATCGTAGGCTGGTGAATCGTAATCGAATCGAATCGTGAGGCCGGTGAAGATGCACACCACTATTTCATATCCACCCCTCCACCACACGGCTTCACTGCCAGCTTTCACATTGTTTTACCACTGGATCCTTCAGCATCACCTCCACTGGGCTCAGATGAAATCCTGAACAACAGAAGCTTCCAGAAGCTCCAGGTGTTCGTGCACTCAGCAGCGGTCAGACGGATTTATGACCACAGCTCCCAGTCAAAACAGCAGTGACACTTTTACAGCTCTGTACGGTGGATGTAAATACTCCCTTCATCCCCGAGGGAAAACTCACTCACTGAGTTGCACTTAATTATAATAAAAGTTATTGAAATTAATACATCATAATTAATAATCTTTAAGTGAGTCCATTCCTTTGACTGGCATGGCATCATCCAGGCTTACTGCTTACATTCAGATCAGTTTCTCTCCTCTGGGTTCATCAGACATGTTTAAAACGTCAGTGTCAGTGGCGTGCACAGGGTCGGGGGCAGTTCGTGGCCCAATTGTTGAAAAACGCATGCTAAAGTGCCCCCTGGGAGCCAAAACGCGCGTTAAAGTGCCCTCTTGGAAGCCAAAACACGTGCTAAAGTGTCCTCATGGGGGCCAAAACGTGTGCTAAAGTGCCCTCTAGGAGCTAAAACGTGTGCTAAAGTGCCCTCTTGGGAGCCAAAACATGTGCTAAAGTGCCCTCTAGGAGCTGAAACGCGTGCTAAAGTGCCCTCTTGGGAGCCAAAACGCATGCTTAAGTGCCCTCTAGGAGCCAAAATGTGTGCTAAAGTGCCCTCTAGGAGCCAAAACACATGTTAAAGTGCCCTTGGAAGCCAAAACACATGTTAAAGTGCCCTCTTGGGAGCCAAAACACGTGTTAAAACAGGCCACATCAACGTTTTTTAGTCTTAAGGTATTCATATTATAAAACAGGCCAAATCAACGTTAAAAAAGGCCAAATTTTTTGCTAAAGTGTGCTAAAGTGCCCTCTAGGAGCCACAACGTGTGCTAAAGTGCCCTCTAGGAGCTGAAATGCGTGCTAAAGTGCCCTCTTGGGAGCCAAAACGCGTGCTTAAGTGCCCTCTTGGGAGCCAAAACACGTGTTAAAACAGGCCACATCGACGTTTTTTAGTCTTAAGGTATTCATATTATAAAACAGGCCAAATCAACGTTAAAAAAGGCCAAATTTTTTTCGCGCCAAACGCACCATGTTGCTACAGTCTCACTCTTGTCATTTTCTGAAAGTGCCCTCTAGGAGCCACATCTAGGAGCCAAAACATGTGCTAAAGTGGCCTCTTGGGAGCTAAAACACGTGTTAAAGTGCCCTCAGGGAAGCCAAAACGTGTGCTAAAGTGCCCTCTTCAGTGGTGAGGACGCGCTATTATGTGCCCTTTTTTTTCCTTTTCGCCCCTGCCCTTCAAAAAGTCTGTGCACGCCACTGGTCAGTGTGATTCACTGGGATGTCAGTCAGACCTAAACTAAGCAGCTCAGTTCTACTCACTTTTCCCAAAATGAGGCTCCAGCTCCAGCTTTCTGTGAGAGCTGAACCTAAACTACACATTTCACAGCTTCGGCCGGGTCATCTCATGAATGATTTATGAATCGCTCCGTCTGAAACTTCATCCATTCATTCTTCCATCAGTTTGACACTGAAGTTCTCCAGGCACTTCTCTGCATAGCAGCACAATAACAGGAACTGTTTATTGGTGTAATCACAGTGATCAGGGCTGAACTATGGAGACTGTATTAACACCCGCCTTATCATACACACACACACACACACACACATGCATGCACACACACTAAAACAAGGCATTCCTGTTCCATTAAATCAGAGTGGGTTTGTTTTTAAACCAAGATGGAAAAAAAACCCAGATTCTAACAATGTACTGTATGTCTGACCTACGTGACCTGTGTGTTCAGTTTATCTCTCAGCACCACCGTGCCGCCTGCACACGGTGTTACTACACACAATAATGACCCGTGTGTTGTGGTATGTGTGTTAAATACACCGTCTGTCAGCTTGTGTTAACATGTCTAAACAACACGGCTTGATTATAATGTTTGCTCTCATATCTTCAGCCGTCCGCTGCCAGATAAACACATTACGACCTGGAGGCTGAAAATACACATCTGGTCATGGAGGAATTCAAATTAAGATTAAAGAAAGAAAAATTCAAACAAAAATCGAATTACTCATGATGATAAACATCCATCAGTCAACCTACTATATCACCATTTCAACTTTATGTGTTTTACTAGCCATTTTATTCTCATACTGCAAAATGTCACACAGTGGGATAGTAGCATTTTTTAAAAGTGGGGTTGTATGATCTAACCTCTTTTAGGCCGTGAAAATAGGTCGTTTCTTTGGGTCCATTCACAACACTGTATGTTGTAAATCTCTGGGCAGGGCTATTATGGGCTGGCGTTGCTAACGGGAGGAGTGCAGAGAGTCTTCTACTGCAATTAAAGTACTTAGGGGATATTTGTAGATCATACAACCCCACTTTAAAAAAATGCTACTACCCCTTTAAAGTGAATTCATTGCAGACTAAATCAGTGGTGCTCATATTAATAGCTTATAACTATAATCAATAATAAAGCCACTGATAGGGGTTTCACACTGGCAGGGCTCCATGCTGGTTCTGGTTCCCAAACCCAGTTCAGAACCAGTCGGCCTCGTTCAGGCTGAAAAAAATAACATGTTTGGAACCTGAAAAGTTGTTTCTCAAGGAAACCAAGAAATAGTTGGTTCTTTCCTGCGAACCGCGACATCACCAGTGGGCGTGTCGTATTCTAGGTTGTGAAGATGAGCAGGAAGGAGGAGGACGAGGAGGAGAGGGCAGCGACTTTTGCTGTGGTCTGCTCAAGAAACAAAATGTTTGGTGGCGACTTGGACAAGAAAAGAAGTTGTATGAAAAAGTAATTCTTCTCTTTGAACTCTTGGAAGAGATGGACCAAGGCTGGGTTCACTACGACGCCACACCTAATCATTTATAAACTTTAAAAAAAAAACTGAAGCATGATTACAGAGACAGCAAAAACACAAAAATATTGCCACTGTTGTGTTTACTTCCTCCTGAGTGATGCAGAGAAACATACGCCCACTTTGGTTCCACTTAAACTGATGTGAACGTGAAAGCACCGAGGATCTGAGACTCCAGAACCAGAACCAGAACCAGAACCAGAACCGTGTCTGTCTGAAAGCACCCTGATATTGTCTAGACCAGGGGTTCTCCACTAGTCTCACTCTGGGCTCCACATGTTCCCATGGTCATTAAGTCACGACCCACTTTTATAGAATTCAAACCAAGAATTTTTTTTTAAAGCCTTTAAAAACTCATTTAGCTCTTTATTGAGCAAAGTGCATTTCAGAGCACATGAATGAAACTGAGGAGTTACCATGACAACTGCATGTACGGAAGTGAATAAAAACATATCAAAATGGAGACCAACAAAACGATATATTTGACTTCTAATGCATCTCTGCATTCAGAGCATGTTCACTAAAGTGAATAAATATCAAATTGCACAAAATAAAGACCCACAAAACAAAACAAGATTCACTGCATTCAGGCCACATTAATAAGAAAGTGAGGAGGAGCATTACAACTGCATGTGTTCACGTGTCTCGTGCCTTTCAATATAAGTTATTTTTCAAAATAAAAGACATGTCCAACATCAGATGTACATTAAATATTATTTACTTTTTGGACCAGCTGTCCGCGACCCATCCAGAACGGGTCTAGACCCACTTTTGAGTCCCAACCCACCAGTTGAGAACCACTGGTCTAGTAGACATGTGAAGTTGGAGCTACTAACCTGTAGGAGCAGTGACGTGGACGGTGTACTGGCCCCTCTGAGTGTGGAAACTCCTCACACTGGAGGAGGAGGAGGATGAGTTGGAAGAGGAAGAGGAAGAAGAAGAGATCACGGCGCGAAGTTTCCTCCTCTCCTTCTCAATGTGCTTCATCAGCAGGGCGGCCATCTTGTCCCCTCTTCCTCCCCGCGACAGAGTCTTCCTCATCAGCAGGGCCTGGGCCTCTCGCAGACTGTGGCACACACAGAGATACGTGATGTGAACGAAGATGCAGGACAACATTCGGTCAATCCTCCCTTTCAGTGCTGGGTAGATACACTAACACCTATGGAATTCTTTACCACCAGAAATCAAATCCCAAACAGAATTAAAGATGTTTAGTGCTAAAGCTAAACATCGGCTTAAGCAGCAGCAGAAATGTGAACATTAACTTCTCTCAAGTCACTGTCAATACAGCATTTTACTAATGTTTAATGTATTTAATTTGTCTAAATCTAACCCTTAATCTAAATTTTGTAGCTGTGTTTATTTATTCATGATAACTATTCACTGTATTATTCACTGTATTTGTATTATTGCATTTATTGTAACGGTATTTAGTATCTTTTATCCTTCTTTAGCCTGACCAGGGACAAAGACTGCAAATTAGCTGAAGCTAGACGTCTTGTATGCATCGCATTTTTCATTCTTTGTGGCAATGTTGTATGTATCGTCCCTGCAAAATAAACATTAAAAAAAAAAAACACACATTGTGACGTGATGTGAGGGATCTTTAGGAAACAGTGAAGCCTCCTTTAACAGTGTGTTGTGTTGTTTCAAACTGAATTAGCTGGAAACACAGTTTGTTGGTTCGGTCGAGCTGTAGCACACTGTCAGGCCAGGACAACACTCTGCAGATAAAACAGGAAGGAGAAATGACACGACGAATTTACAGCTCGGCTTTTAAAAAAAGGCCGAGGCTGAGATGAGATGAGATGAGATGAGCTGCAGCTGCGGCTCTAACTACAGGCCGGGGTCTGAAGCACTGAGCTGCTTTATGGCTCTTAAAACCACTGATATATCTTCTCAAAACACAGGAGAAGAGGAAAATGTTGAGTGTTCAATAATCATAGTTTGGCAAATCTCCTCACATCTTTCCATCACATTTACAGCAGAGCGTGTCCCCCCATTTTTCTTCCATTCTTCTTCTTCTTCTTATAATAGTCAAGATGTGCATCAGTTTTCTCCATTAAGATCGTTTCTTCAACCACTGGGCCCAGTTGTTCGAAGGTCATCTGATCGGATTTTGGATAATGGGTTGAATCAAATCTTGAAAATGGGTTGTTCAAAACTAAAAATGGATTCTGAGATCGGATTAGACCACCTACTGTAAAATAATCTTGGTTTTAATCTGGATCAACACCTTCAGTTTGTGTTGTTCAAAACGTTTCAGTAGGATCGGGGAAAACTTTGATCCAAAATATCTGGATTGTTCTGATCCCAGCAGTTTTAAATTAAATTCAAATAAACAAATGGATTACGTGAACCTGATGGCAAAACAATGGATTTCAAAATCTGGATAATTTTTAATCCAGATTGCACCTTTTAAACAACTCGTTCTCTGTCAGTGGCTCCATTGTCCTTCTGTTCATTTTAGTGTCTTTGTATCCCTGGCAACACGACTGAAGATGTGTCCATCAACCATCTTAACTTAATTTGACTTAGAAAGACAACTAGAGTCACAACTTGGAAGACATGTTAACCCTTTATAGGGCACTCATTGAAATACTTTGAAATTCAAAATTCCAACCTTAGATTGTTATTCTAGGATATAACAAAACTTAATTACAATTTTGACATTTTTCAAAATTTTTCATTTTCATGTAGAAATTGAAGGTCAACGAAGTGACCATTTTTGGTTCCTTGTCCGTTTGTGGTAAAGAAAAATTCCAAGAAGTGTATGTATAGAAAATATAAGAAAAACACATAAAGTGCAAAAATTATTAAGTTTTAGAACATGTATGGCTTTTAAATTGGAATTATTGTAATAATAATAATATATATGTATATAAGCATTTGTATAAATAATATGTATATCGTATTTTATACGATTATAAAGTCACTCATATTCACTATTTGTAGCTTCAAAATGTCTTGAAATTAGTTAAAATTCTCTCTGAATTACTGAATGGTTATATAAAAACCTTAGACAACATTAATTAATCTAAAGAATTTTACACAACTGTTTATAAGTCATAAACTGAGAAAAATCACTCATATTCACTATTTATAGCTTCAAAATGTCTAAAATTCTCTCTAAATCACTGTTAAGTTATATAAAAACATTAGGCAACATTAAAACACAATTTCCTAAGTTTTATTGCCTTATTTGTGAGGGAAATGCACTTATATGGTTTGTTACCTGAATAGGGCATAATGTCCAAAAACAGACACTTCAGTGTTTACCATAAACGGGCGTATGATCAAATATGGTCACTGCATTTTTCATGGTGTATTTTCACTCATTTCACTAAGATCTCCACAAACAATACTTATGTCATGACTTAGCACAACTAATCAACTGTAAAATGTGTGAGTGTCATCAACTTAGCTTGATTAGTTGTGATGTATCGATCTAATTACTACCACGAGCCGAGCCGACTGAGCGTATTTTTCCGCGGTCGAAAAAAAGAGAAAGTTAGCGGCATTCCTGGTCTCTGCTGACTACGTATGTATTATCATTTCTTATTACTAATTACTTATTTAGCCTACTTTGTTTTGATGCTAATGCAGCATTATTATGAGTATTAGTCAGGGTCTTACGCAGAATAAATCAGTCATACAAAGATTAGACTACTGGGGTTTTTATGGGCCCTACTGGGCGCTGGGCCCCTAGAGTTATCATCACCTTTCTCCCCTGTACAACGGCCCTGGTGATTGGTGGTGCAGCACTACAGATGGTTGGAGGTGTCAGCAGGTGGTGTTAAAGCATCGTCGGCCTGTGATTGGATGTTCAGCCTAGTCTGTCTGGTCCTGACCCTGGCTTTGACCCTTGACCTCCATGACTTCCATGACCTCCTTGACCTCTGGCCTGTGACTCAGGGGTGTGTGTTGATCGTCAACACTGAGGGTTTCTCACACTGCGTCTCGATGTGTTGACCTCTGTCAGGCTGCAGGTCAGAGCTGCTTTCACCTCCTCTGACCCCGGCCTTCAGCTGCTCGCCTTTTAACCAACACAGGGAGACTGAACCGTGATGCTTCCTGATGAAGGTTGAACTGACCACAGTCAAAGCTCCTTATGGTTAAAGGGATAGTTCACCCAAAATTGAAATTTCACTCATTATCTCCTCCCCCTCATGTGGACTAAGGGCTGGGAGAAGTTTCAGAGTCCTCCGTGGCTTCTCTGAGTTACAGGGGGTCTCGGCGTAGCAGTACTTGTCCATATAATGGTTGTCAATGGATACCAACTTTCTTCGTCCAAAAAGACACACCAAAAAACATCCAAATACCTCCATGCTGCTCGTCTGCAATGTCCCTCTTGTATTGAAGCCCCGACATGAGAAATTGTTCTGAAAAAAACTAAATAAGTATATATTTTAAGCTTGTTTGTAGCGGAAGCTCCTGGTGTCTCAGTTCACTGCTCTTCCTGTGTCTTTGCACTGACCGGCAGAACAATTTCTCATGTCGGGGCTTCAATACAAGAGGGACATTGCAGATGAGCAGTATGGAGGTATTTGGATGTTTTTCGGTGTGTCTTTTTGGACGAAGAAAGTTGGTATCCATTGACAACCATTATATGGACAAATACTGCTGCGTGGACCCCCCTGAATTTTGGGTGAACTATCCCTTTAAGCTCTCAGTGAAGCCTCAGATCCTCAGGAAATGGTACTTGAAGACCTGAGGCTACAGAACCAGTTTCTTTTATTAATAATCAGCTTTTACTTTCCTTTAATTGTATTGCTTACATTTGTTTTAATTTGCTTTTATTCTAAAATTGGCAGAAAAAATTAACAATACTGTTGTTGTACTGAGTTAACTACCTACGAGACCGTCAAACACTTCCTGTCCCACCGCTGACAGGATTCAGGGGTGATGTGTTTAATAAAAAAGGTTATCATAAACACTGTTGTATGAATTGGCAGAAACACACGTGGTCCAGTGTTTAGTGAGAAATACCAGGTGAAGAGCTCCACCTGCTGTCTGGACAGAGAACTGCATCAACTCTGCAGCAAAAACAAAGGGTGGGAGAGGAGGAGGAGGAGGAGGAGAAGGAGGAAGGATAAAAGCAGAAGTGCAGTAAATTGATGACAATTTTTTATCATTTTGTGGTCGAATTGGTCCTGACCTTTGCCATCATCTCTTGGTTTGGCCGTCTCGAACTGCCTTAGACTTAGATTGCCAAAAGCCGAATCAAATAGACTGAAAAACTCTTTCATAACACAAACCATTATCCAACTTAATTCAAATACTAAACAATTATGATACACTCTTATTTTTTTATTTATTTTTTACCTCGATTGTATGGAACAGCTCCCAGTTTGCCCTCTGGGGTACTGCCATCCAATGTTGTTCAATGTTGTGTAGAGTTTGTGTGGATGTGCTCTATACTGTATGTTCTGTGTTTCCCTTTTGGGACAATAAAGTTTCAAGTTGAAGTTGAAGGAGAGAGGAGTGTAAAGATGCAGCTTCATTGGTACAGACTAGGGATGTCACGATTATACATTTTCTTGGTACGATTATTGTCAGAGAAATAATCACGGTACTACGATTATCACGATTATTATGCACTAATTAATTTCACAACACTATGAATGTGTAAAATCAAATATAGTCAAAATATAATTACATTACTCACTGTTTACACAAAATATTTCAAGTATCTATTAATATATGACCAATTCTTAACCCCCAGGGGAAACATTTGAAATATTCAGGTCATAAATTGTCATCTATACCAAATGTTTGCGTTTATTTTAATCGTTTTTTGTTTTGTTTTGCTTTATGTTTTTATTCTAAATGACACGCTAACATTTAAATTCCTACCAATTCAATGTTACGTTAGTTAAATGGACCTGTATCTGAGCATTTACCTTTATTTTTGCGCATATCTGCAAATAAGGTTCCAACATCAAATTTTTGTGAAAGTGACGGTATTTAGGAATCTTTACGATTAAATAATTGTGGCGTTTTAATACCACGATTAATTGTGAAAACAAGTAGGCTAATCGTGACATCCCTCGTAGAGACGGAGTAAACCTGTGGTGTTTGCTGACCTGAGGTCTGGGGCAGCTGAACAGTAACAACCAGCACTCAGCAGTTCTCTCACCTCAGCAGCTGCTTCTTTGCTCCTCCGGCCTTCGCTCTCTTCACCTCCTTCGTCTTCGTCTCGGCTCCGCCCCCCCTCGGACCCGGGTCGGGGGTGTGGTCTGGGACCTTAGACCTGGCCGCTCTCTGGTTCTCAGATGAATAAAACTCCACGTGTGAGATTTTCAGGACCCCGCCTTCACTTTCCTCTGACTTAGACCTTGGACTAGGTTTTACTTTCGGTCTGTCTCCAACTTTAACCCCAGACTGTGACTCCAGAGCTGCTCCTCCTTTCCCCTTGGACCCTGGGTTTGGGCCTGTGGGGGATGCAGATGGTTCTGTTGAGTTCTCATGGAGGACCTTCTCATCTTCTGTCACTGAGCTTTCTACAGTCTCAGACCCGGTCCCGGCCTCTAGGTTCTGGGCTACAGGCTCAGACTCTGGATGTAGGCCTACTCTGTTCTGAATCTCAGTGGCTCGGTCGGGTTGGGTCTTGGATTCTGAGAGTAAGGCCTCCTCGTCTTCAGACCCCGGATCAGACTTGAGGTTTGGGCTTTTTTCCATCGTCTGTGCTCCGTCCTCTTTGGCTGCAGCGTCTTTGGTCCAGTTTGGGTCCAGGGTCCAGGGTCCCGGTTTAGATCCAGGTTCAGTTAACAACAGTCCCTCAGCTGTGGTCTTCACCTTCACTCTTTCACTTATGGTGGCGATTCTGGTGGAGACGATTGGAGACAGAAAGGCAGCGGGGCCCAGACGTGCTTCAGTGCCGTGGTGGCGTTGAGCAGGTTTGGTGCTTCTCCTGGGGGCAGCGGTTGGTCCTGGAGGGTGGTGGGTGGGGCTGAACTGGACGAGAGGCCGGTGGGGGACGATGACGATGGTGGGGTGGACTGAGGTCAGGTCAGGCTGTTCCCCCGGCAGAGGAAACGTTACGGTGGAAAACTCGCAGCGAGTGCCGTGGAATCCTTGCCGGCAAACGCAGCGGTTGGACTGCCGGCACAGCCCTCCGTTACGGCAACGGGGAAAACATCTGGCTGTGGGAGGACACAAGGAGAGGAGACAAGGAGAGGAGACAAGGAGAGGAGACAAGGAGAGGAGACAAGGAGAGGAGACAAGGAAAGCAAATGAGGAGAGACAGAAGACAAAAAAGTAGCAATAACATTTCATCACAAAGCTGTGTGCACCTTGCCTCTGCAGGCAGGTATAAGGGGCTTCCCTGAAGAGCAGCAAGGGCTTTGTGTGACCTTGATATTGTGGACGATGAATTTCACTTTTTGTTTCAATGCCCTCTGTATTAATGAACCAAGGAAACTCATCCACTTTTGCAAAGGTTCAGGTGAAGAACCCCGACTTATCTGGATGTCAGAGTGTGATATGTTGAGCTGGTTTTTCAAGGAGATCTATGTCCTAGCCAGGTTTATTGAAAAAGCATAGACTCTGAGACAGAAAACATTACATCCTACATAAGACTATTATTGTTTTGGTTATTTTGAGAAACCGTCTGTTAACGCAGAAGTTTTTGTTGCATAAGTCTATGGGCATATATCTATGAGTAGACTTGTAAGCCATCTTTGAATGTATGTATTTATATTGTCTAGTAAGACAATCAATCAATCAATCAATCAGTCAATCATAAGGATAGTTGTGGTACTGTTTACCACTGATTTTGAAATTGTGAAACTGAAAGCCTTGTTGGAAAGTACCGGACAGTAAGGACAGTTATCTTTCGTGCCATCAAGCTGTGGAATAACTGCCCCCTCCATATACGACAATCTAACAGCAAGTCCTCATTTAAACACCATCTAAGAATGCACTGTTTAACAGCTGAGCAATAATCCAGTCTGGCAAGTTTAATATCTTATCCCTGTTTCGTCCCGTCTGTTTTGTTCTTGTTAAATGACTGATATTAAGACGACTACCAACTTGTTTAAATGCAATCAAATGTAAGGCGTAAAATGTAAGATTTCACAGCACCAATGTGCTGTTGTAAGTATTACTGCAAACACGATGTATTAAGATGTCTATTTGACTGATATGATATTGAAAATGTGGTATGTGATATGTTTTTTACATCTCTTTTCGATGTATGGTACTTCGGACCCCAGGAAGACTATAGCTTGTGCCATTGGCATCAGCTATTGGGGATCCTTTTAAATAAATAAATAAAATCCAACTTTTTATGGATGGATAATTATGGTCTAAATGCACCCTGGGATTCATATCATAGTTGAATAACAGATATGTCAGTCAGACACAGCTCTCTTACACAGATGCTCTCACTTTGAAATTGAAATTCTTCATGAACATTAAAGAGGAAAAAGACGTGAGCCAATGGAAAAACAAACTGACCTGCTTTTTCTGTGTGTACACAACTTTCAGACTTGTAATATTTGGACAAGACATGTCAGTCTCTCTGTCTCTGCATCTATCTGTCCATCCACCACGTCTCTCTGTCTGTTGTTTGTGTGTTTTATGTGTGTTTGTGAGTTTCCGTTCTTTCAGGACAATGTGACCAAACAGAACGGCTTTACTCTGCCGGCTCTGAGCCCCTGGGACTTGCAAGGCGTGTGTGCATGTGTGTGTGTGTCTGTGTGTGTGTGTGTGTTAAGCCTACACACAGAAAGGGTAAATCTGTTTCCATTCATTCACGAGTTTCTGCAGGACATTCACAGCCGCATAATCCCGTCCTGAAAGAAACCATTGGCCTTGTCTGTGTGTGTGTGTGTGCAGCCTCAAAGACATTTACATACAACTGATCTAACAGACGAACGGCCAGTGTGTGTAGTGGAGGTAATGTTGTGTGTTTTTTTCCACTCTCATATAAAACAAACCACAGACATTTATCCAAATCATGTTTGCTGGTATCAAGTGCAATATATTCAGTTGTCATGTTAAAACAACCAGCAGCACCTTCATCACCGCAGCAACAGCTCGCTCAGCCTGTATGGGATGTTCCTGGTACAATGTGAAGGGAGTTCTTCCCTAAAAATGTACATTATCATCTCCAACATAAAAAATAAAGGACTTAGGCTACTCCCACTTGTGGCCAGTGCATCATTCAAAAGCATGTGGATTGAATAATAACCACTGTAGATGTGGTAACCATACAGTCCTGAATCACTGTAAATCCCAAGGCGACACTGAACCTCTCATGAATCCAGCTTCACACATGGATCCTGGTGAATTCACAACTTTGATCTAAGTCATAAAGCACTTGAGTGGTGACTCAGAATCAGTCTGCCGTTATATATGAAAAGGCTAAGCTGTGTAGTCCACATTTGGAGGTTTACATACCTGCAGCACATTGACACTGAAATAAAAAAACACATCCCAATGAAGTGCCAGAACCTCAGCTTTAATTTGAGAATCTTAACATCAACACAGGTCCCACTGTGGTGTGTGGTGGACCATAAACCATTATTGGACGCACTCACTGTTACTAACTAAACTGTTTCTTCAGCAGCTGTGTCCTTTCAATGTTGGTTCATGCACTACGAGCTGCTACAGGACAATTGGAGCAACATCTACTGTGATTTCTATTGGCTCTTTAGCAACTTATTGGCTAATAATGTACAGTAAAAAAAAACCTTCAAAACTGTGGGAAAGTGTCCTGTTATTGTTGTCTTATGTCAACTGAAGAATTAAATGTGTTTATTTGGGTGTTTTAGCTCTCTGAAAAAGACGCAAATGAGATACTCGGCAAAAATGTGACGAATCAGATTCGACTATGAAAATCTTAGTCGGGGACACCCCTAGTAGAGACAAACTGCTGACAGAACTAGAGGTCTACATGGCACTGATGCAAGATGCAAAACTCAGTGGATGACATGTCACCTTTCAGCAGGATAACCAACCAAAGGGTTCTTTCCTGCACCACTTTAAAACCATCACAGCTGATCCTTTTCAAAATGTCCAACTTTACATCAGAAATAAACGTGTTTACAGTTTTGGTCCTCCTTCATGATGATGTTTACATTTGATCAAGGCTCAAAGTCATGTAGGATGGGGGGGGGTGGCCACTTTGAGTGACAGGTAGGTGATCATATGGTTGCCACAAACACCAAAGTCTTGGCTCCACAAACACATTCCCACTTCTTTACCCATCTTTAAAGGTACATTGTGTAAGTCAGGGTTCCTACAGCTTAAGCCAAGTTAAATTTAAGACTTTTTAAGACGTTTTTAAAGCCACTTGAAATTAAATTTAAGACAGACTTCACATTAAACACAAATGCAAAAAAAAAAAAAACATCACCACATACATAGGGTTAGGGACAGTTTTACCCACTTTCCTATGTGGTCCAAGGTAAAGTGACTGCTACATGAATAATTGGGGGGGAGTGACATCATTTAACAGCTGTGTAGTTGTGGAGAGGAGATGATAAACTAAAACGGACACGTTTGCTCGTTCGTATGTTTCCATCCAAAGTGATTCAAATAACTGGGAAATGCGCATTAAAAGAAATTTGAGTTCTGTCTGTTTCCATTAAAATTACGGACTTTGGTGAAAACTACAAACTTGCACGAGTTTTCCGTAGCTGTCCTTTCAAAATAAATGCATAAAAAGTCCGAAAAAAATAAATAAAAACTGACTCGGGAGCTGGTGGCGGTGAGAGATTTAGAGGTGACGGCCGCCACTAACTTCTCTGTGTCAGAATGTTACCAATTATTTTGAGATTTGACCACTTGTTTACATAGAGGCTTGTTTAAGCCATTACCTGCAGCAGCTGTCGTCCGTCGTCCGTCTGCCATCTGCCCAATTTCACGAGAATGCAGCATGAAAAATACGACTGAGTTGCTTGCGATCTACAACCACACCGCTAGATGGGAGTAATTCTTACACAATATACCTTTAAATTAGCTGGGAGGCATTGTGAGGTGGTGACAGCATTAGCCTAAGCTTCAAAAACACTCTCTACACTTTACACTTTTGAGGTTGATAGGAAGCATATATGCATAGTACATTACAACTAATTAGTACTGAAGCACATTGCTGGTCCTGTCTTTTGTGCATCTTTTTAGATTCAGATTTAAAAAGTAAAATCCTATCAGGACACAGACATTATAAGGTAGATTGAGGCTCTGTGGTTCTGGCTGCAGGAACCAGATGTTCCTGTGGTCCAGATGACTTTTAGTGAGGAGCTACAGCGGTCTTCTCCTTTAACATTTACCATGACATGACAATAAATTATCAAAACACAGATGTGCTGAAATTCAAACACAGTTCAAAAGGTACAAAGGTGTGTTACTATATCCAACTCATTGATGAATTTAGTGGGAATTTGATCTTCATCATTTCTGGCTTTCATCGTTTTTGTAATATTTTGTGACATCGTACTGTAGTAGTTTTGTGTTTGCTCTGCACATGGGGTTTTACGGAGAATAAGAAAGCTGAATATCATTAGGTTTATTCTTTAACATCAACCGATCAGCCATTCCTAACACTGAGAGTGTGGTTTGATTCAAAGGGAGAAGAAATGGCGACAGCAGCCTGTACTCACGCTTGGTGCATCTCTTGGTTCGGGGCGACAGAGTCCATCCGACGCAGCACTGACCTCCACAGACATGAGGGCTGCACAGACAGAGAGAGGGACATTTTTCATTTTATAACTCAGTCAACGGTAATATAGCTCTGACATCGGAGCATTAAATAGCCCATTGGCAACCACCATCACTGGCAATATGGAAGAAGGAGTTGATAACTTGTCTTGGACTGGAGAGATTGACATACATTGTTAAAGGTAAACAGGAGGAGTTTGCTTGTATTTGGGAATCATTTATGTCATTCCTGACCAATGAAACAGATAACACTGTCTGAATAACAGGTTATGAAATGATCCTGCCTTTAATTTAATTTAATTTAATTTAATTGTATTTTATTTATTTATTTTTGTCTCATTTTATTCTTATTTATTTATGTATTTATTTATTTTACTCCATTAGTCTGATGTCACTATTCATTCGCTTTTTTTTTTTTTTGTCTGTTCGAGGGGATATGGGTGAAAATGTTTGTACATTCAATGTTGAATTTGAAATGCATTTGAAATTTCAATTTAAAAAATATTGTTAAAAAAAAAAAAAAATAGCCCATTGGCCTTCTGGGAAAAGGAGTCAATTAACAGACCAACACAGGGTCGCCCCACCCCCAACCCCCAACCCTCACCCTCACCCTCACCCTCATCAAAGTGACAGGCCAACGCAACTTCACAGCCATGTGTAACAGGAAGTTTGTGTGTGTGTGTGTGTGTGTGTGGGAGCTAATCACTGGACTTTATTTAAGAAGGAAGAGAGTACACACAGTGGGGGCTTCTTCCTGGTTACTTTGCCTCAGCAGTGAACATCATGCGGGTGAAGACAGGAGTACACACTGTAAACACGTAACAAAGCCGAGGATTAATCCAGGTTTAACGCTGAGGTAACCCACCCTCAGCGGTTTCAGCGCTCAGATTTCAATCGCTTTTTCATGCGCTTTGGTTTTTAATAAAATAACAACATTAACACAACAAATTTGAAAGGACTCATTAAACAGACTGGGGGCTGGATTCGTGTTTGATAAGCGGCTATGGAAACAGGATGGTGGAGAGAAAGACATGTCCTTTAAATGTTGCCGGCTCAGTGTGGACACGGCCTCTCAGCAGAGGATTTAATCATTACTCACAGTGTACTGGCTGTATTGTGGCCGCAGGAGGAGGCCCCCCTATAACGCTCTCTCCCACACACACACACACAGGGTGCTGGTGTGTGAGTTAGTGGTGAAGCTCTGTTTAGACACACTCATCTACAAACACACACTCAGCACTGAACCTGTACACACACAGACAGTCTGGGCAGATCTCACAGACTGTGTCCGACGTCACCCCCCCGCACTTGTTACTGTATAGTTTTATTATAGTAGGGAGGTTAAGCCACTTTTGACTTCAAGTCATGATGCAAAGGTCCTCTTTGGCATGGAAGTACCTTAGGGTCGTAGTCGTACAAATAAATCTATCCTAAGACACAAGTGTAATCACACTTTGTATCCGAAATAAACTAAAAAATAGCTCAAATTGTCATGGTAAGGAGAACATCATTGTTTTTTTTAGTCTTGGAACCTATTTTATTGGATTCCTTGACCCCAAAAATTTACATTTTACCCTGGTCCAGTACACAGTACACCCAGGTCCACCGCCTGGATCTAGTGTTTGATGCTGCTTCCACATCTGGACCAGTTCTGGCACACACAGAAACTACTGCAGCTTCCAGATGGGTCAGACTTGGGCAGAGGACCCAGGTTTATGGCCAGAAGATTCACATCTTGAACTCAAAGTGATGTCAAACATCAGCATCAGCAAACATCTGCATCACGTTTCTATAGTTTGCAGGCTGATTTTCATGGGGACGGACTGAGAGAGTGAAGGCGGTGGAAGATATAAAGCAGAAACATGTGGTGTGTACTTCTTTAAATGGAGTACTAGGGATGTCACGATTACTTGCTTTCACAATGAATCGCGGTATGAAACGACACAATTAATTGATCGCAAAGATTCCTAAATACCGCCACTTTCCAGAAAAGATTATGTCTGTACCATCTCGACAGATGTGCACCAAAGTAAAGGTAAATGCACAGATACTGGTCCATTTACCTAACGTAGCATTTAATCGGTACGAATTTAAAAGTTTGCATGTCATTTGTAATAAAACAACAACAACAAAGAAAAAAAACGATTAAAATAAACCTTAACATTTGGTATAGATGACAATTAATTCCCCTGAGGAACATAATTGGTCCTTTATTAATAGATACTTAATAATTAATTAGCATTGTAATTAGTTAGACCATATTTGATTTTACACATACATAGTGTTGTGAAATTAATTACCGGTAATGCATAAATATCGTGATAATCGTAATACCGTGATTATTTCTCTGACAATAATCGTACCAAGAAAATCTATAATCGTGACATCTCTATGGAGCACAGTCACTTCATATCAGGTTTTACTAAGTTCACCCTCTTGTCAATGTTAGGAAGAAATACAAGCATACAAGCTGTGTTCGCCCACCACAGCTCCTACACCCTCAACCGCTGCAAATATTCTCCCTTTATCTCCCTGAGAGGACACTGAGCCGTCTGTTAGCTCCCTCTTTCCTCTTTTCATCTGCTGTTTTCTGTCCCACTCTGTCTCCACACTGAGGGGGGGGGGACTTGACCCCCGCCACTCTGTGAAGAAGACGGTGAAGAGCTTCCACTGTTTGATCAAAGTGAGGAGCTCGATCTCACTAGTGAACATCTGAGCAGTGGAAAACACTTCATCTTCTCACAGCTTTTAGAACACAAGCAAGTCCAATGCAACCTTCCTGTTTAGTCGACGACCACACAGCGACACTTTCTCATAAATATCAATGGTTTTTTAACAGTAGGCCCAACTAAAATGATTTATAGATCATTCTTGAGCCATTAATAACAGATTGGGAGGTGGAACATCTCTGTCCTCTGTGACCTTCCTCACCAAACTCCTCCATAAACGTCAGCTGGTTCAGATTTTTATGTTATTACATTCACAACTGTTCTGCATTTTATATCTTGTACTTGATTATTTCATGTTTTATGTATCTATACTGTATCGTAAGGCATCCATGATAAGAAAAACGCAGATAAATGAAATGTTTGATGCTTATTTTTAAAGGGACATTGTGTAGTCGCTAACAAACCAGATGTCATTTTAGTCACAGAAGTCCAAAGAAAGACGGTAAAACAATACCACATCGCCATGACAACATATTGTCACGTGTATTGTTTTGCCTCGTGCTGACGGACCACTTGTTTACATAGAGGCTTGTTTATGTCCGTCTGCCGTCTGCCCAATTTCACGTGAATGCAGCATGAAAAATACGATTGAGCTGCTTGCGATATACAACCACAACGCTAGATGGGAGGAATTCCTACACAATGTACCTTTAACTTTTTCATTAAAGCAGAAGTAAGTGATATATTTGTGTTAATCTAAGTCTTAAATAGTTGTATCTTCCGACAGCAATCACTTCTATAGAGTGTTTGGTCTGAAACACGGGTCTGTCAGTCACTCTGCTCTGCTCTGAGCCCAGGAGAAAACTTTCCTTGTATCCTACAACCTTTATCCAATGAGGAGAGAGAATGGCATAAAGGGGCAGTCCTCTCTGTGTGTGCAGCCAAGGGATGCGCCTGAATGTGGTGACGTAGGGACGAGGACCAATAGATCCATGACGAGGGCGGGGGCTGCTAACTCCGTCGGCTGACAAGACGTTATGGTGCGTTCAGGGCAACCCGTAACTTGTGTTTTTCCGACCTGTGAACTCGTACCAGTTCGATCTGGTACGAGTTCACGGGTCAGAAGTTACGAGTGGCCGTTATAGTGACTTTCACAGGTAAAACAGGTCGGAAAAACACGAGTGGGTTGCCTGGAACGCTACAAAGTCGTAAGTTGTGACTTGAAGCTGTAACTTACGGTTTCAAAAGCCTGCCTGGAACGCAGCATTAGCCAAAACCACCGGATCGCTTACTTCTGCTTTAACCTATAATCCTAACTGTCTGCAACAGAATAGACATTTAAAATAGAAACAGCCTTTTTACTCACACATTCGACTCAGAGGGTTCAAATACGTATAGAGGGTTAAAAGACCATCACACTCAGTAAGTCAGCATCGGGGGTTGTTTTTTCTTTTGTGTGTCGGTGTGTGTGTGTGTGTGTGTGTGTGTTAACAGTCTGACAGACGTTCTGAAGTCAAGAGGAACTCCTTGCCCTTTTCACACACTTATACAAACATGCCTGTTTGTAACCTCTTTAAAACACACACACACACACACACACACACACACACACACACCATACCCAGATCTAATCCTAAAGCCTGTGAACTGACTGGCCTTATAAACTGTGTGTGTGTTTGTTTGGGGGGGGGGTGCTGTAGAACTGGCCTCAAGTGCAAGTCTGACTGACGGTCAAGTGATGGATACAAAGTCAACACACACACACAGACACACACATACACACACACATACACACACAGAATTTCACACATTCCTGGAGCGTCTGCAGCCCAACACACCTGGAGGAGATGATTGTTCGGATGTTTTATGGTCACACACACTCGGTCTTCATCGCCTACATCAGGTGAAATGTCCCACACGCCAAATCATCTTCAGCTGAACTCAGTTTTATCTGAAACATCTGTACAGCTGTGAAGAGAGAGATGCTGCTCTCTTTTTTAAAATTAAACCGATCCCTTTTTATTTATTCATTTATTTATTTTTTGACGACACAACACAACAATCATGCGTTCTGGAAAATGATGAGCTGATTGATTGACTTATTTTCTCATCTATAAAATGTGCCTCATTGCATTGAGAGATTTTTGGAGGATTTTAAACTTACACACTCTAGATTCAGTCATAAACTGTTAATATAGCTAATCTGAGTAAATTTAACACTGGGAGTTGAAGTTACTCTCTATTACTCTCTACAATTTTTAAATCAAGGAAAGGACAAGGAAAGAAGGTAAATATAAATGTGTCCTTCTTCAAAAGCTAATGCTCTGTATTTGTGTTGGGCTACTAACTGATAACACAGGCTACCCATCGGCCTCAGCTCTACAGTGAGACCATCCATCCATCATCCATCCATCATACATCCATCCATCATCCATCCATCAGAACAGACAAACAGCTGTCAAGCAACATCTGCTTCTCTGATATAAAGTCCCAGGGTGCACTTCAGCCAGTCACACAGCTCCAGATTCACACAACAGTGAACTCCTTCAGTTCAATTTGCTCCTGAAATACTTTTTTTTTCTCCCTTTGATAAATCCAGTAACCATGGTAATGTGTTTGGATTACAAATTAAGCTTTCATGTGGAACACCCCCCATTTCATTTTCAGTGTGTGTGTGTGCAGACTCTTGGTCAAACAAAACAAGCCATCATAGAATAGTAGCCTACCTAAATGATTTATAAAGACCACTTGCTCTTTACAACCTGACATTTAATCATCCATTCATTCATTCAGTTTCAGTGTATGATTATTTGTTGATTATTTGTTTGCACTATAATTAATGATTTTAACATAGGCTAATATATAATTTCAGAATGGATGTGCTGCGTCTACTGTTATAGGAGCACAGAGTTTGGGTTTGAGAGCAAACTGATGTATGATCAGCAGTAGGCTAGGCTAAGAGCAGTGTGTTGAGAGGAGCTGGAGCATTTTATTAAAACATGGTTGAGCTTTTGAGTTGTTCCCACTTCTTTAGATGAACCAACATGTTAACAGTGTTTGTTTGTCTTGAGCCAGAGGAGGAGTGACTGAGGTATGAACCCGGTGTCACCTCAAAACACTGCAACAGCTGTGGAGACAAATAATGATCCTGCTCACCCGGTCAGCACGGCTCTCCTGCGGCCCCCGGCCTCATGCCCCCCGCCGGGACCCCTCGCTGCCGCCGGCTGGCTGTGCTCCAGCCTCGGGGGGGTCGGTCTGCCGGTGCCGGTGCCCTGCCTCTTCTCCTCAGCCTCCCGGTGCTGGGGCGGCTCGCCCGGGCTGTCCCCCCGGAGAGGATGAAGCGTTAACATCCAGCCCGTCCACAGGCACAGCACACACAGCCGCATGTCTGAGCCCAGCTTCAAAAAAAGAAAGAAAGAAAAAAGAAAGAAAGTCTGCAAGTTGTTTGTGTGTATGTGTGTGTGTGTGGTGCAGTTAAAACACCGTAAAATGCATGGTGCGCCCCGGAGAGACCTGAGGTGACGGACTTTCGCCTGTTGGAAACTTCCCAGCCAATCTGACCCCCCAGGTCGCCCGGCCTCTGGATTTATACCGCCGTCGGCCAATAGGAGCAGAGCAGCTCCGCAGCCAATAGGAGTAAAGCTGTGGTCTTTGGTTTACATTTATTATTCTAAAGAGAGAAGGAAAATGTTACTTTTTGATTTTGATTTTTGGTAAAATTCTTTATTCATAAAAGTAGATAAGAAAACCCCTTGTTTTGTTGTTTTCAGAAAAGAAATGGAGCTTTTTTAAAATATATATATTTAGGCCTACTAGGCAAATTCAACAAATCAAAGGGCTATTTAAAACAATAATGGGCTTCATGCACAGCTCCTATAGGCTAGGCCTACTTCCTGAACTTTATTTCCTTTATTTCCTGTTATTACAAACTGATTAATCCAGGTGTGTCTGACCTCACAACGATGGTCAGACACACAGTTTGTCCAATAATGTAAGACAGGAAATAAATAAATATTTCAGGAAGTAGTGGAGCTGTGCATAAAGCCCAACCTTTTTATTTACCCCTGGCTCATCGTTCTTTCTGTATGCTGTTCGTTATAGCCTTATTTGTAGGGCTATTTCTTCTTTTTTCAATAATGAAAAAATGTTTAAAGATAATATATAACGAGAGAGAGAGAGAAATTCTGTCATTTGTTAGGAGAACAAAGAGCCACTGCTTTAGAAGCAGCAAAATATGTTTGTGCCTGTCACAAAAAGAGAGAAGAGCTGCTCCTGCTTAATGATGTCTACTCATCTACTCTGTTTGTTCATTAGTATCATCTTTATTATTAGGCTATATTATCTGTTTATTTATTTATGTTGTATGTGTTATTTTACCATTTTTGTAACGCTTTGGTAATATTGTAATGACAGTCATGCCAATAAAGCTTGTGAAATTGAATTGAAATTGAAAGAGAGAGAGACCTCTGGCTGCAGAGGCTTTTGTTTTGAAGGGGGTTACCGGAAGTGGCCGTTGACAGCGTCTAAAACCTCCACTGTGAAGCTACTGTGAGCGTGACCTAACGTGTTCACACAGATACTACTGGGACAGTCTGACCCGGGTTAAGACGGTTCCCGGGCCCTGACCCGGGTAAAGGAGCTGGTCTGGTCTGGTCTGGTCTGGTCTGGTCTGGTCTGGTCTGGTCTGAGTCTCTGAGCTCACACACCGACATTGAAGTGCACGAGCGCAGACAGACCGACAGGCTGCTGCGGCTCGTGCTGCTGGTTGTTGTTGTTAGCTTGTTAGCTTCTGGGCTAACTCACTAACTAACTAACTAACTAACCAACTAACTAACTGAACTCCAACCTGAACGGACGGGATGGATCTGTTTGACGACCTGCCGGAGCCCACACACACCTGCGGTGAGTTGTTGTAATGATGACAGAGCAGCAGCAGAATCAAACAGCTGGTGAATCACCTGCTGCGATGCTAAGGAAGACAGAGGTGTTTGAATGGGCTAACACACAGACTCCCATTAACACTATGAAGATATGCATGGGGATATAACGTTAAGCTTAATGATTCAGTTATTTATTATTTAATTGGATATAAAAAGGACAGCAGCGGTTGCATGACTTCTCTCAGTGAATATGTAATAGGCAAGGCAAGGCAATTTTATTTGTATATCCCGTTTTTACAAACAGTTTGTCTCAAAGGGCTTTACATGGCATCGTAATAACATCCTCTGTCCTTAGACCCTCACATCCACTGAGGAAAAACTCCATGGAAAACCCTTTAGCCGTGTAATTATGAGAGTTATCACCACTGAAGGTTTAGTGGTCTAGGTCTGATGATGAACCTGTGTCTGTGACATCTGCTCTGTCTGTTTCTCCATGCAACATTAAAACATGTGACTGCTGTTAAAGTTGTGATTTAATAGGGTTTTTTGTTTTTGTTTTTTGAGGAATGGGGCTGTGAAAAATAATCAAAACTCTAAGTCTAAAGTCTAAGTTTGAAGTCAAAAGTTTTTGTTTTTATTTTGATGCTGTAGCTGTCAGGTGTAATCGTGAGGAGTTGTCGTCACAGCTCAGAGCCCCGCCCCCCTTCTCCGCCATGATGGAAGGATTCCGGTGGCAAAAGCCTTACTAGTCTATGGGCAAAACAAAATCGTCTACTCCGTAATTTACTGTTTTACAATGCCTGGAAATCACTGCTGTGTTAAAAACTGCTCCAGTGATTTACTTTCTCCTTATTCTTTCTTGTAATTTGTTGATCTGTTGGCGCAAAAAAGAGCTAGAATTTAGTCCGTCTCTGTGCTGTTCTGATGACGTTGCCCCTGGCAACCGATAGCGTCTCCTTCCATCATGGCCGACCGGACTGTAAAAAGCTCAAACCCCGCCCAGATTAGACCAAATCGGCACGTGACTCCTCACTCTCAATAGCTTCATGACATTTCAGCAGCAGCATCAGTATTTCACTGCAGTAAGTCAGACACCCACACGACACGAGCCCCCTGTCCTGAGGAAGCGGGGCCTGCAGCCTGCTAGTCTGCTGCATTATGTGTAGGATTTTACATTTCCAATATCATCATGGCCAGACCAGAGGAGCTGGGGGGCCTCTGCTGGGGCCTGACTGGCAGGGAAACTCACTGCTGAGTAGGGATGTCACGATTACAGATTTTCTTGGTACGATTATTGTCAGAGAATTTATCACGGTATTACGGTTATCACGATTATTATGCATCAATACATTTCAAAACACCATGAATGTGTAAAATCAAATACAGTCAAAATATAATTACATCTAATCTCTGAATATAGGACCAGTTATTAATCCAGCAGGGGAAGTGTTTGAAATATTTAAGTCATTAATTTTCATCTATACCAAAAGTTTATTTTAATCATTTTTTTACAATACAAATGACACGCAAACATTTAAATTCCTACCAATTCAGCGTTACTTTAGATAAATGGACCAGTATCTGTGCATTTACCTTTACTTTGGCGCACAACTACCGATAAAGTTTCAACATAATCTTTTTCAGAAAGTGACGGTATTTAGAAATCTTTACGATCAATTAATTGTGGCGTTTAATACCGCGATTAATTGTGAAAACAAGTAATTGTGACATCCCTACTGCTGAGTGTGTAGTGACCTTCACGCCCATCATCTGCCATCACAGAGGAGGTGATGATGATGATGATGATGATGATGATGATGATGATGATGGCAGGTTGGGTCGGGGACTGGGTGTCTAGATCCATGTCATTGTAGACTAGCTTCACCTACATGTTACTACACCAAGAGCTTTAAAGGGATAGTTCAACATTTTGGCAAATTGGCCCATTGGCATAATCCCTATAGTCATAGCAGTATATACGCTAATTACCTTTAATTGTCGGTCACCACGCTATGAGATAATAACGGGAGTTGTTTTCAAGGAAAATTCAGAGACTGCTTGCCGGAAAACTGCCCCCGACAGAAACGCATAACAGCTGTTTTGCATGAATTTCCATCTAAAACAACTCTGTGTGGTAACGTTGTGTTATTATCTCATAGCGTGGTGAATGTGCAGGTCACAACTTGTCCACCAGAGCGTTGTGGAGTTGTTGGATTGTGTATTTGATGAGTTTGATGAGGGAAACCAAGAAATCCCATAATGAGCCTCCGTAGCGTAGCTCTGAGCAGCTCACAGCTCTGCTCCGCCGTTCTAAATATAGCTTGCACCGACAATTAAAGGTAACGAACCTAACTGCTATGACTATAGGGATTATGGCAATGGGCCAGTTTGCCAAAATGTTGAACTGTCCCTTTAAGAGGAGAAATTAGCCCATTTTGTACATAGAATAGAATAGAATAGTTGTCTTGTACACAAATTGAACAAAACAAAACAAAACAATGCACTTAAAACTACTTAAAAACAAGAACTACGCCTGAACTTTGTGTCGGTTTGGTTTCCCTCAGGTCCGGTCTTATCTCCGCCGGTCACAGCTCAGCCACAGAGCGCCAAAGAAGAAGAGAAGGAGGAGAAAAGTGTAAAGCGAAAACGAGAAGATGTCGAGTCTTGCCCTGAGAAAAGAGAGGAGGAGGAGGAGGAGGAGGAGGAGGAGGAGCAGGAGGAGGAGGAGCGGAGGGAGATCAAGAAAGTTTGTAAAGAAGGTTTTCAGCTGTTCCAGCACAATGTTTGTTTGCTTCTCTTCCTCTAATTACAGCCTCAGACCCCGAGTGGAGCGAAATATGACAAGTAGAGATGATGAGTGTTGGTGTAAAGAGTTACAGCAGAACTTACTTTGTGTGTGTGTGTGTGTGTGTGTTGTTGTGTTGTGTTGTTGTGTTGCTTCAGGCCTGCCTGTGTTGAAAGGCTTCGTGGCGGCGAGGCGCGGTGAGCGGGAGGAGATGCAGGACGCTCACGTTCTGCTAGCGGACATGAGCAGCTGTCTGTCGTCGGCTCTACCGGGACAAGTGTAAGACCTGCACACCTTCACACTGCAGCGCATCATCTAGTCCAACCCAGTTCCCTGTGTCATCATGGGATCAATACGTTTTCCTGAAATTAGGGGGCGACCCGATGGTTCGATTCGGGGAGGTCTGATCCAGGCATCCTAGCATTTTGGTGGCCCCCTAAACAAGATTTTTGTTTGTGGCCCAAATCACTGGTTAAAACTGAATACAGACGTGTTTATCCCTCTGAGGTTTGAGGCCATTTTCTCGACTTTTACATATTTTCTTAAATGTATCTTTTTAAGATACTTGCAGATGTAACAATACTCAAGTGTTTTCTGTCTAAATATTAGAACCTCCGCTGTAAGCACACTGAGGCCAGTTTGTCCTAGAACACTGTCAGGGTTTATACAGGAATCTTGAAGTTAATTTTAATACCTTTTTAAGACTTTTTCAAGACCTTCTCAATATTTTTCAACACCTCACCGCCACTTCAAGCTGTAACTTTTACATCAGTGACACTTTTAACTTAACAGTTTTAGTTTGTGATAAAGACATTAGACCACTATGATGCTACAGAATTCACAATAGGCTGAGATAATAAATCAAAGGCAAAGTTTATCAAAAAAAAAAAAAAACATTGCTCCACTCTCAAAAAACAAAAACAACAATTTTCTTTTCTTTTTCATGTACCGGTTCATCTTTGTTTTTTTAAAAATGAATAAATTCACACACTTTTACAATGTTTTTTAGGACTCAAACTCTTGGACAGCTAATTCAGAAAAAATACCGTCAAAATGTAAGACTTTATAAAGTCATGGAAAGACTTTTTAATACTTTTTAAGGGTCTTAATTTTCCCCAAATTGATTTATCACCTTTTAATACTTTTCAAGACCCCGCGGATACCCTGACTGTATAAAGAAATAATTTAGGCCAAATGCTGGAAATTTGAGGTCTGCTTTTTGAAAAATTTCCAGTCCCTTGTGAAAACACAGTCATGAGACTGAACTGTTTTGGTGCTTGAAATAGGATATGAATACAGTAATAGAGAAGTGTAGAAAACAAGTCTAAAATGACATTTTGTCAGATTGCTTTTTGAGCACAAATGTTGTCATTCTGCCGTTCTATTTTCACCAAATGTCTCAAATGTGAGATAAAAGAAGCTGAATATTGACTTCACATTACATATAAAGCTCATAGCTGCACGTGCAGACCTCAGGATGTTTAAATGACTTGATGAACCCCGGTACCTTTCTGATCATGTGGCCCCCCACCTAACGGCTGTGGCCCTAAACAACCACATAGAGTGTTTATGCCAGGGGCCGGCCCTGGTCTGGTCCAACTATCAACCTTGTCGTTGAATCGTCGCAAAATGTGGTTCTGAAAAAAAGATCATACCATTCTGAATATCTTCTAATATAGGCTGGCTTATTTTAATACAAACATCACAGTGGGTCTCTCTCTCTCTCACACTTGATGTTGTTTCCCTTCAATGGAGGGAAAAATAAATTCGGGCCTAAAGTTTAAAGGGATAGTTCACCCAAAATCGAAATTTCACTCATTATCTCCTCCCCCTCATGTGGACTAAGGGCTGGGAGAAGTTTCAGAGTCCTCCGTGGCTTCTCTGAGTTACAGGGGGTCTCGGCGTAGCAGTGCATGTCCATATGACGGTTGCAAATGGATACCAACTGTCTTCGTAACAAAAAGACACACCAAAAAACATCCAGATACCTCCATGCTGCTCGTATGAAATGTCCGTCTTGTATTGAAGCCCCGAAATGCGAAATTGTCACGTATCCCTCCGCCCAGGGTTAGCGCCCGCCGATCAGCAGTTGGTTAGCTCCAAATAAAAACTGTGTTTTTCCTGCACTTTGAGGGGCTGGAAAAAATGATATTATAGCGAACAATGGAACTGTGTTTTTTTTTTTTCAGGTAAAACCTCTTTTAGGCCGTGAAAATAGGCCGTTTCTTTGGGTCTGTTCACAACACTTTATGTTGTAAATCTCTGGGCAGGGCTATTATGGGCTGGCGTTGCTAACGGGAGGAGTGCAGAGAGTCTTCTACTGCAATTAAAGTACTTAGGGGCTATTTTTAGATTATACAACCCCACTTTTTAAAAAAAAATGCTACTATCCCTTTAATGTTGGAGCTGCAGTGCTGCCAGGAGCTCCAAAGACACACACTGTGATTGGTTGTGTGGAAATGCACTGGTCAAAACAATATAATATGAACAAGGCTGTGTTAGTGGGACCGACCAGCTGCCTGAGTTGATGTCTGATTCGTCCCTCTGCCTCCCTCCTGCAGGTCTCGTGTTTCGTACTTCGCCGTGTTCGACGGTCACGGTGGAGCCCGAGCCTCTCGCTACGCCGCCGAGCACCTCCATCACAATCTGGCCAAGAAATTCCCCAGCGGTGAGTTCACAGGTTCACAGCTTTACAGAGACGGTCGGTGGTTGAGGTTGTTTGCAGATATTACTTTTATTCAGCCGGTTCTTCTTTGGGTTGGGAGGAGGGGGATCGGTTTCCTGTTTGACGCTGTTGTCTTGAAGACAGAGGGAAACTCCATCTCCAGATTGGTTTATTTGTGTATAGCTCTCAAAAAGAAAACATCCTCCCACCTTTTTAAAAAAACATATTTGCATACAACTATCAATTTTATACTTATTTCACACTTTTATTCCCCCTTATTATACCCCCTCATTCCCGTACTTCTCAGTCTCAGGTTGGTGTATTCTACAGAGGCTCCAGAATGTGGAATTGATTGCCTATACATTTGTTCGATAGAGAGCACTGAAGTCACTCCTTCTAACCAACCAACATTTTCCATAATGGACTACCTACTGTATATAAATTGGGACTACTCAATAGTCATACCAATATTCAACTATCTTATACATGAACCTTAACTCCAAACTATGTCACCAGTATGCTCTTAGTTAATGTCTGTGCTGAACTATAGATAGGGCTTTAATACGTGTGAGTGAATGTTTCTCACAATGAGTAATTATTGGGTTCCTGAAGTGCATTGTCATTGGTGCTTTGTGAAATTGTTTTTTATTATTATGTGTAAAACATTTTTGTGGCTCACAAATGTCCTAGAATATGTAATCTGGTGAATGCTTCTTCTTCTTCTCCTTCACACTCTTTTGGAACTTATATGTTGTATCTTAAATCAGTAATGTGTAAAATGTCTGGTTTCTTTAAGGAGATTCTGAGAATGTGGACAAACTGATTAGGAAATGTCTCCTAGACACGTTCAAACAGACGGACGAGGACTTCCTGAAGAAAGCCTCCAGCCAGTAAGAAATCAAAACTGTATAGTTGGAATACCAGGCTGAGAGAGCCACACTGATATGGACTTGTATCTGTAAGTCTCTTTCTTTGGGAGAAGTATGAGTTTTATATCATCATGTCTGACTATCGTTATGTTGAGAATGCCTCCATATACACTGCCTTGTTAGTTAGTTAGTTAGTTAGTTAGTTAGTTTGTCTTTATTGTCTCCCTTGGGAGAAATTGATCGTGGACAGACCAGAGACTCAAGGCGCCATGAACACATACACAAAACAAACACATCATCATATCCCCCAGCTCCTTGCGCGTCCCCCCACAATGTCCTGAAATCACCTATACATATAAAAATAAAAAGACAATGATAATAATAATACCATGATGGCCATCTGACCCCTTGCTACAGCAACATTATTGCACATTCCTCTTTACATTCAGCAGCATGTTCCTGGAAACAGATGTTATAATCTGAAAGGTGTTCAGAAAAGAAAATAGAATTTGATCCCACTATGAGTCTTAGTGTAATCACTCATCTATCAGACGATGTAGCCCAAACTTTGTGTATCATTCTATTTTCCAGTAAACCCGGGATGAAAGTGGGATTGTTTTTTTTCACATTGGATAATGCAGGCGCGCAAATTATGCGTCACGTTGCTCACGATTCATCAGCCACTGATATCAGGATCAAACGTCTGAGAAAAACCAGGAAGCTTTGACAGATCCCTGTGGTCCATCACTTAGCCCCCGCTAGCTAAGTTAGCAAGCTTTAACGTAGCTAGCCTACTAGCTAACAGTTAGCTACGTTAGCTAAACACACTTGAACACACACACACACACACACACCAAGCTGGACAACATCCAATCAGATTTTTCAAAACACTGTTGTGTACCAAACATTGAATATCCCGCCCACTCGATAACGCCCAGTAGAGTTAGTTTTCCTTGGCGGGACAAACAGGACAAACGGCCATTTTTGAACACCTTTAACCCTCCTGTTGTCCTCCTGGGTCAAGGAAGGAAGGAAGGAAGAAAAGAAAGAAGGAAGAAAGGACGATGGGAAAGAAGGAAGGAAGGAAAGAGAGAGGGTAGGAAGGAAGCAAAGAAAGAAGGAAGGAAGGATGAAGGGAAAGAAGGAAGGAAGGACAAAGGGAAAGATGGAAGAAAAGAGGAAGGGAAGGAAGAAGGAAAGAAGGACGAAGGGAAAGAAGTAAGAAAAGAAAGAGGGAAGGAAGTAAGAAAAGAAAGAAGGAAGGAAGGACGAAGGAAGGGAAGGAAAGAAAGAAGGACAAAGGGAAAGATGGGAGGAAAGAGGAAGGGAGGACGAAGGGAAAGATGGGAGGAAAGAGGAAGGGGGAAAGGAAGGAAAGATAGAAGGAGGGAGGGAACAGACTGGGTCAAAAAGGAAGGAAGAAGTAAGGACGAAGGGAAAGAAGGGAAGGGGAAGAGGATGGAAAGAAAGATGGAAGGAGGAAACAGATCAGGTCAATTGGATCAAAGGAGGAAGGAAGAAAAAATGAGGACAAAGGGAAGGAAAGAAGGGAAGGAAAAAGGATTGTGGAAAGAAGGAAGGATGGAGGAAGGCAACAGATTGGGTCAATTTGACCCAGAAGGACGACAGGATTAAGGCAGTGGGCTCTATTGGACCTGTTGTGTGTGTGTGTGTGTGTGCAGTGAAGTCAGCTTCATCTGTTGTGAACAGGAAACCGGCGTGGAAGGACGGCTCCACGGCAACCTGTCTGCTGGTGGTGGACGACACGGTGTACGTGGCCAATCTGGGAGACAGCAGGGTGAGCTGGGCTACTTTGTCTGACTGATGGGGTTGAATGATGCGTTGGATTTGGAGCTTCCTCAGTGGTCTTTGTAGAGGATTTGGCACAAATATTTTATATGAGACGGCCTTTCAGTCTGCAGTATTGACAAGATAGACCAGTGTTTTTCAACCTTGGGGTCGGGAGCCCATGTGGGGTCGCCTGGAATTCAAATGGGGTCACGAGCCAGAAAAGGTTGGGAACCTCTGAGATAGACAGACAGGAGATCATATGACCAGCAGCTCATTAGTAGTAGTAGTAGTAGTAGTAGTAGAAACGATTTTTAAATAGATTTTTTTTTTCAAGAATCGATTTTTTTTTTTTTTTTAATTTTTTTTTTTTAAATATTGTGCAATGTGCATTTGTTAGCCTTTTTTACATACAGAGAGTACAGGTTTTGAAAAGGGTTTAAGTTCACTTAATAATGGATTATGTTAATTTATAGGCTCCTACAGTATTTGTGTGCAGATAAATGTTAAAAATGCTAAAGACTAAAAATCGAGAGAATCTGCAATATCGTAGAATCGCAATTTAAATCGAATCGCCATCCAAAAAATCGTAGAAGAATCGAATCAGGAGAAAAGCGTATCGTCCCAGCCCTAAGTAGTAGTAATAATAGTAGTAATTCAGTGCATCCATCATGAGCCTCCTCCATTGGCTGAGGTGTTGTACCATAAGCAGGGCCGGTCGCTGGCATAAACCCTCTATGTGGTTGTTTAGGGCCACAGCCGTTAGGTGGGGGGGGGGGCCACATGATCAGAAAGGTACCGGGGTTCATCAAGTCATTTAAACATCCTGAGGTCTGCACGTGCAGCTATGAGCTTTATATGTAATGTGAAGTCAATATTCAGCTTCTTTTATCTCACATTTCAGACATTTGGTGAAAATAGAACGGCAGAATGACAACATTTGTGCTCAAAAAGCAATCTGACAAAATGTCATTTTAGACTTGTTTTCTACACTTATCTATTACTGTATTCATATCCTATTTCAAGCACCAAAACAGTTCATTCTCATGACTGAAGGAGTGTTTTCACAAGGGATTTGACATTTTTTAAAAAGCAGACCTCAGATTTCCAGCATTTGTCCTAAATTATTTCTTTCTACAGTGTTCTAGGACAAACTGGCCTCAGTGTGCTTACAGCGGAGGTTCTAATATTTAGACATAAAACACTTGAGTATTGTTACATCTGCAAGTATCTTAAAAAGATCAATTTAAGAAAATATGTAAAAGTCGAGAAAATGGCCTCAAACCTCAGAGGGATAAACACGTCTGTATTCAGTTTTAACCAGTGATTTGGTCCACAAACAAAAATCTTGTTAAGGGGGCCACCAAAATGCTAGGGCCGGCCCTGACCATCAGATGGCAGTGGAGACAGAGGATGTGGTGACGGTCTGAACCACATCAGGCTGCGGTGGTCACGTGTCTCTGTGCTCCTCTCCAGGCGGTGCTGTGCCGGATGGAGGCGGCGGCGGCAGACGGACAGAGGAGGTCGGTGACTCTCGCTCTGAGCAAAGAACACAACCCCACCATGTACGAGGAGAGGATGAGGGTCCAGAGAGCAGGAGGGACGGTCAGGTTGGTACACCACCACACACACCCACACAACACTGCAGCAACCCAGATGTAGCAGCTGTAAATATTAGGGATGTCACGATTACTTGTTTTCACAATTAATCGTGGTATTAAACGCCACAATTAATTGTTCGTAAAGATTCCTAAATACCGTTACTTTCACAAAAATTTGATGTTGGAACCTTATTTGCAGATGTGGCGCAAAAATAAAGGTAAATGCTCAGATACTGGTCCATTTATCTAACGTAACATTGAATTAGTAGGAATTTAAATGTTAGCGTGTCATTTGTAGTTCAAAAAAAAGAGCAAAACAAAAAAGGATTAAAATAAACGCAAACATTTGGTATAGATAAGAATTTATGACCTGAATATTTCAAATGTTTCCCCTGGGGATTAATAATTGGTCATACATTAATAGATACTTGAAATATTTTGTGTAAACAATGAGTAATGTAATTATATTTTGACTATTGATTTTACACATTCATAGTGTTGTGAAATTAATTTGTGCATAATAATCGTGATAACCTAAACACCGTGATTATTTCTCTGACAATAATCGTACCAAGAAAATGTATAATCGTGACATCCCTAGTAAATATTATTCCTGTTCAGTGTACATATTATCAATTCCTTTTGGACTATTTGCACCATTTTGAATAATAAAGTATCTCTTATCTTATCTCTTAAAACTTGACTTATCCTGGATCATCTGTGTGCTGCAGGGACGGCAGGGTTCTGGGTGTCCTGGAGGTGTCCCGGTCTTTTGGAGACGGTCAGTACAAGCGCTGTGGAGTGATCTCCACCCCGGACCTGAGGAGGTGTCAGCTCACAGCCAATGACAGGCAAGAACAGGACCACGGGCGGCGTGGCTCGATGAGACCCAGTGAAACCGCGTGGTGACTTCCAGCTGACGTGTGCTCTCTCTTTCTTTCTCTGCACAGGTTCATCATTCTGGCCTGTGACGGTCTGTTCAAAGTGTTTTCTGCAGACGAAGCTGTTAAATTCGTCCTAAACATCCTGCAG
Organism: Trachurus japonicus; assembly: GCF_045865225.1. Lineage (NCBI taxonomy): Eukaryota > Metazoa > Chordata > Actinopteri > Carangiformes > Carangidae > Trachurus > Trachurus japonicus. The sequence continues at coordinate 41,051,111 of NC_140919.1, read as the reverse complement.
GTGTGTCTCTCTCTCGCTTTCTACCACCTTAGATTTGGCTTTATCACAGCCGCCCGCTTGAATCTTGATTCAGCTGTGTTACTGTAGCATTGTGCTGTCAGGTCCACTTTTAGATGACGGGAGCTGTCTTATCCCTATCAACGGACTGATTGTTTTGTCACCATACCTGAGTGTAGCATTAGAAGAAAACATATATTAGATTAAGTCAAAAAAATGTGGTCAGTTAAAGGGATAGTTCAACATTTTGGCGAATTGGTCCATTGCCGTAATCCCTATGGTCATAGCAGTAGGTTCGTTACCTTTAATTGTTGGTCCAAGCTATTTTTAGAACGGTGGAGCAGAGCCGTGAGCTGCTCAGAGCTACGTTACGGAGGCTCATGGGATTTCTTGGTTTCCCTCATCAAACTCATCAAATACAAAATCCATATAATCTCATAGCGTGGTGAATGTGCAGCTCACAACTTGTCCACGAAAGCGTTTTGGAGTTGTTGGATTGTGTATTTGATGAGTTTGATGAGGGAAACCAAGAAATCCCATTAGCCTCCGTAGCGTAGCTCTGAGCAGCTCACGGCTCTGCTCCGCCGTTCTAAAAATAGCTTGCACCGACAATTAAAGGTAACAAACCTACTGCTATGACTATAGCAATTATGGCAATAAGCCAATTTGCCAAAATGTTGAACTATCCCTTTAATGTAAAGGTAGGGTTGAAGGTCTTATTCTGGAGCATTTTTTTACTAAATTGCTTGAAACAACCAGGTAATTAACCTGTAAAACCACCATCCAATCATCTTGAACGCCACCTTCAAGATGATTGGATCATGATGTGTCAATCTAGATGCCGTCTGGTAGGTGGTGATGTAGCTCTAAGCTGGATGTTGGGTGTTTTCTTTCAAAGCGCTGCTGCGCAGTGACACGCGACAGTATCAGGGAAAGCTCACATTGAGATTACATTGGGTCGAGTCACACCTGAATATTTGCTTATTTATCGTAAGTCGAATCGTCATCGCGATATTGCACAGTGTGATCGCACATTTTGCTGATATGGTGCAGGCCTACCATACACACTCATTAGTGTTTGTTAGTTACAGGGGGTCTCGGCGTAGCAGTGCATGTCCATATGAAGGTTGCAAATGGATACCAACTGTCTTCGTAACAAAAAGACACACCAAAAAACATCCAAATACCTCCATAGTGCTCGTATGTAATGTCCCTCTTGTATTGAAGCCCCGGAATTCGAAATTGTCCCGAAAAAAATTAAATAAGTCTATATTTCAAGCTTGTTTTGTAGCGGAAGCTTCTCGAAGCTCCTCTTCCTGGTTCGTCAAATTTTACGAACCGGGAAGAGGAGCTTTGGCTACAAACAAGCTTGAAAAATAGACTTTTAAAAATTTTTTCGGGATAATTCGGGCTTCAATACAAGACGGACATTACATACGAGCAGCATGGAGGTATCTGGATGTTTTTTGGTGTGTCTTTTTGTTACAAAGACAGTTGGTATCCATTTGCAACCGTTATATGGACATGCACTGCTACGCCGAGACCCCCTGTAACTCAGAGAAGCCACGGAGGACTCTGAAACTTCTCCCAGCCCTTAGTCCACATGAGGGGGAGTAGCGGCTGTGGCTCAGGAGGTAGAGCGGGTTGTCCACTAACCGGAAGGTCGGTGGTTCGATTCCTTGGGCAAGACACTGAACCCACACTTGCCCCCCGATGTGTCCATTGGGTGTACGAATGTGTGTGAATGGTTTGATTTCTGCGCTGTATGAATGTGTGTGAAAGGGTGAATGTGACCAACAGTGTAAAGCGCTTTGAGTGGTCCAAGAGACTAGAAAAGCGCTATATAAGTGCAAGTCCATTTACCATTTAGATAATGAGTGAAATTTCAATTTTGGGTGAACTATCCCTTTAAGGGAATTGAAGTTCCATGAATGTAGAGAATGATTATGCCTTACATAGAAGTAAAAGAAACATTAGATTAGATTAGATAAATGACTGAAGGTGGAGTTGTGATTGTATGTTTGTGTTATTATTGTCATTGTGTACTTATATGTACAACCCCCCCCCCTCCCCCCCCATGCAGGAGGGGAGTGTGGAGCAGCGGCTGGCGGAGGAGGAGGAGCGGTTTGAAGCGGCCTGCCAGCAACTGGCCAGTGAGGCGGTGAGACGAGGCTGTGCCGACAACGTCACTGTGATCCTGGTTTCTATTGGCTCCTGAAAACGTGCACATCACTGTCACCATCATCATCATCATCATCATAACATATGCACACAGCTTTGGTTTTACTCCAAGATGCAGCTGAACGTCTCCTCTTTGTTTTGTCTATGTTCCAATAAAAAGCTTTTTATTTACAGTTCCCTGTGTAAATGGTTTAATGACCCGAGTCTCTGTTTGTCTTCCTTCTAAGCATCACACAGCTCTTTAGTGTAGTTCAGCTTCAAATAACACCAGGAACACTGCCATGACAGTATAGACTTTTGCTGCGTTCAAGACAACTCGGAAAAATGAATTGAACGGCGTTGAACTCGGAAATTACAGGTCGGAAACTCGGGTATCATATCAGAGCTCCGACTTTCTGACTTGACGTCACAACAACATCAAAACATGGCGGCCCTCGTCTTAAACGGTTAGAATTTAGACATTTAAAGTTGTTTGTTGAGGTTTGAATGCATATTTTTGTGTATTATTGCAGTAGCCTGTATGAAATACGTTTATATTAAGCTGTGATTGTTGTACGGTGTGAAATTGCGGCCATTGTATGTGACGGAAATAAGGTTTAACTGTTATCAAGGCTATAACTCTTCCGAGTTCCTGCAGCGTGAACGCAATGATGTCAAAAGTCTCCGAGTTGGGAATTCCGACCTCCGAGTTGTTATGAACGCAGCATTTGTTACAAAAAAACTGTCAGCCTTCATGCTGCTCTAAATGACATGATGACGGCCCATGTCAGTCCACTGTGACATCATCATTGAATTATAAATCCACTGTGACTGTTGTCAGCCCTTTGATAAAAACGAATGATGTAGTCTGTCTGTCCACTGTGACCGAAGTGAATAATCTCATTCTTCTGTGATGTCACAAATGACTGTAGTCAGCCAATTCATAAAAAAAATAATGTAGTCAGTCCACTCTGACATCATAAGTAAATGTCATTGTGACATCACAAGTGACTGTAGTCAGCCCTTTGGTTAAAAAAAAAAAAAAAAAAAGACGTACTAGTCAGTCTATTGTGACATCACAAGTGATTTCAGTTAGCCCCTCGGGGAAAAAAAAGTAGATCATATATGCTGCGTTCATAACAACTCGGAGGTCGGAATTCCCAACTCGGAAATTTCCGACTTCCGACATCATTGTGTTCACGCTGCAGGAACTCGGAAGAGAAAAAACATGGATACCTGAAGGAAGTTTGGCGTATTGTGGCTCATAGCTGAATATGAAAAATCAATGCAGCAGTAAATGATGTTTATGTTGGAGGAGAGGAGACGCTGCAGATGAGTGCACATATAATGTTACAGCCTTGATAACAGTTAAACATTATTTCCGTCACATACGAGGAAACGAGCAATTTCACACCGTACAACAATCACAGCTTAATATAAACGTATTTCATATCGGCTACTGCAATAATAGCCTACACAAAAATATACACTCAAACCTCAACAAACAACTTAAAATGTCTAAATTCTAACCGTTTAAGACGAGGGCTGCCATGTTTTGATGTTGTCGTGACGTCAAGTCAGAAAGTCGGAGCTCTGATATGATACTCGAGTTTCTGACCTGTAATGTCCGAGTTCGACGCCGTTCAATTCATTTTTTTACAACTCGGAGCTCGTTTTTTTCCGACTTCTGAGTTGTCTTGAACGCAGCAATATAGTCAGTCCACTGTTACATCATAAGTGACTGTAAATAAATGATGTAGTCGGTCCATGGTGACATCACTAGTGAATATGGCCAGGGATGTAATGAGTCCACTATGACATCATAAGTAATACCTGAATATAAACATAAAACTAAACATAAATGATGTGGTCAGTCCATGGTGACATCCAAACTAACCACAGCTCCTTGCTCATCCTCGCTCATTTCTAATAATAAAAACACAAGACATTTTATTTGTAATGCACTAAACATTTTGAAACCAATTTCAGTGCTACATAGTAAAGTCATGAGACCATTCTCAACACACTGTTGAATCAGGTGGTGAATCATCAGGTTGCTGTTCTACAGTCACACGGTCAAAATCATGTGGGATGACAGTAAGATCATTCTCCTCACCATCTAACAAGTCTCCAACCTCTGAGTTGTCTGCAATATCCATGACAATGGAAGTTTCCCTGTAAAGATAACATGATAACATAGTTCTCAGCTATAAGACAGTGTTTTTCTTTTAGTTTTGATTCTGTCACAGTGGATTTTCTTCATTCCATAACTGAAGAGAAGTTCCTCTCCAGGCTGAACGTCCATGAGATCATGAAAAAAAGGAAATAAGGAAAACAGAGTAGCTACTGAAGCTTCTGCTCACTTTATATGCTCATAACCAAGTAAGCAGGTAAACAAATGCTAATGACTGTCATTAACATTTGCACCAACAGCCACACCCACCGAGTTTCTGCTATTTTCAACCGAGTTTCAGCAACCTGGCACCTGGCCTGCAGGCAGTTTCCTCTGTTCTCTGAAAATTAGGCGAATTACATCGAATCAAACCTTAGGCAAGGCAAGGCAAGGCAATTTTATTTGTATAGCCTGTTTTTACAAACTGTTTGTCTCAAAGGGCTTCACATGGCATCATAACAACATCCTCTGTCCTTAGACCCTCACATCCACTGAGGAAAAACTCCATGGAAAACCCTTTAACAGGGAAAACCAGGAGAAACCTCAGGGTGAGCAACAGAGGAGGGATCCCTCACTCAGGACGGACAGACGGGACAGAGATGTTGCTACAGACAAGAAAACAGTTTACAGTTTATGACACAGAATGTTACAGTCCTACTTTTTCAGCAAGTATTGCAACAAGTGTCTCCTTGTCTGAATTACTCATAAAAGTGAGAGTAACAATGAATTAGAGCTTTTACTCATTTGGGAAATGTCATCAAATGCGTTGCTTTTTAACCAAATGAGTGATTGGCTGCAACTGGAATCAAGAATAAAGCTCAGATTCTAAGGATTCCAAACAGGCCAAAACCATTATGGTCAGATAATACACCCTAATACAGCAAGAGGTCAGCTTTGTGCTATTTCCCAGACTGAATTCAGATTTGTCGGCATCCTTTCTCTGAAAACTACTTAACATTGCTCAGATTGACATCAAATGAAAGCTCAAAGTCTCAGCTTTTCAGGAACTAGGGTTTCATAGGTGTGGCAACAGCTGTCGTTCTGGACAGCACAGGCCACATGACAGAGGGCAAAACTAGTAAAGGTAATGGAAATACAGTGGTAGTAATAAAATAATAGTATGAAAATGAATGTCCCCATATAAGCACAATGAAAAAGACAAAGACACCATTAACCACAAAGACATCAACAAAGTTTAAATCAGTTTAAACAAGTTTATTTCAAAATTATTTCAACATTGTTGTATACATGAAAAGTGCAAACAGAACAGCTATTTAATTGATAGAAAAATCAAAAATCACAAAATGCTCTCCACAGTGTTCCAGCCAAAAGATTTAGAAACTTTGGTTCACGCTTTCATTTCCTCCCGAGTCGACCACTGTAGTTCTCTCTACTCTACTACTAATAACCTGTATTGGCCACACTTCACTGGTCACCTCAGATCCACTAAGATCCACAAAACTCAAAACAAGAGGTGACAGAGCCCTTTCAGTCCATAGACATCTTTAAAACTCAGCTAGAAACTCATCTATTCTCTTTGGCTTTTAATTCAGTCTCATGAAAACCTCCCATACCATCAATCCCACTCACTTGATGACCCACAGCAATTAGCATTTACATCACTAGTGATTGCATATGATACAATGATGTGATCTATTCCTCTTGACTTCATAATTGAGCATCATTTAGCTACTGGGTATCTAGCTGCACTCTCTCGTTGTTTCATCAAAAAAAGTAATTCTCCAGAAAAGTAGCATTTTTTCTGCCGTTCTTGGAGTCCAGTGTACATTGTCACGTACGGTCTGAAAATTTGCTTCTGGTAATTTTGGAAGGTGTGGGTAGTTTCTTAGTGTTGTGTTTATATCAGAGAGTGTGTTTTTGTCTGTGGTTGGTAAATATTTGGAGAAGTTGATCAGTGGCATAACGATCAAAGCTTGTGGAAATTTTTCTCTGGCTACTTTGAAGATGGTGTCCAACTGCTGTTTGACTCGCTCTCTATTGCGACTGTTTTTGTCATTGATTCCAAATGAGAGTATGACTTTCTGGACTTGGTCTGCTTTGTTAGTTTTCTCCAGTATGTGAAGGAGATGGCACAACTTTCCTCCTGGAAACGAGTCGACCTGCACTCTGTTGTCATTCCATTTTGGTAACCGTGAAAGATTAGAGTCACCAATAAGCAAGATCGGTCTGTGAATGCTTAAGTTCCAATTGTTAAATTTGTCATTGAAATGCTCGTGTCTTTTAAACAAGGATTTGTCTTTTGCTAGTGTTTTAGTGGCTGCCAGTGTGTCTGCCATATTTACTTTTCTTTTTAAGGTTATCCAAACAGCCAAATGTATCCAGATTTTTAGTAGCTCGGGAAAGAAAGTCCACTATGCCCAGTGGAATTCTAAGGAACTTTAACTTTGAGGAATGGCAAAAGAAGGAATACTTATTTGGCAATGAAAATTGCCTTTTGGTTGTCTGGAAGCAGCAGAATCAGGTCAGGAGAAACAACTGCAGAAGGTCTCAACGTGATGCTATCACTGAAGAAAAGGAGAAACTTCTTTTTCCTGGAAAAGAGTGGAAGAGAGTGGAACTTTAATGGCACAAAGTGGAAATAAAGCAGAGAAAACTATGACAAATGAATGAGTAAAAAGATGAGAATGAGAAAAAGAGATCTGGACAAAGAGAAAAACAGGAGAGAAGAAGGCAAGAAAAATGCAACAGGTCCCCGGTGGAAATTTAAGGAAAAACAAGCAAAAAGAAACTTACCAACAGCAGAAGATCTGGAAGTCTGTCTGAAGAAAACAGAGTAGTGATTGTGAGCTTCTGCTCACCTTATATCCTCATCAGCAGGTAAACACATGGTAATGACTGTGGGTGAGTCATCAACAGCCATTGGCTAAGGGCTGTTGATGACCCACAGTCATTACCATGTGTTTGCACCAACAGCCACACCCACCCACAGCAATAAGCATTTGTATTTGCATCATTGCATGTGATGGGGGGAGACAAGGTGGTTGCAGAAAACGTACAGAAAGATTTATCTTTTTTAGATTTAATTGAAGTGAAACAACATCAAATTGTATAAAATCAAGTTACTTCTTAGGTGAACCCTCACCTAACCCTGACCTGCTCACAAAATACTTGGTCTAGGGGAGGAAATATCTAGAGATCTCCCCAATACATCTTGTCTTTCTGGTGTTAAAATGAGGATTTCAAAATAAAGTAAAGTAGCCTAAATACTCATTTAATCTGACTCCATTTAAAAATAACTTTACTCTTAAGTATTGATGGAATTAAACGTTAATCAACCAATTAAAATGTAAATGCTTTAAGAATTAATTCTATTGTTAAGAAATCTGGAATCAGTCTCAGTTCAGGGACGGTATATATTATTAAAACCACTCAGTGACCTTAGAAGAATAGCCCTGATGCCTGGGTTGAAGTATTCAGAGGTTAGAGAACATGATACTCAATCTTCTCTGTCCAACTCAGAGGTTAAGGGTATGAACGATACCAAATGAAACTTACCATATAACTAAAGACCAAATAAATATCCCATAACAGATTTTTCACTATTTAGAACAGAAGTCTCAACAAGGCAATATTAGAAATGAAGGGTTAACATTACAGTTCATTGTGATGTACAAAATGAACAAACTACTGTATAGCCAATAGTAACAATACTTAAAAAACAGATAATGCAACACACTTGATCAAAATTTACAAGAGAATGCTATTCCCGTCAGGGGACCTTTTGACCATCAATGGGTCTTTTACCATGACAATGAGCCATTTAGACCTTTTCACTTCTCACACTGAGACCATCAGACCTACAACATTTCAAGGGAAAGTCAGGTAGACAGAAGGTGTTACACACCCCAGATGGTTGATTCATTTACAGATAATCAAAAGGCAGAATATTGGTGACTTTCAGTCTGGAGAAAACCTCCTATTGTTTCAGAGACAACATTTCAGGGTGGGGGTCTCACTGTCTTACAAAATCAATTTTAATGTATTTATGCCCATCTGTGTGTGTGTAGCTTCTGTGACATCATGAAAAGAAATGACAACATTTAGGAACCTCAGATTTACACCCTTAATACATCCAAATCAGGCTCAGTTTTAATGATTCCAAAGAGGCCAAAAATGTTCAGATCAGACATTGTGGTAGCTAACAGCAGCTCGTAGAGTTTCTGCTATTTTCAACCGAGTTTCAGCAACCTGGCACCTGGCTTGCAGGCAGTTTCCTCTGTTCTCTGAAAATTAGGCAAACTACATCAAATCAAACCTTTAGTTCTTACTTTTTCAGCAAGTATTGCAACAAGTGTCTCCTTGTCTGAATTACTCATAAAAGTGAGAGTAATAATGAAGTAGAGCGTTTATTCGTTTGGGAAATTTCACCACATGTGTTGCTTTTTAACCAAATGAGTGAATTGATCGCAAAAATTAGTCTGTGTAATAACAGGGTTCCTACAGCTCAAGCCAAGTTAAATTTAAGACTTTTTAAGACATTTTTAAAGCCACTTGAAATGAAATTTAAGACCGACTTCACAATAAACACAAATGCAAAAAAAAAAAGAAAAAACATCACCACATACATAGGGTTAGGGACAGTTTTACCCACTTTCCTATGTGGTCCAAGGTAAAGTGACTGCTACATGAATAATGGGGGAGGGGGGGGGGCTATGAGTGAGTGAGTGACATCATTTAACAGCTGTATAGTTGTGGAGAGGAGATGATAAACTAAAACGGACACGTTTGCTCGTTCGTATGTTTCCATTCAAAGTGATTAAAATAACTGGGAAATGATGCGCATTAAAAGAAATTTGAGTTCTGTGTGTTTCCATTAAAAGTACGGACTTTGGTGAAAACTACAAACTCGCACGAGTTTTCCGCAGCTGTCTTTCAAAATAAATGCATAAAAAGTCAGAAAAGATAAAAAAAAACACTGACTTGGGAGCTGGTGGCGGTGAGAGATTTAGCGTTGACGGCCGCCACTAACTTCTCTATGTCGAAATGTTACCAATTATTTTGAGATTTGAGACTAATTACAACCATAAAATCCCACTTACCATGTGTTAACATTTTTAAGACTTTTGAAAAATTGATTTAAGACATTTTAATGCCAATTAAGGCCTTGTTTTTAGATTAATGAATTCAATGCCTTTTAAGACTTTTTAAGGATCCGTAAGAACCCTGAATAAGGGCATTTTCTCAGGAGAGGAACATCAGATTTTAAATTTTAACGCATCTGAATAAAGCTCAGATTCTACGGATTCCAAACAGGCCAAAACCATTATGGTCAGATGATACTGGAGTTAACAGCAAGAGGCCAAATTTGTACTTTTTCCAGCCATGTTCAGTGGCATGTGATCCCAGACTGAATCCAGATTTCTCGGCCTCCTTTCTCCGAAAACTACTTTTTTTTTGTTGCTCAAAATTGACATCAAATGAAAGCTCAAAGTCTAGGCTTTTCAGCAACCAGGGTTTCATAAGTGTGGCAATAACTGTCTTGTTAAAATCACAAATTTAGTGCAGTCAGGTCTGGACAGTACAGGCCACATGGCAGAGGGCAAAACTAGTAATAATAGCGATGAATGAAAAAAGTAGATGATGTAGTAGTGAGTCCACTGTGACATCACAAGTGACTGTATAAGCCAGTTGGTTAAAAAAAAAAGATGTAATCAGTTCACTGTGATATATCATAATGTGACTGTAGCAACTGTTTCACTGGATTATACATGAAAATATCAGATTGGTTTTTCCTTTTTGGAGCAAAAGGCATGGACTGGTCAGAGTTTTGTCAGTCCTGCAGCTGCCACAGAGGTTTGATTATTTTCGTTCCTTTCCTCTGAATACATAATGACTCTCAGGATAGAAGGACCACTTCATCTAGCTAGGCTATAACAAAACGTGTCTCTGAACAGGATTACCAACTATAACTTTAGTTCATCACAACAACTGCACGTCAGCCTAAAGAGTCCAGTGCTTCTGCAGCTGTCATCACACACTGACTCTGATCACCAGCAAACTGCAGATGAAAGATGGTGATGATGATGATGCTGCAGGTTGTGGTACTTAGAGCACTGGAAAAGAGAGTAAGGACACCACCATTGACTCCCGTGGTAATAAGGGTTTAAGGGTTTAAGGGTTTAAGGGTTTAAGGGTTTAAGGGTTTAAGGGTTTTGCGCCTCTAGTGGCAGGATATGGGTATTGCAAAAGCGCCCAGAAAACTCATTCACTCCAATGTATGTGTGTTGCCCACTTGCTTGTAAATGGGCTCTATGCACAGCTCCACTTGTGTCTGGCCATTGTGACTACTCAAACACACCTGGATTAATCAGTTTGTCCAATAATGTAAGACAGGAAATAAAGGAACATCCTTAAGTTCAGGAAGTAAGTGGAGCTGTGCATAGAGCCCATTGATGAAAACGGCCGTGTTTTTGTTTTTAGGTGTCTTGGTCATATTAAATTATATTTATAATTTGTTTATTACAAAATGTAGATTGAAACATTAAAGCAGAAGTAAGCGATATGTTTGTGTTAATATAAGTCTTAAATAGTTGTATCTTCCGACAGCAATCACTTCTATAGAGTGTTTGGTCTGAAACACGGGTCTGTCAGTCACTCTGCTCTGCTCTGAGCCCAGGAGAAAACTTTCCTTGTATCCTACAACCTTTATCCAATGAGGAGAGAGAACGGCATAAAGGGGCAGTCCTCTCTGTGTGTGCAGCCAAGGGATGCGCCTGAATGTGGTGACGTAGGGACGACGACCAATAGATCTATGACGAGGGCGGGGGCTGCTAACTCCATCTGCTGACAAGAAGTTATGGTGTGTTCAAGGCAACTCGTAACTCGTGTTTTTCCGACCTGTGAAGTCGTACCAGTTCGATCTGGTACGAGTTCATGGGTCAGAAGTTACGAGTGGCCGTTATAGTGACTTTCACAGGTAAAACAGGTCGGAGAAACACGAGTGGGTTGCCTGGAACGCTACAAAGTCGTAAGTCGTGACTTGAAGCTGTAATTTACGGTTTCAAAAGCCTGCCTGGAACGCAGCATTAGCCAAAACGACCAGATCACTTACTTCTGCTTTAATGTAGACAACAGTTTTTTTGTTGTTGTTGTTGTTTTTACTATCCTATGTGTTAATATTTATCTGTAAAGGATCCTCAATGATGCTATTAACGTGGGTGATCTATAAATGTCCTTAAATTATTGAAAACACCACACTTGCTCCTTCACCAACAAAGCAGAGATGTCAGTTCTTGGGCGCTTTTGCAAAACCCATATTCCTCCACCAGGAGGCGCTGCCATTGGACCAATGCTGTCCTTAGTTACTCTCTGTTACAGAGCTCTAGTGGTTGGAGTGGTGATGCTGCAGGTTGTTGTGGTACCGCCCCGGTCTCCCCTACCGCCCCGCCCCGCCCGGCGGCGCTGTCGGCCCCGGAGCTGCTGGCTCTGTTCCAGTGCAGCCGGATGTGTGGCGGAACTTAGCGGTCGGTTAGCAACAGGATGCTCGGACAGCAGCTGTCAGCCTGAAACTCCCTCACCGCGGCGAACAGAGACGTTCATCCGAGCTGCACCGACCTGCACGGCGCACGGGAGCGCGTGCACGGCGCCCGGTCGTTGTCCCGGTCCGTCGGTGCACGAGACCAGTTTAGAGAGGAGGATAGAGATGAATCATCAGGGAGGGAGAGCAGCTCCTCCTCCTCCTCCTCCTCCTCCTCCTGCTCCTCCTGCTCCTCTGCTGCTGCCGCGGTGCTAAGCAGCGGGCTGACGGCCACCATGAGCCCGCTGCTCTGAGCTCTCAACACGGACACCGGGACCGCAGCAGCCGCCGACATGATGGACCCGCTGCTGGACTTCGAGGACTGCGTCAAAGACTCACCTGAGTTCAGGTAAACACACACACACACACACTCTCCGCTCTGCGCATGTGCAGCAGGATGACACCGTTACAGTTACAGTTACAGTTACTCATGGTGTTTTTAATTGTTTTGTTCAGACTGAACCTGGATCAGTCTGAGTCCGAGGTTTCCCTGCTGGAGTCGCACCTGAACAAGGTAACTTAACGTTACTATTACCACTAGTTTGTATTTGTATTTGTATTTGTATTTATTTATTTGCACCATAAAAAACGACAATTACAAAAAACAGAAATGAAAGAAGAATAGTAAGTGCAGGAGAGGTTAAAAAACCCTACATGGGCTTATAAGAAGCACCTCCCCAAGAAATATACACATTCAGAGGATAAATCAACAACAGCAATATGAGAAAGCAACAACAAATAACAACAAAAAAGGAAGCAATACAAGTGCCATTTTATAGCACACACTCAAAGAAGTCAGAAATAAAAACATGGGTATGTATAAATGTAAAATAATTGTGTTTAACTGAGTGTATGAGCATGTAAAGAGATAATGATCCAATGACAAATATACTGGAAAAGAAACTATTAGGAACTTTGATTTAACAGGTTTAAGCTTTCAGTCTTAACTTGAAAGTATTGAGGGATGAAGATAATTTAACAACATGAAGATGGGAATTCCAAAGTATGGAGCCTCTGTAAGCAAAAGAAAACTGAGTATGAGTAGTGCGGCAAAAAGGGGGATGAAGTTTATCAGTGTGTCTTGTGTTATAAGAATGGAGCTGAGAGTTAACTGTAAAGAATTCATGAAAAGATTTGGGCAGCAAGTGGGAAAGATGGATATATTTATAAATAAATACACATGATTGAAGTATATTAATATCGTAGACTGACATTATCTGAAGATTCTTAAACAGAGGGGCTAGTTACCGTGTGTATTATCAGACTGCCTACAGTGTTGTACAGTGTTGGGCACGTTACTAGTAAGAAGTTATAGTTAGCCTACTAGTTACGTTCCCCAAAAAGCTTTATACTGTCAAATATAGCTTTATTTTACAGACTCCAAGTCCAACAATTAATAGACAGATAAACAAAGAAACATAGACAGCAGCACACAGTCTGTCCACACACAGTGTTGGGCACGTTACTAGTTACGTTCCCCCAAAAAGTAACTGGTTATAAATGTAACTAATTACCACAAAAAGTATCTGTTGCGTTACTTTTTTAAATAAAATGCTCAAATATGTCAATTTACTTGAACTCGCCCCATAACCTCCTGTTTCTCTGGAACTAACCAACTCACTCAGTATTCCTCCGCGTCCTCCGAGTTGGTTAGTTCCAGATAAATGAGAGGTTAGGGTGATGGTCTGGGGGTTAGGTGGGCGAGTCCAAGCAATTTCATCTATTTTGTGCCTTTTTATTTTAAAAAAAACCCCCCGCAATAGTTACTTTTCTGGAGATTAGTTAGAGAATAGAATAGAGTAGAGAATACTTTATTCATCCCTAGCAGGGAAATTCAAATTAGTCCAGTAGCTCACACAACAATGCCACAAAAAAGAAAGAAAGATGAACACAAAAAAAAAACATTTTAAGAAGTGTTATATAACACGATTGCAGCAGGAACAAAATGACCTCTTAAATCTTTCAGTTCTGCATGTCAGAAAAAAATAAATAGTTACTTTTATTATGTAGTAACTCGGTTACTTTTTGGGGAAAGTTATAAGTAACTATAACTAATTAGTTTTTAAAAGTAAATCACTGCTGGTGATGTACTACTACTCATACTACTAGCCTATATAATATTTACAACACTAGGATTACTACTGCTGCTACCACCAACACTGCCAGTAATATTACTGATTGTGATACCTGTAATAATGCTGCCACTCATTTTGATACAACTGGAACTGTAACAGCTAACATTTCTATTGTTAATAATGATTTAAATTTTACACACACGGCTGTTTCTATTGCTGCCATTATCACTGCAACTTCCTCTGTTCCTGGTAATGGTGGTACAGAACAGTTCAACACAAGACAGAACTTTGAATCTCCTAGTTGAAAGCTCAGATTTCCGACTTCAAAGCGTTCGAGACGCGCCACGCCAGCCAGAATAACCAAAAACATGGCGGACCAGGATAAACTTTGTTTGCATTGAAAGTGCTTCATGTAGCTGAGGCTTTAAAACATTACAAAGGGCACAAAAACAACAATAAAAAAAAAGAATTGGATCATTTAAAAACGAAAGGAAATATTAACATGAATTTACTGTGTTGCACAACATCAGTAGGTAATAATCTGTAACAAAAAGTAAATACTGTATAGTTGTTAAAAATGCGTTTTAGAGCTCCGTCATGAGGTGGCGTTCAATTGCACTTTTTCAAGTAGGTCAGAAAAATCCCAGTTCCGGGTTGTGTTGAACGCAGCATTAGTATTACTATTGGTATTGGTATTGTATTAGTTTTTAGCTAAATCTGTCTTCTTTCACCAACCAGGTGATGAAGTTGTGTAATAAGATGGTGGAGGCGGGACAAGCGTACAGTTCGGCCAATCAGCTGTTCCTGAGCGGCCTGGCTGAGCTCTCCATGTACCAGAAGAAGGACAGTGTCATCACTGTAAGTAAATAAATGTTGGGTTTAGCTCAGTTGGTAGAGCACCCGCCCCATGTGTTGAGGCTGTAGTCCTCGCTGCAGGCGGCCCCAGTTCGAGTCCCGCGTCGGACGGCCCTATCCTGCGTGTCATTCCCCCCATCTCTGCCTCCCATTTCCTGTCACACTCTCAACTATCCTATCAAATAAAGGCATGAAAAAGCCAAAAAAAAAAAAAAAGTAAATAAATGTTGACCTCGTGGTTATGACATCTCTCAATTGGTGATCCGATTCCTTATCAATAATACATTATTTTTTCCTCTGCACTTAAAGGGATAGTTCACCCAAAATTGAAATTTCACTCATTATCTCCTCCCCCTCATGTGGACTAAGGGCTGGGAGAAGTTTCAGAGTCCTCCGTGGCTTCTCTGAGTTACAGGGGGTCTCGGCGTAGCAGTGCATGTCCATATGACGGTTGCAAATGGATACCATTTGGACGAACCGGGAAGAGGAGCTTCGAGAAGCTTCCGCTACAAAACAAGCTTGAAATATAGACTTATTTCATTTTTTTCGGGACAATTTTGCATTTCGGGGCTTCAATACAAGACGGACATTACATACGAGCAGCATGGAGGTATTTGGATGTTTTTTGGTGTGTCTTTTTGTTACGAAGACAGTTGGTATCCATTTGCAACCGTCATATGGACATGCACTGCTACGCCGAGACCCCCTGTAACTCAGAGAAGCCACGGAGGACTCTGAAACTTCTCCCAGCCCCTAGTCCACATGAGGGGGAGGAGATAATGAGTGAAATTTCAATTTTGGGTGAACTATTCCTTTAACCAAGCTGTAACAATCAGAATGACCATATTAGCACATCTCCTGTTTTGTTGCTGTGATGGTCCCCCCCCCCCCCCGAGCAGAGTCCAGGTTTAGGTTCAGAAGGACCTCGTACCCAGATTGTCGAGGCCCTGCACTCACTGGCTGTAGTTGG
The DNA here is from genome assembly GCF_045865225.1 of Trachurus japonicus. Classification (NCBI taxonomy): domain Eukaryota; kingdom Metazoa; phylum Chordata; class Actinopteri; order Carangiformes; family Carangidae; genus Trachurus; species Trachurus japonicus. The sequence continues at coordinate 41,035,344 of NC_140919.1, read as the reverse complement.
TGTTGGAGCTTTTTGTTTTCATAGTTCTCACTGACTTCCTGCTTCCTTCCCCTCAGACGTGTCTGAACCAGTTTAGCCAGGGACTGCAGGAGATGGTTAACTTCCACACTGTGAGTACACACACACACACACACACACACACACACACACACACACACACACACACACACACACACCAACTTCTTCATGTTGTGCCCTCTGCACTGGCTTAAAAAATAAAAACATAACCTCCTGCTGTTTTTAAAGGGATAGTAGCATTTCGCTACTACCTCAAAGTTCAGGAAAAACACAGTTTTTATTTGGACCTAACCAACTGCTGATCGGCGGGTGCTAACCCTGGGCGGAGGGATACGTGAGTGGGTTAGGTCCAAATAAAAACTGTGTTTTTCCTGAACTTTGAAGGGCTGGAAAAAATTATATTATAGCGAACAATGGAACTGTGTATTTTTTTTCAGGTAAAACCTCTTTTAGGCCGTGAAAATAGGCCGTTTCTTTGGGTCCATTCACAACACTGTATGTTGTAAATCTCTGGGCAGGGCTATTATGGGCTGGCGTTGCTAACGGGAGGAGTGCAGAGAGTCTTCTACTGCAATTAAAGTACTTAGGGGCTATTTGGAGATCATACAACCACACTTTAAAAAATGCTACTATCCCTTTAATTTGGAAAAATAAGCCAAACTGTTGAATATTTTGTGCAGTTATAAATATAAATCATCAGTCATGACCTCTTGCATTTTATTTTTTAGACCTTATAATATATTAGTAACAGTTAGTTGAGACAATATAGTCTCTATACATATATTTATTTTTAGTTGTGTCCTTGCTAGTGTTTCCTAAGCTTCTGATTTAATTCATGTTTTGTGAGTTTATTGTTTATATTTCAGATTCCCTCACAGCAGCAGAGCTGGTTGGAGTAGTTAGTGGTAGTAGCATTAACAGTAGTAGCAGTCACAGTGGTAACTGTGATGGTTTAAACTCTGTCTCTTGTCCTCAGATGTTATTTGATCAGACTCAGAGAGCCATCAGCCAGCAGCTGACCAACCTCTGTTCACAGTAAGTCTTTTCCCCTGCATCCTCTTCACAACGCTGCTGTTACAGAAAGCAGGTGGAAACTCCCGAGCTAAGAGTCAGACTCTGTTGACATGGCCAACGTCAGCGACTGCTTAACAACAGACTGGTCTGTGTCGCCAGTGTAAACACGTGTGCAACATCCCACAGAAATAATAAACAAATGTAAATGTGATGTTAAGAGCAGAGCATCCTCCAACATGGATCTGTGTCGCCTTTTAATGAAAAGGATTTAATGTTACTGTAAAGACTCACATTCAGTTCAGTGAAAGAAATATAAAATCAAAAACTAACTGACCTTAAATTCTCCAATAGAAGCCCAGGCTTTTATTTGCTTCAACTGCCAAACTGACTCGGCTCATACTAGAGACAGACGTCTATATAGGACAGGCTTTTATTGGATTTTGTGCAAATGTTATGTTCAGCAAAGATGGAAAATATAATAAATCATTGGAGACAGGAGGAGACAGATGGATCCGGAGCACATCGTGCTTGTAAATGAATGTGTGTACGAGCCATGGACTGTATAAAGGCTGTATAAGTTCTCAATGGGCCGGGCCGATCGACAGGACCGGACGCACCGAGTTCGGGTCGAGAACATGAGAACATGAGAACTCTTGGCACAAAGTAAGCAGCTTAGAAACTGCTCAAACAGGCGACCATGGGCTTTGAGAGGTTTTGTACATTCACAAGAACTTACAGAATATAGAGATAGACCCAGCTTCTAACTGAGACCGACTTTTATTTGCTCAAACCTGACTGTTTACATTATATATATAGACCAGGATCCTTTCAACCAGCTGTCTCAGGACTCTCCAGTAACATCCATAGGTTGGGTGCGTAGATCCTGGACACTCTACAACTGTGCGGCAGCGTTGAACACAGCCTGTGTGTTTCTCCTGAACCAGATGTAACTTAGGAGCCTTAAAGGGATAGTTCACTCAAAATTGAAATTTCACTCATTATCTCCTCCCCCTCATGTGGACTAAGGGCTGGAAGAAGTTTCAGAGTCCTCCGTGGCTTCTCTGAGTTACAGGGGGTCTCGGCGTAGCAGTGCATGTCCATATGACGGTTGCAAATGGATACCAACTGTCTTCGAAAATCCTGAAATGCGATATTGTCCCAAAAAAAATTAAATAAGTCTATATTTCAAGCTTGTTTGTAGCGGAAGCTTCTCGAAGCTCCTCTTCCTGGATTTGGACGGACCAGGAAGAGGAGCTTCTGCTACAAACATTTCGGGGCTTCAACACAAGACAGACATTACATACGAGCAGCATGGAGGTATTTGGATGTTTTTTGGTGTGTCTTTTTGTTACGAAGACAGTTGGTATCCATTTGCAACCGTTATATGGACATGCACTGCTACGCCGAGACCCCCTGTAACTCAGAGAAGCCACGGAGGACTCTGAAACTTCTCCCAGCCCTTAGTCCACATGAGGGGGAGGAGATAATGAGTGAAATTTCAATTTTGGGTGAACTATTCTTTTAAAGCTTCAGTTGGTAACAATTATTCAGTCATATTTCTGGAACTGTCACTATATTCTGACAGTAGGACATTAAATTTAGGACCAAATCCAACTGTGTGTGTGTGTGGTGGTGGTGGCGCTTGGAAGAGGTTCATAGAGGGACTTGACAGTGTATCGACTTGAAATTTCCAACAAAGTTGCAGACTTTACTTTCACTTCCGTCAGCTTACCAACTGTAGCTTTAAGATGCTTTAACGATATGTGTGTTTTTTTTGTGTGTGTGTGTGTGTGTGTGTGTGTGTGTGTGTGAGGTTCCTCCCCCAGCTGGCAGAGACCAGGAAGGAGTTTGTTCGAATCGGAGAGGACCTGGACACGGCGGCTGTAAAAAACGCTCAGGTGTCTCGCCACAAAGCCGGCGACGCCGAGAGGGCGAGTCACCTGCTGCTCGCCACACGCAAATGCTACCAGCACTTTGCCCTGGACTACTGTCTGCAGGTACCACACAGAGATCTACCGCTCAGCGGCGTTTGAGTTCAGATCAGACACTGACACACGTTTCCCTTTTCAGCTCAACACCTTCAAGACTCAACAGAAGGTGGACATCTTAAACTCAGTGAGTTGAACGATTTCATTTTTATACAAACTGAATCGACATGTTTGGTGGATTTTTTCTTTTGTTGTAACAATACTTCTTTGCAATGAATCACATACTGTTGGAAAGCCTGTTTATTTCCCTTTAAAGCAGTACTAAAGAACTTTCAGTTTTGGTTGAGTTTGGCGGCGCCTGTGGACCAAAGCGGTAGTGTTTTGCCTGAAGGAAGACTCCATTTCCCATGAACACTAGCGTGAAGCCGTGTAAATATCCTGCATTAAAATTAACAGAAGACATCAAAACTAAGTTTCTGTTTCCAGTGGATCATTTCAAAGTGAAAACACAAACATAATCCATTGCCAAAGTGCCGTTTTGCCTGTTCCCTCCTTGTTGTGACTCGCAAAAGTGAAAGTGAAAGTAAAGTGAGAGCAGGGTTCCTACCATGCTCCTCAAAGCTGCTTAGTGCCAGTGAAAGAGATACAGACCATAATGATACAGACCCCCTCAGGCCATGACAGAGGTGTCATTCAACTTGTTTTAAGTCGATGTATCATCACAAAAGTTATGAAAATATTTTATGAAGGTTGAAAAGTCACTTAGTGTTGGTTTAAATGGTGCCACATTGTAAGGAACATGCATTTGTGGGACGAGCAGCAGAGCTGAGTATGTGGGTTGTACCCAGGGAAAATCTGCCAAATCTCTCTCTGCAACAAAGAAATAATCCACCAAACACACATTTCCTGACCTTGTGTGATGTTTAGTTAGCTGAAAACAAACGAGACCTGATAACACCTGAAAAATAGATACCACCAAAACTTAAGAGCAACTACAAAGAACTTTTATTTGGATATGCAAAAGTCTCTTGTTTCTGCTGATGTCGCTGTTTGACCTACAACAGCAAATGAGGCCATCGGTGGGAAGATCAGCTGTTTCTAAATAGTGTAAATACCATGTTCCAGGAACCCGTAAGTCACGGCTTCAAGTCACGACTTACGACTTCGTAGCGTTCCAGGCAACCCGGAACTCGTGTTTTTCCGACCTGTTACCCGGGAAAATGCACTAGAACGGCTTTATGACAATACACGCTAGAGCTCATGGGAAATGCAGTCTTCATTCTGGCAAAACATTACCACTTTTGTCCACAGGGGGTCACCAAAGTCGACACAAAATGAAAGTTCTTTGTAGATGCTTTAACAATTGACGTAGCTGAGAGTAATAAAAAAACAGATTAGATGTGCAGCTTCCAGTGTAATGTGAGTGTAAACTTGACCAAAGCAACTAGTGACTAGTGTGTTTGAAATGAATGAATAATTGAATGAAATGTTATTGTTGTGTCATGCATACATCATATGCCCAGCCCACATGATAAGTGTGTGTGTGTGTGTGTGTGTGTCCGTCAGGTTTTCTCCTTCGTTCACGCTCAGTTCACCTTCTTCCACCAAGGCTTCGACCTGCTCAGAGACCTGGAGCCCACCATGAAGACCATGGCAGCACAGGTACACTGACCTCTGACCCCACTCTGCCCCCACTCACCACGTCACGGCTAACGGGCTGCTCTGTGGCTAACGAGCTGCTCTGTGGCTAACGAGCTGCTAGCTGCTCTGTGGCTAACGAGCTGCTCTGTGGCTAACGAGCTGCTCTGTGGCTAACGGGCTGCTCTGTGGCTAACGAGCTGCTCTGTGGCTAACGAGCTGCTCTGTGGCTAACGAGCTGCTCTGTGGCTAACGAGCTAACGAGCTGCTCTGTGGCTAACGAGCTGCTCTGTGGCTAACGAGCTGCTCCGTGGCTAACGGGCTGCTCCGTGGCTAACGAGCTGCTCCGTGGCTAACGGGCTGCTCCGTGGCTAACGAGCTGCTCCGTGTCTAACGGGCTGCTCCGTGGCTAACGAGCTGCTCTGTGGCTAACGAGCTGCTCTGTGGCTAAGGAGCTGCTCTGTGTCTAAGGAGCTGCTCCGTGTCTAAGGAGCTGCTCCGTGTCTAAGGAGCTGCTCCGTGGCTAACGAGCTGCTCCGTGTCTAACGAGCTGCTCCGTGGCTAACGAGCTGCTCCGTGTCTAACGAGCTGCTCCGTGTCTAACGAGCTGCTCCGTGTCTAACGAGCTGCTCTGTGTCTCCTCAGCTGTCCCAGCTGTCCACAGACTGCGCAGCCAAGAGAAAAGACCTGGAGAACAAACACCTGCTGGTGCAGCAGAGAGTAAGGATCAGCTGTTTGTTCCCGTCACCACCTGTCAGGGCCCCGAGCGCTGCAGACGTGTCCTTCTGTAGAAGAGCTCACATGAGGAGAAGCTAAAGCAGATGATTCAAATAGTTAGGGGCCGGGTAGTAGTATCATCTGCGTTTAAATTTAAAAACATTGAAAATTTCTTCCAAAGCAACGTTACATGCTACAGTTTTGAAACTTCACCAAAATGTCGCCCCAATACTGCTGAAACTTTTGTCCACTTAAACTCATCACAAATTATGAAGTCCATCACTCTGTTATTTTCAAAAACTGTAAAACTTATAAATCTCCTCCCACAATTTTTGCTCAATTGACACCAAACTCGCTAGAGAGCATCTTCAGACCGTCCTCCATAAACGATCCACACAAAAAAATGTTCACAAGACTTCCAGCGAGCATTCAAACAGCTTTCATTCATGACAGTGTAGAACTGATGTGATTCTTGGCTCTCGGCCATTCATAACAGATCAACCATATGTGCTACGGCTTTGCAACTTTCACTTTCAAATTGCCCAATTTTGTCTATAAAAAACATTTGCCCGGCCCCGACCATTGCGGCGCAGCAACTGTAATTTTTTCTGTTTGCAAATCGATTAAAACTCAATATAGTCTGGACTAAACTGGTAAAAGATGAGGTTCAGACGTTCATGGTTGTCAGAGGATAGATCTTACTTAGTGACCCCCTCACATTTCCTTCCTGACGTCATGCACAGACAAAAAGAACATCTGTACCAACAGGAAATGACACAGCACGATGATGCAACACCAGAGCTTTGTAAAGTCACGGAAAGTTTAACTTGACAATAGAAACCACTAGATACCTTCTAATGACTGATGTTGTAACCCTTTGTGTGTGTGTGTGTTCAGGATGCTTCAGGTGAGCCCATGGTCAGCCCGTGTCCCGGGAGCAATGACATCATCCAGGGTTACCTGTTTAAGCGGTCCAGGAGAAAATCCAAGACCTGGAAGAGGTAAATGTTGTACTGATGTAGCTGTGTGTGTGTGTGTCCTTTACAATCTATAATATCATCCAAACTGTGTAATATGATGATTTGATGATGAATGCTTTCAGGTGCTGGTTTTCCATCAGAGACAACCAGCTCATTTACAGGAAGTCGCACAAGGTGAGTGTTTCCATCTTTTACGAAATTTTGTACAGATGAATAATAACAAAGTTCATGAATGTTTCCTAACTGAAGAGATGAGATAAATGAGTTCTGTAAAAGGAAAAAATACATTATAAAAGTAACTAATTACCAGGAAAAGGAACTATTGCTTTACTTTTTTATAAAATATGTCGAATTACTTGGACTCACCCCCCTAACCCCCCGTTTATCTGGAACTAACCAACTCACTCAGTATCCCTCCGCACAGACAGGCTCTGTGACCGGGCCTGCCTGTGCGGAGGAATACTGAGTGAGTTGGTTAGTTCCAGATAAACAGCTTTTTCCAACTAGTTGATGGACTGAAAAAAAAGTATATGTATAACGTAGACTTTAACGAGTGCATTATTTTGTGACGGGACTTCTTGAGTCAAGAAACGGCGCATTTTATTGTCAGTAACTGTAACGTTGTTATAAGAGGGGGAAACAGTAACTTTTTTGATTACTCTGAGTCATTACTGAAAAAAGTAGCGCCCTCAATGGCACTCAAAGCATCAGCAGCCGGTGTGTTGTCACTATAGCAGCAGTAGCAAGTGAAGAGCTGCTGTCCCTGCTCCCTGGGTGAGGGATCCCTCCTCTGTTGCTCACCCTGAGCTTTCTCCTGGTTTTCCCTGTTAAAAGGGTTTTCTGTGGAGTTTTTCCTCAGTCGATGTGAGGGTCTAAGGACAGAGGATGTTGTTGTGATGCCATGTAAAGCCCTTTGAGACAAACTGTTTGTAAAAACAATATAACATTGCCTTGCCTTGCCTGCTGTGTTGCAGGAGGACTCCATGGTTTTGTTCGAGGACCTCAGACTGTGCGCTGTCAAAGCCCTGGAGCACATCGACCGCCGCTTCTGCTTCGAGCTGCTCTCCGTCCAGAAGTGAGGCTCTCACATTTAAACACAGTACATTACAGTAACAGTAACAGTAACAGTAACAGCATCTGTGAGCGCTGACTAACCTGTGGTTGGATGTCTGTGCCAGGTGCTGCGCCCTGCAGGCCGACTCGGAGCAGCTGAAGCAGGCCTGGCTCAGCGCCGTGCAGGGCAGCATCGACCTGGCCTACCGGGAGCGATCGGGAACGCCGCTCACACAGGCACGTTCCACCAATCACCACGGTTATTAGGGCTGGGAGAAAAAATCGATTCACATAAATATTGCAATATCTTTTTTGACGATTTTTAAATCGATTTTTCTTTTTTAATGTGCATTTGTTCGCCTTTTTTACATACAGAGAGTCCAGGTTTTGAAAAGGGTTTAAGTTCACTTTATAATGGAGTATGTTAATTTATAGGCTCCTACAGTATTTGTGTGCAGATCAATGTTAAAAATGCTAAAGACTAAAAATCGAGAGAATCTGCAATATCGTAGAATCGCAATTTAAATTGAATCGCCATCCAAAAAATCGTAGAAGCTTATGCCTCTTGTCAGGCCATCATTGTAAATAAGAACTTGTTCTTAAAGGTGTACAGAAAAGAAAATTGAATTTAAGCCCACTCTGGGTCATAAAATGAATGTAATAACTCATCTATCAGACGATGTAGGCCAAACTTTGTGCAAAATTCTATTTTTGCGTAAATCCGGGACGAAAGTGTGTATTTTTTTTCCCGCACTGGATAATGCAGGCGCACGGATTATACGTCAGCCTGTACACGATTCACCAGCCACTGATATTGGATCTGTCATCCGTCATTCAAACGTCTGAGACAACACACACACACGGAGCTCGGTCTCGCCCCAAGCTTTGAATATCCCGCCCGCTCGATAACGACCAATCAAATTAGTTTTCCTTACTCGGGTAAACTCGTGTTGCAGCTCGTGACAACTCGGCGCGACAAACAGGACAAACGGCCATTTCTGTACAGCTTTAATTGATTCTCCCTGGTTAAATAAAGGTTAAATTAAAAAAACAAAAAAAAGAAGAATCAAATCGGGAGAGAAGCGTATTGTCCCAGCCCTAATCACCACGGTTACGATGTAATCATGGCACGAATATTACCTCCAAGATAAACGCACACTCTGCAGCTTCTGAATCTGTGCTCCTTCTCCTGTGTGCAGCCTAAAGAGCCCCCCTCCCCGCTGTGTGTGGGGGAGACCCCGCCGGGCCCCCCCGCCCAGAAGCAGGCGGCCCTGGGCGTGGCCCTGACCGGCCCGGGGAACCAGCAGTGCTGTGACTGTGGGGAGGAGGAGCCGCGCTGGGCCTCCATCAACCTGGGGGTCACCATGTGCATCGAGTGCTCCGGCATACACAGGTAACCACGGCAGCGGGCGGGGCCTAACGCCACAGGGGGGCGGGGCCTAACGTCACAGGGGGCGGGGCCTAACGTCACCTGGAGCATCTCTGAGCTCACACAGCTCTTGATCTGGTCATCATCATCTCTTAAAGGGATAGTTCAACATTTTGGCAAATTGGCCCATTGCCATAATCCCTATAGTCATAGCAGTAGGTTCGTTACCTTTAATTGTCGGTGCAAGCTATTTTTAGAACGGCGGAGCAGAGCCGTGAGCTGCTCAGAGCTACGCTACAGAGGCTCATTATGGGATTTCTTGGTTTCCCTCATCAAACTCATCAAATACACAATCCAACAACTCCACAACGCTCTGGTGGACAAGTTGTGAGCTGCACATTCACCACGCTATGAGATAATAACACAACGTTACGAGACGGAGTTGTTTTAGAGGGAAATACAGAGACTGTTGATGAAAAACTGCCCTCGACAGGAACGTGCATCAGAGGTTTTACATGAATTTCCCTCTAAAACAACTCTGTGTGGTAACGTTGTGTTATTATCTCATAGCGTGGTGAATGTGCAGCTCACAACTTGTCCACCAGAGCGTTGTGGAGTTGTTGGATTGTGTATTTGATGGGTTTGATGAGGGAAACCAAGAAATCCCATAATGAGCCTCCGTAGCGTAGCTCTGAGCAGCTCACGGCTCTGCTCCGCCGTTCTAAAAACAGCTTGCACCGACAATTAAAGGTAACGAACCTACTGCTATGACTATAGGGATTATGGCAATGGGCCAACTTGCCAAAATGTTGAACTATCCCTTTAAAGAGAGTGTGCGTGTGTGTGTGTGTGTGTTCAATATTTATCTGTATTTGTTGATATGCTTCAATATTTGTGTTTTATGATGTCGTTACGTTTGTAGGAGCCTGGGTGTTCACCTGTCAAAGGTGAGATCTCTCACTCTGGACTCATGGGAGGCCGAACAGCTGAAGGTAACACACACACACACACACACACACACACACACACACACACACACACACACACACACACACACACACACACACACACACACACACACACACTATGGGATGTTTTAAGATATAAGCTTCTCAAATTACACACTTAAAGAAGTAAAACAAACAAATAAACACAAGTGTGTAACAGACACTTCTCTTCCAACGTCTGTACTGGAGAATTAAATGTGGATTAATCAGTTAATAGGTATAAAATGAAATAAAAAAAACTTGTTGTTTTAGGAAATGACTGAGACTTGAAAAGTGGAGGAGCCAGTGACCTTAGAGCTGATTCAGGCTCAGGAAAAAGAATTTGTGGCACCAACTTCAGTTTATTCTTCTTCTTCTTTTTTAGCTTCTTTGTGTTTTGGGGAATGATGTAGTGAACCAGATTTACGAGGCTCGGTGTTCGCAGGAGGGACGAGTTAAACCCACGGCCGGCAGCCCACGGTAAAACCTCATCACCAATCTCTTCTCCATCACACCACCTCTATCTGTGGCTTTCCTGAGGCATTAATTAAGTTAATCTCTCATCAGATAAGACCTAATGAATAAAATAGTCTGTTTTATAACTGATTTATATGAATGGTCGGGGTCTGATGGAGTCATGAAATGAAGACTCTGGGCTCAGTAAAACATTTAGACATTGATATTGAAGATGAGTCCTGATGACACAGACGTGTGCTGTTTAACTGATGTAGCTGTGTCTCCTCCTCAGAGCGGAGAAGGAGATGTGGATCAAAGAGAAATACGTGGAGAAGAGATTCGTGCAGAGCAGCGGCTCAGATGAAGCTCGTAAGTCAAACACACACCTGGAGCCTCCGGTGTGAAGAGGAGGAGGAGGAGGAGGAGGAAAGTCGTTCAGCTTCTCGTGTCCAAACTTAAACGTCTCAGTGAACCTGGTTTCTGCAGCAGGACGCTGAGATCTTTACCCCAGAGTTTTTCTCTGAGTCACCTTCAGAGCAGAGCCAACACTGATGACAGAGAGAGTCCATGTTCTAACGCTCCACACACACAGGAAAAAAACACGGGCTAATTTAATGCATTAATATCATTAAAGGGATAGTAAAGTGGGGTTGTATGATCTACAAATAGCCCCTAAGTACTTTAATTGCAGTAGAAGACTCTCTGCACTCCTCCCGTTAGCAACGCCAGCCCATAATAGCCCTGCCCAGAGATTTACAACATACAGTGTTGTGAACAGACCCAAAGAAACGGCCTATTTTCACGGCCTAAAAGAGGTTTTACCTGAAAAAAAATACACAGTTCCATTGTTCGCTATAATATAATTTTTTCCAGCCCTTCAAAGTGCAGGAAAAACACAGTTTTTATTTGGACCTAACCAACTGCTGATCAGCGGGCGCTAACCCTGGGCGGAGGGATACGTGAGTTGGTTCGGTCCAAATAAAAACTGTGTTTTTCCTGCACTTTGAAGGGCTGGAAAAAATTATATTATAGCGAACAATGGAACTGTGTATTTTTTTTCAGGTAAAACCTCTTTTAGGCCGTGAAAATAGGCCGTTTCTTTGGGTCTGTTCACAACACTGTATGTTGTAAATCTCTGGGCAGGGCTATTATGGGCTGGCGTTGCTAACGGGAGGAGTGCAGAGAGTCTTCTACTGCAATTAAAGTACTTAGGGGCTATTTGGAGATCATACAACCCCACTTTAAAAAAAATGCTACTATCCCTTTAAGCCCTGGTCCGCCATGTTAACACACCCTCCTGGATCCTGGATCTGTTTATCTGGAGCTGAAACTATGATTGTTGATTGATTATTAGAAAAGAATGATTATTAATTACTTTGAAAACGGATCATTTTCATTTTCCGAGTCAAACCTTCACTAGTTGTTGCTCCTCTGTGTAAACTTGTTGTTCTGTTGGTCTGACAAATCAAAAGCAGGATGTGTAGAATATAACTTCTGTGGGACTGAAGGTTTATATCTGTTTTTCTGACCGGGTGAAGAACACAAAGACGCTGTCGTGGCCTCAGATGTGTGAAGCGTTTCGTTGTGTTTCAGGACATCGTAAGGAGGAGGCGGGGCTGCGTCTCTATCAGGCAGCGGTGGCCGGAGACCTGGTTTCCATGGCGGCAGCGCTGGCCGCGGGGGCGGGGGTCAACAGCAGCGTGGCCAAGGAGGAGGGACGCACGGCGCTGATCGGAGCTGCTGTCGGGGTGAGGAGGCACAACACACAGGCTGAGAATTGGGGGGGGGGGGGCAACCGCCATTCTGACATCCCACCAGTCTGACATCGGCCTCTAATGGTCTAAATGGCAACACTTAAAGGGATAGTTCAACATTTTGGCAAATTGGTCCATTGCCATAATCCCTATAGTCATAGCAGTAGGTTTGTTACCTTTAATTGTCGGTGCAAGCTATTTTTAGAACGGCGGAGCAGAGCCGCAGGCTGCTCAGAGCTACGCTACGGAGGCTAAAGGAAGTTCTTGGTTTCCCTCATCAAACTCATCAAATACACAATTAATGGACATCAGTATGTAAATACCAATGTAAATGTGTCGGAGTTGGCAAGCCGCTAATTTACATCCGCAGTCCCTTGGCAGGTAATAGACAGACAGAAGAATAAGAGTTAGAATTAAAAAGAAAAGGAAAAAAAAATACATAAAGAGTTAAACAGTAATTCACATCAAATACACATTCATACGTAGACATAGGCCCAATCCCATTTCTCTTTTTTACCCCTACCCCTTCCCCTACCCCTTGCCCCTCGCCCCTTGAAACGGAGCTACAAGGGGTAGGGGTAGAAAGTCAACCCCTACGAATTGGGACACCCCTTCAACAGTCACATACGTCATCACGTAGTCTCACTGGCTTTTACGTAAACTGATGCGGCGAGCTTTTGCCAGAAATCAAATAGCCGTGTACCATATAACTTAATAAAATAAAATAAAACTTAATGCAGACTGATTCATTGTAAAACATTTATTTATTTTTGTAAATGTGGTGATTATTGTACGTAGGTTACAGATCCCAGAGGCAGCGCTGCTCTTCTATCCAAGAACACACATGAAGCTTCACTTTTCATTCAAACAAACAATGCTACTGTGCCACAATTGTTAGATTTCATCAATGAGACCAACATTTATTTCCTAGAAATAATTTAACCAGCCGGTGGTAAACCTCTAAAAACCTGCGGGTAAGTTAATTAGCGATGGTTTTCTCTCCCGGGACGAGGACGTAATTTGGCCGGCGGAGCAGCGCTGCAGACCAGGTGGCTGTCTCTGTGAGGAGCTGCTCCTCCTGGAGCTTCACTTCTCCGAAAAATCGTCGGAGCAAACTTCTAACCAGCCGTCATTTGGGTAAACTAACCGCACATTTGGGACCTAAACAGTTACTTTCTCGCATGAAAAAATATTAAACCTTAATAAAGTGACGTAACAATAGCGCTACAGCAAGAAATTAAACAGCTTTTCGTTTTACAGCTGCCGACTGCCGCAAGATGCATTCTGGGAAACTTTTCATACCCCTCCGTTTGGAGTGTGCCTCTGAAAAATCTCCGTTTGGAGGGGTATGTAGCCCTACCACTTCCCCCTACCCCTCTGTCCTAACGGGGATTGGGACACCCCTACCCCTACACGTGAACGCGCAAAACGGAGGGGTAGGGGGAAGTGGTAGGGCCAAGGGGGGAAGTGGGATTGGGCCATAAAGTGCAGTAATGTCAGCGTGAATTCTATAAAGTGGCACGTATGTGAGGCTGGCTGTAACCAGTCCTGTCCTAGATGCTGCAGCCAGTCCACCGTCGTCCTCACCGTCCTGTCCTCCTGCTGCAGGGCTCGCTGTCGGCCTGTGAGTTCCTGCTGCTGAACGGGGCCAACGTCAACTACCGAGACCTGAGGGGCCAGGGAGCGCTGCACGCTGCTGCCACCGCCGGACACACCGGGTAATCACTCACACACACACACACACACACACACACACACGCACACACACACACAACTACACAACCACACACACACAGAGTCCTGCTTGGACCGGACTGAACAGCTGATTTCCTCTGGACGCTGCAGACAGGTGTGCCTGTTGCTGAAGAGAGGAGCCAATCAGTACGCCGTGGACGAGAGAGGACAGGACCCGCTGGCCATCGCCGTGGAAACAGCCCACGCTGACATCGTCACACTGTGAGTTGCCCACTGACATCACAGCTTGTTAATGACACACCTGGACAAAGTAGAGTTTCTGTCCCATTGGTAGAAAGTGGCTGCCGTTTAGATCTGCACTGGCTGAGGCTGGATTGCACCAACAAGGTCAGGTTAGTCAGGTTAATCTAAGATTAACTCTAATCAGAGATTTAGTAAAACACAGTTTAAAATCAATTAATCCAGATTTGAAATTAAACAGAGCTCTGTTGCACCATTTAAAATTAATCTCAGTTTAGTAAAACTCAGTTTGCTCACTCCACCTCAAAAATGCAGCCATTGAAAAAATTAAACCTTCTCAACTGTCAGTTTAAATTAACCCTAGATCGCAGTTTAAACTGGAATTTAAAGTTCTGGTGCAACAGAATTAAATTGTAACTTAGTTTAGAGTAAAAATTAAACTGAGGTTTAAATTTAATCTGTCTTAATTTTGAACTAGGTTTAAAGTTTAGTGCAACATAATTTAAATTTAAACCATAATTTAATCTGGCTTTAAAATTCAACCTTGTTGGTGCAATCCAGCCTAAATGTAGTGACAATGGTGAACTGACGGGTGAACTTGTTGGTGGTTGTTTCAGACTGCGGATGGCCAGGATGAATGAAGAGATGAGAGATTCAGAGGGAGTCTTCGGAGCAGTGGGTAAGTGGACTCACACCACATACAGAACTTCTATATAGAAGACAGTAACCCTACATCACGTAAAAGGCCACGCCCCCTCGCCGGTGAAAACAAAGAAGAGTGTTCCATAGGCGCTAATACAACAAACCACAATGCCATAGAGTTGCTGTGTGCAACTTAAAAAAAACCTAACATAAGATTTCCCCTACTCCCCTTAAAGGATAATTTCCGTTTTTTACAACCTTATTTCTAGCATTGAATAAGATCATTTTACTCACCCAGACAACTTTGGTGTCATTTGTTGTTGTTTTGACGAAATTAGCCCCAGTGGAGCGGCGCGTATATCCGTATAATGCGAGAACACATGGCACGCAATGCAGCCTCTAAATAACACATTATCCGCCGCAAAACTCGTTCATTTCGCCAATATTTTGTTATGATACACTAGTGTTATTCCCCTCTGAGTCTGTGGTGGCATGTTAACAACATCCGGGGTCTGTAGGTTGACCTACTGACCTCTGACCTGGATGATGTCATCTCCGACCGCCGCCCGGCTCATTCTGATAATAATCATTCTGCTTCGGCATTCGGGTCCATTTTTATCTCAACTAGCCGGAGCTTTAGTGAGTCCAGGTTGAGGAGAGGAAGCCTGTGGAAGCTGAACTTCATCCAGCTGCTCATTTTGTTCTGACAAGTCAGAAACACGCAGAAACGAACCGTAGCATTAGCGGTAGCAAGTTAGCCGCGCCGGGCAGCGGTCGGAGATGACATCATCCAGATCAGAGGTCAGTAGGTCAACCTACAGACCCCGGATGTTGTTAACATGCCACCACGGGCTCGGAGGGGAATAGCACTAGTGTATCATAACTAAATATTGGCGAAATGAACAAGTTTTGCGGCGGATAATGTGTTATTTAGAGGCTGCATTCTGCTGCCCCGTGCTCTCGCATTATACGGATATACGCGCCGCTCCACTGGGGCTAATTTCGTCAAAACAACTCCAAATGACACCAAAGTTGTCTGGGTGAGTAAAATGATCTTATTCAATGCTAGAAATAAGGTCCAGGTTGTGAAAAACGGAAATTATCCTTTAATGTTAGATAGGCGAAATCAAGACGGACTACGGCGGGATTTGTATTTACCGCCAGTCAAAACCAGCCGTTTGTTTTCACCTGAATGGGGGCGTGGCCTCACTTGCTGCTCTCATCTACGGCTGCTGACCTGTCGCCTGCAAACAGCCGCACGCTGATCACAAACCCTGTGTAATATAATCCCTCAGGAGACGACGAGACGTTTCAAGACATCTTCCGCGACTTCAGCGACATGGCCTCACACGACCCGGAGAAACTCAGCAGGAGGCAGTTCGGCCGAGGGGGAGAGGAGGCCGAGGACGACGAGGGGAGGAGGGGGAGAAGAGGAGGAGGAGGAGGAGGAGGAGGAGGGGGGGGAGGAGGAGGAGGAGGGGCGGAGAACAGCCAGAACAGTGTTGAAAAGATGCCAGAATGACACCGGGCCGTGGGACCTCAGACCCACTGTGCAGTCCTTCTCCTTCTGACTGACAGCTGGAGTCTCTCACTGTGCTCAACCCATAATAAGATATAATATAATGTAGTATACTCTTTATACAGACACTGTAAGTACACATAGTTTACTTCATGTACAGTTACTGTGGGGAGGGGGGGGGGGTGTTACCAGTGTTCAGGGAGAGGAGGGGGAGGAGCTACGACTGCAGCTAATATTCATGTAATATTCATGTGCACATTATTTACAAAGTGAATTGTTTTATTCCTTAAAACTTCAGGAAATTAACCACAGTTTCAGTTTAAAGGGATAGTTCACCCAAAATTGAAATTTCACTATCTCATTATCTCCTCCTCCCCCTCATGTGGACTATTGAGGGCTGGGAGAAGTTTCAGAGTCCTCCGTGGCTTCTCTGAGTTACAGGGGGTCTCGGCGTAGCAGTGCATGTCCATATGACGGTTGCAAATGGATACCAACTGTCTTCGTAACAAAAAGACACACCAAAAAACATCCAAATACCTCCATGCTGCTCGTATGTAATGTCCCTCTTGTATTGAAGCCCCGAAATGAGAAATTGTCCCGAAAAAAATTAAATAAGTCTATATTTCAAGCTTGTTTTGTAGCGGAAGCTTCTTGAAGCTCCTCTTCCTGGTTCGTCAAATTTGGACGAACTGGGAAGAGGAGCTTCAAGAAGCTTCTGCTACAAACAAGCTTGAAAAAAAGACTTATTTAATCTAAAAATCTTTAAAATCTCATGAGATTTGCGCCGGCGTCAGTGCGATTACTGACAAACAAGCTTAAAACATACTGTATATTTATTTAATTTTTTTCGGGACAGTTTCTCATGTCGGGGCTTCAATACAAGAGGGACATTACATACGAGCAGCATGGAGGTATTTGGATGTTTTTTGGTGTGTCTTTTTGTTACGAAGACAGTTGGTATCCATTTGCAACCGTCATATGGACATGCACTGCTACGCCGAGACCCCCTGTAACTCAGAGAAGCCACGGATAACTCTGAAACTTCTCCCAGCCCTTAGTCCACATGAGGGGGAGTAGATAATGAGTGAAATTTTAATTTTGGGTGAACTATCCCTTTAAGCTCTTCTCCAGTGTTTTATAAGAAGAGAGGAGGCTCTGAGCCTCTCCGCTGATTGGCCGACTGTTTGTCCAATAAAAATCAAGTAGATTTCAGGTAAAAACACTGAAAGAAACCGAATCCTGCAAGGTTGGAAGGTGGTGTCCAAGTGGGCGGGGCTTGAGAGCAGCGACCGTTTTGTTACTGTGACATCACAAAGTCACAGGAAGTCCTGACGGCTGGTTTGAAGGCTCAGCTTCTGAATCCAGGCTGTGTGCATTTCTCTGTGGACTGAGGCTTTGATACTGTCACAGTGTTAACATAGAGCGTAGACCTGCTTTACAGTCACACTACTCATGGACATCTACCTGTGTGGACCTTTAAAATGCTTATTTTTGTCCAGAAGCTTAAAGGGACAGTTCAACATTTTGGCAAATTGGCCCATTGCCATAATCCCTATAGTCATAGCAGTAGGTTCGTTACCTTTAATTGTCGGTGCAAGCTATTTTTAGAACGGCGGAGCAGAGCTGCGAGCTGCTCAGAGCTACGCTACGGAGGCTCATTATGGGATTTCTTGGTTTCCCTCATCAAACTCATCAAATACACAATCCAACAACTCCACAACGCTCTGGTGGACAAGTTGTGAGCTGCACATTCACCACGCTATGAGATAATAACACAACGTTACCACACAGAGTTGTTTTAGAGGGAAATACAGAGACTGCTTGATGAAAAACTGTCCCTGAAGGCAACGTGCATCAGCTGGTTTTGCATGAATTTCCCTCTAAAACAACTCTGTGTGGTAACGTTGTGTTATTATCTCATAGCGTGGTGAATGTGCAGCTCACAACTTGTCCACCAGAGCGTTGTGGAGTTGTTGGATTGTGTATTTGATGAGTTTGATGATGAGGGAAACCAAGAAATCCCATAATGAGCCTCCGTAGCGTAGCTCTGAGCAGCTGACGGCTCTGCTCCGCCGTTCTAAAAATAGCTTGCACCGACAATTAAAGGTAATGAACCTACTGCTACGACTATAGCGATTATGGCAATAGGCCAATTTGCCAAAATGTTGAACTATGCCTTTAACGTTGAGTCGTATTAGAAGATATTCGAACCTTCTGTGTCGTTTTAGTGGCAGCGTCTTTTTTCCCAGCTCAGTTTCCAGCGACTCTTCGAGGTCCGCCCCATGGAAGCAGACTGATAAATCCCACTGACTGCTCCTTTATCAGGTTCACATGTGGTTCTTAGTGCGATCTCTGGCTGGACTCTAATGACATGTTTCCCCTCATGACCTCTAACAACTGTGACACCATCATCAGGTCAATGTTTAAATTAGTTTTACAGGAGATTATAGTGTAAATAGACTAAATGGATGTCGGTGGGAGAAAAAAAACAAATATGGACCATCACCTGTGATGAGTGAAGTGCCTTCAAAGCTTCACCACATCCTCCCACTGATGCAGCAGAAGGTCTTAGTTTGGTTTGATGTGTGTTCTCTAACCTGTGGTTCACAAAGGGATTTTAAATGTAGCTGCTGTTACACGTCTGAAGTGTTGATGTCGCTCCAGGGTTTTGTTTTAACGCTCCCAGACGTCCGAGACTGAATCTAAACGTTGTCTGAGTTAGGACTGAAGTGGACCAGCCGACTGTAGAGACTGTAGAGTTACACTGCTGTTACATCACACCGCGGTCTCTTCAGGAAAACATTTCATTCCACACTGTTACTAATGTGATGCTACTGCTTAATAAAATGTCTCAGTACATGCTGATGAGTCTGTGTGTGTGTGTTGAATCCTGACTACTGGTTTGAAGGCCCAGTTTCTGAATACAGCTGTGTATTTCTCCGTGGACTGAGGCTTTGATACTTTATTAAAGGAGACATATTATGATCCTTTTCCCACAAATTACAATAGTTCCCCCCAGGTGTCTTAAAAGAATAGTTCACCCAAAATTCAAATTTGACTCATTATCTCCTCCCCCTCATGTGGACTAAGGGCTGGGAGAAGTTTCAGAGTCCTCCGTGGCTTCTCTGAGTTACAGGGGGTCTCGGCGTAGCAGTGCATGTCCATATAACGGTTGCAAATGGATACCAACTGTCTTCGTAACAAAAAGACACACCAAAAAACATCCAGATACCTCCTTGCTGCTCGTATGTAATGTCCGTCTTGTATTGTAGCCCCGAAATGCGAAATTGTTCCGAAAAAAATTAAATAAATCTATATTTCAAGCTTGTTTGCAGCAGAAGCTTCTCTTCCTGGTCCGTCCAAATCCCGCGCGATTTGCACCGGCGTCAGAGCAAATCTCGCGAAATATAGACTTACTTAATTTTTTCCGGAACAATTTTGCATTTCGGGGCTTCAATACAAGGCGGACATTACATACGAGCAGCATGGAGGTATTTGGATGTTTTTTGGTGTGTCTTTTTGTCACAAAGACAGTTGGTATCCATTTGCAACCGTTATATGGACATGCACTGCTACGCCGAGACCCCCTGTAACTCAGAGAAGCCACGGAGGACTCTGAAACTTCTCCGAGCCCTTAGTCCACATGAGGGGGAGTAGATAATGAGTGAAATTTCAATTTTGAGTGAACTATCCCTTTAAAGACATGTCTGTGACATGCTTCAGTCAAAATCCCCCAAGGATCAAACATCACAGCTCTTTTCAGCCTCTCTAAACAGCTGGTCAGACCAGCTGGTTTCAGTGTCTGTCCCTTTAAATGCAAATGAGCCACTGCTCATCCTGCCCCGCCCCCTCTAACAGGTAGGGGTAGTATTGTGCAAATTTGATAATTAATAATTAAAAGATAACTGAAGGAACAGCTCGTAAAACCACGTGGATTTAAACCTCGATTTTTTTTTTTCAGTTCTCACGTGATATTTCCATAATATGTCCCCATTAATATATCACACTACCTCTTTGTCTGGACACACAACCTGTTCATTTCATTATATTAAAGCAAAGTCATAAAATACTCTGCTTAATGAATGAACACTGGCTCACACTGGAAAACTGCTAAATTAATTCAAATGAAGCTGAATCATTAATTGGAAAACAGCACGAGTGACAGATCTCTTTACTTCACACCAGATTGTTGTGAAAACCATCCAGTTGTTTATTCCTGAAGAGTAGACAGCTGTCAACCGTGATGACTAGTTTGACCTGTGGTAACGGAGCGGTGGTGATCACAACCATCTGGTGTAAACTTCATGCTAAATGACTGACAAACTTCACAGAGTTCAATAGTTGTATTTTCACATGTAGAAAATATACAAAAGTACAAGTTTATCAGACTGAAGTCATAACACCTAAAAGTCCAGTCGACTTTGTGGTGACTAACTGAACAGAACCTGTGGACAACATTAACTTTAGTTTCCAGCAGATCTGAGTTCAGCCTCAGTCTCTGATTATCTGGTTGGATGAGAAAATGTTGTGTTCAAACATTTTATGACTGATGTTTAAAACTGTTTAAATGATCATCACTCATATAACAGGAGGCACGTCTCTGTTTTAAAGGGATAGTTCACCTAAAATTCCAATTTCACTCATTATATCTACTCCCCCTCATGTGGACTAAGGGCTGGGAGAAGTTTCAGAGTCGTCCGTTCCTTCTCTGAGTTACAGCGGGGCTCCGTGCAGCACTGCATGTCCATATGACGGTTGAGAACGGACACCACTTTCTATTCGTCCAAAAAGACACACAAAAAACATCCAAATACCTCCATACTGCTCGTATGTAATGTCCCTCTTGTATTGAAGCCCCAACATGAGAAATTGCTCTGAAAAAAATTAAATGAGTCTATGTTTCAAGCTTGTTTGTAGCGGAAGCTCCTCTTCCTGGTCCGTCCAAATGTTGCGCGATTTGCGCCGGCGTCAGTGCGATTACTGACAAACAAGCTTGAAATATAGACTTATTTAATTTTTTTCGGAACAATTTCTCATGTCGTGGCTTCAATACAAGACGGACATTACATACGAGCAGCATGGAGGTATTTGGATGTTTTTTGATGTGTCTTTTTGGACCAAGAAAAGTGAGCTCCGTTCACAACCGTCATATGGACATGCACTGCTGCACGGAGCCCCGCTGTAACTCAGAGAAGCCACGGAGGACTCTGAAACTTCTCCCAGCCCTTTAGTCGACATGAGGGAGAGTAGATAGTGAGTGGGAAATTTGAATTTTGGGTGAACTATCCCTTTAATAAAGCTGACAGACAAAATATTACTAATAACTACAGATCAGCAGTAGTGTCAGTCAGATCAAACCAACACAACCATGTAGATCTGTCAAATGTCCCACCACTACCTCCTCTCATCTCTCCTCAGTCTCGTCCTTTCTTTCTCTTCTTTTTGCTTTTCTTCTGTGGCTCTTCCTCTTCCTCCTCCTCCTCCTCCTCTTCCTCCTCCTCTGTCGTTGTTTTCCTCTTGGGCTTCTCTTCCCCGACTCGCTCCATTGCGTCCCACACCTCGTCGTCCTCCTCCTCCTTCACCCCCTGCCGCCCGGCCCCCTCCCCGCCGGCCCCCGCGGCCTCCAGGTCGCGGCTGGCCAGCAGCAGGCAGTTGAGTCTGGACTTGAGGTAGACCTTGTGCAGCAGCGTGCGGTCGTCCAGGCTGTGGATGCGGAGGAAGCGGTCGAGGCCGCAGGACGCCACCAGCGGCTGGGTGGGGTGACACTGCAGCCAGCGCACCCCCCCGGCCAGCCCCTTCAGACAGCCCCGCACCAGCAGCCCCTTCCTCAGGTCCAGCGTGGCCATCTGGCCGTGGGTGTTCCCCACCACCACCGCGTCGCCGGCGGCCGGCAGCGACAGAGCGGTGAGCGGGTACTCGCCGTACTCCGCCTCCAGGACGGGGCGCCGCTGGGGGGAGGACGGGTCGAACACGTGGACCTGAGGGGAGACACGGACACACAACAGACAGAGTGGTGAGGGACTCAGGGTGTCCACACAACTCTACACTGTACAATAAGACTTTCATTTGTCCAGGTCATAGTATTTCAAAGGAGGTTAAATCGAAAGCAACTGGACTTAGTTATTTGTCTAGGACAGGGATGTCAAACTCAATTTAGTTCAGGGGCCACAAACAGCACAATTTAATCTCAAGTGGGCCGGACCAGTAAAATAATAGCATAATAACCTTTAAATATATTTTAAAAATTGAAATTTTCCTCTGTTTTAGTACATTAATAAGATGTTTACAGTTACTGAACTATCCTTTTACAAAACATATTATGAACCACTTGAAATTTCTTGATAAAAATATGTGCAATTTCAAATTTTCACACTTGACAAATTCATCCTGAGGGCCAGATTGGACCCTCTGCAGGGCCGGTTCTGGCCCACGGGCCGCATGTTTGACACCCCTGGTCTAGGAAGACGTTTCACCTCTCATCCAAGAGGCTTCATCAGTTCATGTAGCATCTGACCAGGCTGGTACTGGTCCAACTATCTGGTGTGGAGACTCACTAATCATTGTGAGTCTCCACACCAGATAGTTGGACCAGTTCACCTGTAAAGGTTATAGTTAGGGCTGTCAAACGATTAATTTTTCTAATCGCGATTAATCGCATTTTTTCCATAGTTAACTCGCGATTAATCTCTATTAAAAATATTATATATGGCGCTTTGGACTTTCAACACTCCAAAGTGTTATAATCTCTAGACAAACAACTTTTAGACCAGACCTAGTAGGCCTAGTACCTAATCATAACACATGATGCATGAAACTCACACAGAATTGAAACAAATTGCATCCAGTGGAAATTGCCCTTTACTTTGCTACGTCTCTGCCTGGCCATGTGCATTTGTTTACAACCGATGCCGTCAAAAAAATCAATACATGGCCATGTGCATTTGTTTACAACGAAGCGTCAAAAAATGAATGGATGGAGCTGTGGATATATGTTAGACTGTGTATATTTGTGTAGCAACCAACTTGAAGGTGGCTTACCGCCACCTACTGGACTGGAGGTCCCACACTCCAGTCCTCCAGTCCAGCAGACAGAGGACAAAATGGGCCGCGATTAACCGCGATTAAAAAATTTAATCGCGTTAATTTTTTTAATTAATCTCATCGCGATTAACGCGTTAACTCTGACAGCCCTAGTAATAGTGCATTTTAGGTGCATTCTGAAATTTAATACAAAAGCCAAACATCCCTAACTTTTTGTGAGTAGTGTAACTTATTTCCCTGATCTGGAAAAATATGGTCCCTAATCTCATCACAAACAAAAAGTGTCCCTCAGACTCATTCATGGAGTTCAATGCCCAACATATTCATGTTTTAAAAAGACCTCAGTTAACACAAAAAACTTTCTGTGTATGTGTGTATGTATGTGGGGGGGTGTACTGTTGTTTTTAGCCTCTGTGAGTCACTTTGAGTGTGAAAAGTGCCACGTAAATAAAGTTTGATTTGACAACAATAAAAATAAATGAATAAAACAGCTTTCTAGACTCATTTTTGACTCACCTGGTGGTAGCCCGTACAGGTGACCACCTTGTCTGAGTCCGGGATGAAGGCCATGTCCCGGACCCAGTGCGGCCGCCGCAGGTCCAGCCAGTCGTCCCGCAGGTTCTTGGCGGTGAACACGGGCTGCTCGGGTCTCTCCAGGTCCCAGATCTTCAGCCCGTTCTCCTTCCCCCCGGTGGCCACCCTCTGCTCCTGTACGCATAGATATACATAAGACTAGATAATCACCCGCCGCTGCTATAATGACCATAACTTGCTCAGTTTGTGTCCGATTTCAAAACGGTTTGATTTTTTATGAACGTCTATGCAGTTATGATGCAGCATACTTAAAGGGATAGTAGCATTTTTTTTAAAGTGGGGTTGTATGATCTACAAATAGCCCCTAAGTACTTTAATTGCAGTAGAAGACTCTCTGCACTCCTCCCGTTAGCAACGCCAGCCCATAATAGCCCTGCCCAGAGATTTACAACATACATTGTTGTGAACAGACCCAAAGAAACGGCCTATTTTCACGGCCTAAAAGAAGTTTTACCTGAAAAAAAATACACAGTTCCATTGTTCGCTATAATATAATTTTTTCCAGCCCTTCAAAGTACTTAGGGGCAATTTGTAGATCATACAACCCCACTTTAAAAAAAATGCTACTATCCCTTTAAAATCACGGATCATTTTAATCATGTACTTTTTTTTTGTAAAAGTAACATTACAGTGACGTTATGCAAATAGTTAAAGGTGATAGCTACAAGTTTAATTCCTCCTGGCCAGTAGCTCTCGCTCCAACCTTCCGTTGTACTGGTCGCCAGTTACAGCAGTAGCTAAAGTTCTAATGCTGTTGCCATAGAGATCATTCCATGCCAACGTTGCCAACGTAACCAGATGTAAATATTTACATATTTCGGACCCGCCAAAATTTATTAAACAATTATTTATATATATATTTTTTTAAATTCAGTAAAATTAATACTTTTATTCTGCACCCCTCTAGACATTCTGTGGATGCGTTATTTTTGAAAAATTAATCCTTTTGATGAAAAAGTTGTAGCTATAACCTTTGAAATAATAGCTAGGCTACATGCTGATTTATTTTTCACATTGTTATGAATCGGTTTTTTTAGTGAAGATAACTGGATCACCTATCTACTGCACTGTAACTGCAGCCAGAGTCAGAGACAGTTGCCCGTTCAACTCTACGCCTGCTTCTAGTCCGATCTAACTACCCCCTTGCCTGTACGGGGCTCTGCCGCATCCTGCAGACGTCCTTCCCGGCGTTCAGCAGCTCTGCTCCGGGCTCCTCTCCGCTGCTGTCCTCCCTCCAGACCCGCACCGCCCCGGTCTGGGTGCAGGTGAGCAGCGCGGAGCCTCGTAGCGGGGCCAGGCCGGTGAAGCAGCCCTCCTCCGGGCCCCCGCAGCGCCGCGCCTCGGTGAAGACCCCCTTCTCGGTGCTGAAGGTCTTCACGGTGCCGTCCACGGAGCCCAGCAGCAGCTCGCTCTCCGCCGGGTCGGCCCAGCACAGGGCCCGGACCTCCTGGTCGCGGCTCAGGTGGCTCGTGTTGCAGAAGTTGAAGGCCTGTTTCCGGGCCACGCTGACCCCCTTCAGGATGCCGGTCTCCGAGCCCAGCCACACGGAGCACAGCCGGCTGCGCTCCCCCATCGCTGCTGCTGCTGCTACTGTCTTCTACTGTACTCTCTCCTTACAGCCTGGACACAGCGTGGTTCCACTTCAAACCCTGACACGCGTGGTTCCTGTGGACACGGTGTCGCGCATAACAGACGTCACATCTTCTGCTGTGGTTTTTTTTTTTTTTTTTTTTGCAGTTGGCAACACACTACAGGAGCAGTACCGCCCCCTGCCGAGCTGGAGGATGGATGAGAGATTGGAGATGGGAAGTTATGTGGTTTATAAACAAAATATGTTGTTTGTGTATATATCATTGACTGCATATAATATATAGCCTATACACACACAGTACAGGCCAAACGTTTGGACACACCTTCTCATTCAATGTGTTTCCTTTATTCTCACTGAAGGCACCAAAACTATGAATGAACACATGTGGAATTAACAACAAAGTGTGAAATAACTGAAAACACGTCTTTTCTTCTTTGTCTTCTCTTTCTTCTTTTCTTCCTCCTCTCCTTCTTCCTCCTCCTCCTCTATCTCTGCCCCCACCAGTTCTAGTTTCTTCAGAGTAGCCCCCCTTTGCTCTGATTACTGCTTTGCACACTCTTGGCATTCTCTTGATGAGCTTCAAGAGGTGAACCTGACCTGAAGATGGTTTTCACTTCACAGGTGTCAGTGTGCCTTGTCAGGGTTCATTAGTGGAATTTCAGTGAGAATCTACAATGTAAATAGTCATGAAAATAAAGGAAATGCATTGAGTGTGTCCAAACTTTTGGTCTGTACTATATATATATATACACATACATGTATGACAGTCATTCTTTTCTTTTCTTTTTTAAATACCAACACAAACACAACTCATTCTCCTTAATGAGACACTGATGAGCTCATCACCTGAACCACATCTGGTTTTAGAGGAACATTATAAAAACCACTGCTGGACCTGACAAAAACTGATTTATAAACTCTTCCTGAGTTAAAATATTCTTGCTGTGTTGTTTAGAAAAAAAATACGAACATGTTTTCTTTGTATTATTATTATTATTATTATTATTATTCAAGGTCTGAAAAGACTTGATATTTTTGTTTATATAGTGTATATACATACACACACACACACACACACACACACACACATATATATATTATACATATTATACACACACACACACACACATATATATAAGAAAATGAAATCTTTTCTATCAACCCTGTGTTATTACTTTCCTATCCTATTTTTGCTCTTTCCACTGCTGCCTTCAGTACACTATCCTCCTTTCCTTCTCATCTACACTCCAAAAGCACATGCTGAACTGATTCAGTCACATTTTTCATCTGAATGCTTAACAATTTTGGAGTTTGCATGTTCTCCCCTGGATTCTCTCTGGGCACTCTGGCTTCCTCCCACAGACCAAGGACTTGCAGGTTGGGTTAACTGGCGACTCTAAATTGTCCATAGGTGTGAATGGTTGTCAGTCTGTATGTCAGTCCTGCGATAGACTAGCGACCTGTCAAGTGCTGTTACAATATACCTAAAGTACTGTGGTTACTAACTATCTCAGGCAGTAGCAGCCAACTACCTCTGGCTCTGCAGAAGGTCTGGTCAGGTGTAGGAACATCTCAACCTATTTTACAGTCCTCAGCTCGAAAATTGCACACCCATAATGAAATGAGAATATCTCTGCAACCACAAGGTCTATTTGAACAGTTTTGGTGTCATAGAAAAGGGTACTCTGGTGAGATTTGTTAAGATGTGTAAATAAAATATCAGTGTATGTGTTATTGATGAAGAATAAATGAAGATGGCACAAAGCACAAATGAAATACATTTTAGGTTTTCCTTAAAAAAAAAGGAAAAAAAAGAAACATACTCAGGATGACTAGTAACCTTTATGCAACATAAGCTCTAAACCTCTATCAAATCATAGTACAAATCATTTGTACTAACGGTTTTTGGCATTCTTTTTGAAAATTCAACCAGACCGCTTTATCTTTCTCATTCCAAAAATGACCACACAACGCAACTGGAAGTTAAATCCAAATGAAAAGATTTACTTATATCATACTGGAACAATACAATAAAAAAGTTTCTACTAGTGTTAACGGAGTATATTTCTATTACAACGAACCAAAACAAAGGCACAAAAAACTAAAGCAACTATTTACACTGTTGTGTATTCATTCACACATCGGGAAGTCTCTAGTTGGGTTTCCATCCACCTTTTCTTATGCGCATTTTGTGAAAATGCGCATAAATACTTGAATGGAAACGCCAGAAATTCGAATAAAGGCAGTAAATGCGCATAAAAGTTTATACGCTTGGAGGGGGTGGGATTTGTCAGCGTATCGAATAAAGGAAATGCGAGTTTTTGTGATGGAAACAGATTATGCGAATTGAGCCAGAGTTTGTGGGTGAAGCTGCTGGACTTCACCCAGCGACGCCCCGGTGTCCCAGCTCTCGTCTCTGCACCCCGCGACACAAACGCGCTCCGTAACCTGTAATCTTTTGTTTATGACGGTTAAGACGACACAAACACACGCCGTAACATCGTTATGTAACTTATTGATTTTTCGCCGGCTTCGTATGTAAACAGATGCACATGGAGGAGAGGAGCATAACCAAAACAGCGGAAAAGCGAGCGGACTGTCACAGTTCCCTACGGTCTTTCTGTGTAAATATCTCATGTTACAACATGAAAACCTGCAGCTTATATTCAAGTGCGGCCTATATATGTATTTTCTTTTAAAATGTAGCTGGTGCGGATTATACAGGTGCGTCTATAGTCCGGAAAGTAGGTAAATTGTCCATGATGTTGAGTGTCAGCTGAGTGTCAACTGTTGAATACATTCACGCTCTCTTATGACGTAATCTCACGGCGCACCACTCCTCCTAATCGCAAAACACTAATGAATGGAAACGAGCATAAATTCGCTTTGCTTTTTGCGCATTTTCACAAAATCCGCTTTTAAATTCAATACGACTTGGATGGAAACCCAGCTACAGTCCGTCATGCCACAGCTGGAAGCAGTTCTTTTTAGCGGAGAGGCAGAGAGGAACGTTACACTTGCTGCAGAACGCTGCTGTCTTCACCCTGGGCTTTCCCGTTTCGATGCACCTCCTGCAGTGCTTCCTGGTCCTCGAGTCCTCGCCTTGAAAGAATGCGGGCATGCAGGTGGACGGGGGCGCGGCCGGTGTGGCGTCCGAGCCGTCTTCAGCAAGCTCCAGCAGCTCCTTGGCCAGCTGCTCTCTGAAGGTCTTGTGGGTGAGGGGCCTCGTCTGGCCGGGGTCCTGCCTGATCTTGAACAGCTCCTTGTGTAAGAGGTAACTGTTGACCACGGCGATGTCCAAAAAGTGGTAAAAGAAAGTCTTGTACCACTTGGTCGTCTTGTGTCGGACGGTGTAATTTTCAATCAGTGCGTTGGACAAATCCACCCCCCCCATGTTCTTATTGTAGTCCAGGATGCAGTCGGGAACGGGAATGGGCTTGTTGATCCACACGCCGCCCTCCTTTACCCTCCTGTCCACCGTCTGTCCGCTGTAGGCCCGGTGCAGCGACGAGCACATCGGAACCTCTTTGGTGTCCATCCACTTCACGAAGAGGAGGTCGCCGCTTCTGATCCAACGGAGGTCCCCCCTCTCGGGCCTTCTGGGCAGCGCGTTGATCTCGGTCTGTGGGAGGCCGGAGTGATTTCTCCTCATGGTCCCGCAGCAGCCGATGTTCTTTTGGACCAAATCGTTGAAGAGAGTGGGGCTCGTGTACCAGTTGTCTGTGAACAACTTGTAGCCGCTGCCGATGAGAGGAACCGTCAGAAGGTCCATCACAGCCGAGTAGCTCAGGCTCTCCGAGTCCGCTGTGGCGAAATACTTTTTGCCCGAGTACACGGAAAAATTCCACGTGTAGCCTGTGGACGAATCAGCCAGCACAAAGAGTTTGTATCCCCACTTTTTGGGCTTGTTCTTGATATACTGTCTGAAACTGATGCGAGCTCTGCTGGCGACCATCCGCTCATCGATGGACAGATTCTGGTGCGGCTGGAACAAGGCCTTGCAGGTGTTCACCATCTCCGTGTAGAGGGGCTTTATCTTGAAAAGTCTGTCGAACTCAGGAGTGTTCCTTTTCTTCTCGTTTTCTTCATCTTCTTTCGGATCGCTCATATGAAGGGACCACAAAATCGACTCAAAGCGGGTCCGTGACATCTTCTCCCTGGGGAAATGGAAGTTGTACGGCCAGCTCGTCCTCCAGTAATCGGACCTGTGGTGGACTGACACGAGGCCGGTGAAAATGATAATGGCTAAAAATGTGTTAAACTCCCGATCTGTGAGCGCATCCCACTTGAAAGCCATCCCAGCCAGCTTTCTTCTGGCAGCGTTGGCATTGGTGTTCTCTATTATTCTCTTGACAACGGAAGCGGAGAAGAAAAGCTGGAAGAGGTCAGTGGGAGACCATGGTCTGGTGGTATCAAATGTGGGTCCAGGGGTCCTGAGGGGTTTGAATCTGGGGGGGTCGGGTTGGATGTCTTCCTTCTCTTTGTCGTGCCATCTGTCCGCCCCCTCTCTCTCTGTAGGTGTTATCAACCCATTTCTAGGCTTTTTCCTCGCTGGGGAAGACGTTCCCTGAGTGGAGCGTATTTTCTTCTGGGTAGGGGTAAGGGGAGGTGCCGCTGGGCATGGTTGACGTGGCAACTGGGGGGGTTGGAAAACTACTGCATCTGGCTGTCTATCAGTTTGTTTCTTTTTAGGTGTTGATGCTGCAGGTCCTGGCTCATCATCATCATCATCATCATCATCATCACTGTGAAAGAAACATGGTAAAAAGAAAATAAATACATATAGATATTTGATTGTTTTTTGAGTGTTTGTTGTGGTTGAAAGAATTGCCCTCATACTTTAGCGTTGTTGCCATCCCTGGCGCCGTCTAGCCATGGTGTAACTCTGGTTTGCCTGCATCAATTTTAGTCGCGTTTTTTGCTCCCCCCAACACCGGGTGACCATCAGGACAACGACTTAGGGGTCAAAAATGACCGGAATTCTCCTTTAATGTCCATAAATTAAGTTATGTGTAATAAAGTGAAATGACACAGGGAAGAAGTATGGAACACATGAAGAAAAGGAGGGGCAAAAAGGTATGGAAAGCCAAGGAAGCAGCTGGAGTCTGTCAGTATTTAGAAAGTAATCCTGTCCCCTGTCAGTGCAGAGTAATATCTGCTGGTTTAGTCCTGATTGATGCCTTTAAAAAGGTTTCTCACCACCAAGGTGTCAGACAAGAAGCATTGCATGATGGGTAAAAGAAAAGAGCTGTCTAAAGACCTACGCAACCTTAATATTGCAAAACACACTGGAGGTATTGGTCACAGGCGCATTTCTAAACTTCTGAAAGTTCCAGTGAGCACGGTACGGTGCAACGGTACAGGGAGCCCACCCACGGTACGATACGTACCTCGGTTTGTGGCCACGGTTCTCGGCACGGTTTCGGTTTGTGTTTTGGAAAACTACTGGATCTGGCTGTCTATCAGCTTTTTTTCTTTTAGGTGTTGATGCTGCAGGTCCTGGCTCATCATCATCATCATCATCATCATCACTGTGAAAGAAACATGGTAAAAAATAAAACACATAACTGTGCTGGGGAAGTCAACACACACACACACACACATACGATGAGATATGTACAGCGGGGAAAATAAGTATTGAACACGTCAACATTGAACACATGAAGAAAAGGAGGGGCAAAAAGGTATGGAAAGCCAAGGAAGCAGCTGGAGTCTGCCCCCCCCCTCTTCTGTGTGTGTGAGCTGCTGCACTTTCAGTTGCAGGGGGGGGGGGGGTCACAGCTGCCTGTAAAGCAGTAAGAGCTGATGCAAGCTGAATCTGAAATACCTACGGCATTTAACCGTTCAATATGCCTTACCGGAGAGTCTGGCCAGCTCTGAGATCGGCCAGGGGCCTCATTTATCATTGTGGATACACGCTTTTTTACACGCTCTTTCCCCCATTTTGTGCGTACGCACTTTTCTCCGCCTAATTTGGGATCTATCAAACCAAAACTTGTCGGGAGTAAGAGCAAAAATTTACGACCAGTCCGACCATGGCGTACCGGCATTTACACGCTTTTTGAAGAACAAGAGGAATTGGCGACGCCGCTGCAGAGTCAGAGAACTGCAGTATGCGAGGGAGAGAGGAGCGCGGACACTGTTTGAAGTAAGTGGTGGTGATGATGACCGCCCCCCACCACCACCACCACCACCGCACACGTGTTGACGTCGGCACTTTACATGAAAAGCACAGCGACTCAGATTTTTCCCCTGTGCATTTACACTAGTTTGCTCCTAAATACTGGCTTTATAAAACGAATTTCGTTTTCTTTTGATATCATATTGATATTTCCCCCTGCATGTAGGCTACACCTCTTCCACAACCCGTCTGTCCAGTCTGGAAAATAATTTCTGCGACGTGCGTGTGTTACGTAGCCAGACTGGACACACACAAGCAAGCAGCAAGCCCAATAATGTCGGCGCAAATCAAAGCAAATGAGAAAACATGATCCATATTTTTTGTGTGAATAATATTTATTGTATTTAACAAAATTGGGTGCTGCCCAACATCATTTTAGGAAAAGTCACAGACTGGTGGACTTCAATGTTTTTTTGTTTTTTTTTTAAATATAGGCTATAGCTATGCACAAATGAAAATCAAAGTCTTCCAGTGAACGGAAGTTGGGGGTTAGTGGAAAGGGGTGCAAAGTAGTACTGACTGGCAGTGGAAACCCTGCTTTAAATTATTATGACATAATCTAAAATAAGGGGCAGAATAAATATGATTCTTCTTCTTTCTGTTCTGTTTCATTTAGATTTGGGAGTTTTTTGTTTTTATTGTAGCCTTTCAATGCAAGATGATGTTTCTGACTGATATTGCCGTGTTACCGTGTATCTCGCTTTCAGAGAAATTCCGCTTCTTCCTCCGCTCTCCGTCCGTCTGTTGTCTTCACCGTCTTCCACTGACGTCATTCCACACGTTTCCAGAGAGCACATGGCCACTTAATATGCACGTAACTGATTTGCATTGACCACATATGGTTGCGTGGGGCTGTTTAGGGGGCTGGGTATGAGGCGTGTTCTCATCCACGCTTTTCTCAGGTCCGGTGTGATCTATCAAGGGAAATACCGTGCAGCCGTGTGTACGCGGAGTTTGATAGATCTGAAAAGAGTGTATATTTTTTGGTCGTACGCACATTTTGCCTTTCCGTCGTACTGAAAATTTAAGAGGACTTTTACACGCTCTTTGATAAATGAGGCCCCAGGTTCATTGTAAAACATTTATTTATTGATGTAAATGTGGTGTTTTCTGTGCGTACAGACCCCAAGGCAGTGCTGCTCTTCTGTCTAACCACAAACAAACTTCTGCTACAGCCACAATTGTTAGATTTCATCAATGAGACCAACATTTATCCCCTAAAAAGAGTTTAACCAGCCGGTGGTAAACCTCTAAAAAGCCATCGGGGAAGTTAATTAGCGGTCGTTTTCTCCTCGGGGTGACGGTGGTAGGCTGGCCGGCGGAGCACGTCAGGAGCCGGGCTGCTGCCTCTGTGATGTCGCGGTCGCTGCTCGGACCTGGAGCTTCACTTCTCCCAAAAACATCGGGGCAAACTTCTAAACAGCCGTCGTTTGGATAAACTAACCGCACATGGGGATCTAAACAGTTACTTTCTCACATGAAAAAATATTAAAACTTAATAAAGTCACGTAATAACAGGCTTCAGCAGGAACATTTCTGTTGTCAATCGTCGCTTCCAGTGACGACACTCATCGGCCAATCAGTGGAAGGCAGTCGGCTGACGTCACGTTCTAGTAACGCTTCGGCTCGCTTGGAACCAGGGCTGAGGTGATACCAAAAGTACCTGGTTGCAGGTACTGCGTGCTAGTGGAAACACGCAAATAGCGCACCGAGCCGAGCCGAGCCGAGCCGAGCCGTGCTAGTGGAAACGCGCCATTATAAAGGTAACTAATTACCAGGAAAAGTTACCATTGTGTTATTTAAAATTAAATATGTCAAATTTACGGTGGCTGACAAGGGCAAATGCGCTGAAAACACAGGAATGATGCAAAACCAAAAACAAACATGCAAATAAAAAGAAACGCCAGTGCAAACAAAAAAACGCTGCAAATAAAAAGAATTACCGGGGACTATTATTGCTGATGCACCGGTTGTTTTTTATGTGCGAGAAGAAGAAGACCAAGAGAGAGAAATAAAAAGAAGACAAGAAAAACGAACGAAAAAGTAAGTGAAAAGGTTAGTTAGTTAGTTACCGCGTTAAAGTGAGCTGCTGTTTGCGAGTGGTAAAGTCAGCCGTTGTTTGATTTTGGTTGCGCCTGAACTAGAGTAACTACGGTAGGCACGGTCCTTGAGCAAAGTGAAGCTCCTAAAAGATACATACTTTCACTGGAGGAATGTGGAGAAAAATCACATCCAAGATGATGATGTTATATTTTATATTATTATAGGTTATATTTCACTGCCGTAATGTAGAGAAAAATCAGATTAAAACCACCCTCATGATTAACTCCTCATTTCTTTTGCATATTGTTTCTGGGGTCTTACTCTACTTCTGGAATCATTTTGGTGGCATTTTACTGTAGCAATGTGGAGAAAAATCATTTAAAAAATCCCAACCATAATGACTCAACTCCATTTACAGTATGCTGAATTTTGACCTTATGTAAAATAAATTCCTTCATACATGTGATCCTCATTTCTTTTGCACATTGTTTCTGGGGTCCTACTCTACTTCTGGTATCATTTTGGTGGCATTTTACTGTAGCAATGTAGAGAAAAATCAGATTAAAACCACCCTCATCATTAATTCCATTTTCAGTATGCTTGCTGACCATTTAAAAAAAGATTTTTCTCTACATTGCTACAGTAAAATCTCACCAAAATGAAACCAGAAGTAGAGTAAGACCACAGGAACAATATGCAAAAGAAATGAGGAGCACATGTATGAAGGAATTTATTTTACATAAGGTCAAAATTCAGCATACTGTAAATGGAGTTCAGTCATTATGGGTGGATTTTTTATATAGTTTTTCTCCACATTGCTACAGTAAAAACTCACCAAAATGATACCAGAAGTAGAGTAAGACCCAAGGAACAATATGCAAAAGAAATGAGGAGCACATGTATGAAGGAAATTACTTTACGTAAGGTCAAAGTTCAGCATACTGTAAATGGAGTTAATCATGAGTTGTGGTTTAAATCAGATTTTTCTCTACATTGCTACAGTAAAATGCCACCAAAATGATTCCAGAAGTAGAGTGAGACCCCAGGAACAATATGCAAAAGAAATGAGGAGCACATGTTTGAAGGAATTTATTTTACGTAAGGTCAAAGAGTTAATCATGGGGGTGGTAGGACCGTGCCTACCGTAGTTAAGTTTCTCTAGTTCGGGCGCAAAGAAAATCAAACAATGGCTGACTTTACAGTGGTAGTTAGTTAGGATAAATAAATACAACATTACCTTTCCGACGATGGCAGACGGTAGTCTTTGTCTAGTGTGTTGTCGGGACACAGCAGGTCTTCGTCCTCTGATGAGGACTCGACGCAGTCGGCGTCGCCCTGCAGCAGCTTCAGAGCTTCTTCAGCCGCCACACGTCGCTCTCGACCCGGTGTGGTGCTCATCATCCTGTTGTTGTTAGAGAGACTCGCTGGAAATGAACGACGCAGTCATATAAATAGACTGTATGGACCATGGATGTATTATATTATAGTATGGACGCAGTGCAGCAAAACAACGCTGCCGCGCGCCGCGCCTCCAGCTGTGTGATTGGCTGCAGCTGCTGCAGCTTCTTCTTGTTGTTGTTAGGCGGTCGGCCTCCATCCAGCATTAGCAGCATCACCGCCCCCTTCTGCTCTGGAGGGTTAGGGTTAGACACAACACGACTCTCCCCCTCCCCCCAGTTCATTGTAAGAAAAAGAAAAAAAACTTTTTAAAACTTTATTTAACCAGGGAAAAAAAACTAATTGAGAGAAAGATGTATTGTCCAAAAGTGGCCAAGACAGCAGCAGTAGCCTACAATGGACATAAATGATTACAGCCATTTGCATCCACACTAAAAACACAGCCTAACAAAACATATAGCCTAGGCCCTAGTGAAACACAATGAAAACAAGAACGCATAAAACACAGAACTTAACACCACCAATCACTGGAAAGTACCTACCAAAAAGCTCAATCTACCCAGAGGCATGATGACTAATCAACATGCTTTGTTATGTCTTTAAATGTATGTAGATTCTGGTGAGTAACAGCATTGCATTGGTTTGAGTGACAAACTCAATCAAGGCTGAAGAAATAGCGGAGAGGACTTAGGTCTACCCATCAGCAAACAGCTTGAGGCGTTCTTCTGTGTCTTATTCTCACAGTTCATCTTCTCTACTCTGCTATAGGTTTGGTAACAAGGTTGGATGTTGTGGTCCACGACTTCATTGCAATAGGCCTACTAGTAGCCTATAAACAAACCATCATAACACCTACAAAATCATACCAAAACATGAAAATTAAATAAATACCATTTTAACTGTTTTTACTGTTATATTTGACAAGTTGTGCATCAAGACGTAAGATTATGAGTGATTTTCTGTATCAAAACTGAGTAAAAACTCAGCTTCATCACTATGTGCTCTATTGGATCAGTTAGTAATGGCATCGGCCTAATTGCAGTTTTCTGCTTAGGTGTGACAGGGTTTTGAAGTCTTTCAAATGACTCACTGTTTTGTTTTTTTTCCTGAGCCATGTTGCAATAACTGCAATGAAGAGGAGGAGAAGCGTTGACAGTCAGTGTGAAGGAGAGAGCTACACACCGTAGTGTGTTCAGTAGTGTTAACCCCTTAAAGCTCAAACTAATTCTACAGCAGCTACACAAATGCATTTCTTTATTTTCTTCTTATGCAAATCAATATTGAAATATTCAAGTCAGTTCAGAATTTAAGCACATGACACTTGAGTTGTGTTATCAGATTGTTTCAATGAACCATAGCGTTACATCAAGTTGTAGTGAATATCTATGACATGACATCTAAATATCTATGCTTTAGGCTATCAGTCTGCCGCTGCCACAGAGCTCTGATTATTTTCGTTCCTTTTTCTGAATAGCCTACATAATGTATTGATTACTCTCAGGATAGGAGGACAGTTTCACCCAGTATAACAAAAAAGTGTTTCTGAACATGATCACCAACCATAACTCTAATTAGTAACCCAGGCTACTGAAGGCAGCAGTGGAAAGTGGTTCAATCTAGGAAACCTGAGTAGCCCAGTAACACAGAGTTGATGGAAAGGGTTTATTTTTATTTATTTTTATTTTATTTTATTATTTATAAATTATAGTCTGTAACTGATCCACATTCCACACTCCAGTGCAGTTGGTGGTGGTAATGCTCCTTTAAGTTGGTTGCAAAAGTTGCCAAAACACACCAAAGAAGAAGGAGGGAGGAGGAGGAGGAGGAGGAGGAGGAGGAGGAGCGTCGATCGGAACAGCGTGGGCTCAACTTTTACTTCCCATACGCACACACACACACACACACACACACACACACACACACACCGCTGCTCGAACTTTTCTAACTGTGTAAACTAAACTCGACCTTTATCTGTCAACAGCTGATCTGACACTTCAACAGACTCTCAGCCTCTTCACCAGCCGGATCATGAGTTAAAGTCGCTGTGACTCCGCAGCTGGAAGTTCCCCCGGAACATCTGGGACCAGCGGCAGGACAGGCCGCTGATTGGCTGATTGGCAGCCGAGATCGAGCCTCACTGCTCGGCTCTGTTCGCCGTGCTTACCGGGGTCTAGTCCTGGATCCGTCCCGCCCCTTCCCGGTCGGTTGACCCCCCCCGGACAGACGCCGAGGTCGCTGCTGGGAATGTAATGTAAGTCCACCATCAGCCTGCTCTGCGAAGTCTGGTTGTTGTTGTTGCTGCACTACTGAGGATAGGAAGACAGGCATTATCACCATTATCATTATATTATTGTTTATTGTGTCTATTTTCTGTCTGTTGAGGGGTCCATGCTTATGTTCCCACAGCCCTATGTTCCCACAGTTCTAAGATTTTTCTCAAAATGAGGCCCTATGTTCCCTCTGGACTCTCTCTACCTATCTGGACTCTGTCTATCTGGCCTGTCTAGCCTCTACCTGGTCTTCTTACTAAACTTAACCAACTCCTTTCTTCATTGCCTAAACCCAACCAATGGTGGGACCAAAGGGCTGTGGGAACATAGGGCCTAATATTCAGTGACAACAAAAGTTAGAAATGTGGGAACATAAGGCTGTGGGTGCCATTTGTGTCCCCAATATAAATTTATTTGTATTTTCACTAAAGTTGGACAAATACTCATTTAATTTGCTTTTTTGTGTATTGTCAATTGTCCTCTATTAGGGTAGGCTACAGACTCCCAAATTCATTTTCTTTTTTTTAAAATTTAATTTACTTTTGTTAAAAGGATGTTACGGAATTATGCTATGTCCCCAGTGCGGTTCATTAAAATTCAATCTAGAGATAGTTAATTAAATTATTTTATTGTCCTGGATAAACTATCTTTAAAGGGATAGTAGCATTTTTTTAAAGTGGGGTTGTATGATCTACAAATAGGAGATTTATAACATACAGTGTTGTGAACGGACCCAAAGAAACGGCCTATTCTCGCTGCCTAAAAGAGGTTTTACCTGAAAAAAATACACAGTTCCATTGTTTGCTATAATATAATTTTTTCCAGCCCTTCAAAGTGCAGGAAAAACACAGTTTTTATTTGGACCAAACCAACTGCTGATCGGCGGGCGCTAACCCTGGGCAAACTGTGTTTTTCCTGCACTTTGAAGGGCTGGAAAAAATTATATTATAGCGAATAATGGAGCTGTGTATTTTTTTTCAGGTAAAACCTCTTTTAGGCCGTGAAAATAGGCCGTTTCTTTGGGTCCATTCACAACACTGCATGTTGTAAATCTCTGGGCAGGGCTATTATGGGCTGGCGTTGCTAA
This sequence comes from Trachurus japonicus, assembly GCF_045865225.1. Classification (NCBI taxonomy): domain Eukaryota; kingdom Metazoa; phylum Chordata; class Actinopteri; order Carangiformes; family Carangidae; genus Trachurus; species Trachurus japonicus. Next base: position 40,997,130 of record NC_140919.1, on the reverse strand, counting down.
CGGGAGGAGTGCAGAGAGTCTTCTACTGCAATTAAAGTATTTAGGGGCTATTTGTAGATCATACAACCCCACTTAAAAAAAAATGCTACTATCCCTTTAAGCATGTGCTGTTTTTTAATCAAAATATATTTTTTTAATGAAAGAATTAAGGTTTTATGTTTGTCCCCGGTGTCATTGTCCACTCCGACAGCAATCACTTCTATAGAGTGTTTGGTCTGAAACACGGGTCTGTCAGTCACTCTGCTCTGCTCTGAGCCCAGGAGAAAACTTTCCTTGTATCCTACAAGTTTTATCCAATGAGGAGAGAGAACGGCATAAAGGGGCAGTCCTCTCTGTGTGTGCAGCCAAGGGATGCGCCTGAATGTGGTGACGTAGGGACGAGGGCGGGGGCTGCTAACTCCATCTGCTGACAGGAAGTTAGCCAAAACAACCGGATCGCTGACTTCTGTTTTAATTATGGAAAATATGAAAATTCACTTGTTTTAAATGTTTTACAATGTTATTTACCTAAACAGTCTCTCCATCTGTTTGCAGGGCGGTCTTCACCTCCACTCTCCTCCTCTCAATCGTGGCAGTCGGGATCACACCAATATTCAGCCAGACAGGTGGGTGAAAGCTCCATTATAAAGTGAACTTAAACCCTTTTCAAAACCTGTACTCTCTGTATGTAAAAAGGCAAACAAATGCACATTGCACAATATATAAAAAAAATAATAATAGCCTAATAATAATAATTCCAAACAAAAATCAACTTTTGAAAAAGAAAATCGATTTAAAAATCGTCAAAGAAGATATCGCGATATTTATGTGAATCGATTTTTTCTCCTACCCCTAATATCCACGATGTAACTTATACCTCCTAAGTTTCCAGTACGGTCTACATATTGTTATGGTCACCGAGTAATATGTGTGGTATGCGAAGTAAATGAAATATGAAGTCAGAAGTCTTTTATTGTTACAACATGTAAACATATTTAGGAATTTGGTGGGAACACAGGGCCTAATCTTCAGTGGAAAAAACAACACAGAGATGTGGCAACATAGGAATGACCCCCCTGAGAGTAGTCATTCAATACATAATGTATTCAGAAAAAGGAAAAAAAAACCAATCAGATGCCTTCATGTCTAGTTCTGCCTAAGTCTAAGGAAAGGGGCTGGGACTTTTGACAATAACATACATAAAGATGTGCGTGTAAAGATCGGCATTTAAACTTTTTTTTTAGATTTCTAATAATATGTTTCTCTTGCTGCCTAAAGAATGTTTAAGGGTTATTGTAGAGGAGTAATGGTGCGTTCATAACAACTCAGAGGTTGGAATTCCCAACTCGGAAATTTCCGACTTCCGACATCATTGCGTTCACGCTGCAGGAACTCGGAAGAGAAAAAACATGGATACCTGAAGGAAGTTTGGCGTATTGTTGCTCATCGCTGAATACGAAAAATCAATGCAGCAGTAAATGATGTTTATTTGGAGGAGAGGAGACGCTGCAGATGAGTGCACATACACTATAATGTTACAGCCTTGATAACAGTTAAATGTTATTTCCGTCACATACGAGGAACACAATTTCACACAAAACAACAATCACAGCTTAATATAAACGTATTTTATATCGGCTACTGCAATAATACACAAAAATATGCATTCAAACCTCAACAAATAACTTAAAATGTCTAAATTCTAACCGTTTAAGACGAGGGCCGCCATGTTTTGATGTTGTTGTGACCCGAGTTTCCGACCTGTAATTTCCGAGTTCGACGCCGTTTAATTCATTTTTTACAATTGGGAGCTCGTTTTTTTCCGACTTCCGAGTTGTCTTGAACGCAGCATGACTCACCTGAATAAATATATCAACCTTTTAGGTTCTGTCACCTCATCTGAAACAATAGAAGAGGCTGTCTGTGAAGAAGTCATTAGTCATCACTATTTTAATGGACCCCCTCATTTAATTAACTCACCTATTAATGACAGAGGACCTGCAGGAGTGTCGGTGAGTGACTGATTGATTGAGTGAAGCACGAGGACTTGAGTCAATGCTGAAATCATTAGTCAGAGCAGTTTGCAAAACATTTTTTTGACTCACAGCTTCCTTTTTTTAATATGGTGGACAGTTAGAAATGTTTCCTTAAACCTGTTCTGCTGGACACTTATTGTGCAATGTAACCACAAATATTAGAAGCCATACTAGTATCACTGGAGACGTTGTGGTAAATCATATCACTGTTGTGCAGATGGCAGGAAGTCGTATCTGGGAAAAGTTGCAAAGTTACACAAATGTCTAGAATAAAAACTGGATGGGTCAGGTTGTTTCTAGCTCCAGAAATCCAACAAACTTAACTTTAATTTATTCGTTACTGTCATAATAACCTGTCAGTATTTTATGTCTCGTTGCCGTTGTTCCTGATATTAATCCTACAACATTTTAGAGGCCGTTTAAAACAGGAGGTCTGATGTTTATCTTCTTAGATTAATGCAGCAAAGACCATCATGAGAAATGCTCAGTCTGATGTTTCAGAGCTTCTCGATTCACATCTGTCTCACTGCTGTCCAATGTGTCTCTTTTTGTACTGCGGTACACTTAACAAATTACAGGAGTACAAACAACACTGCAAAAACTCAAAATCTTACCAAGAATATTTGTCTTATTTCTTGTCAAAATGTCTAATTTCTAGTCAAAACAAATCTCATTATACCTAAAATCACATAAAAAGTAGCTTGTTTTTGACACTCTTTTAAGCATATGTTTTACTTGAAATAAGTAGAAAAATCTGATAGTGGAGCAAGTTTTTCATTCTTATTACAAGCACAAAAAATGTGCTTTCGCTGGCAGATTTTTCTACTTATTTCAAGTGAAAATTAGTTTGAAACAAGTTAAATGATCTAAAAACAAGTACATTTTTAGGTGATGAGTCTTATTTTAAGTGGAAAGAGTTTAGTTTTCACTAGAAATGAGACATTTTGACAAGAAATATGACAAATATTCTTGGAAAGATTTTGAGTTTTTGCAGTGAGTGTCATCTGTGACGTGTTTGGTGAGTCTCAGTGTGGGAATGGAAGTTGGAACAGCTTCTCTCTGCTTACTTCCTTTTAATGGGATGGAAGTGTGATGGCATCATTTGTTTCACGAAAAATCCTGACATCTCAACTCTGCCTTTCCTTATCTCTCTCTGTCTTCTCTCTTAGAGCCCGTGTGTGATGACCAGGGGGAGTCCAGTGGAGGGGCGGTCTCAGCGGTCTCAGTCCTGGAGGGGCAGGCTGGTTGGCTCTCCTGTCCTCTTTTCTCTCATCCCTCTGTCCACAACTACACCTCCGCTCAGAGCGCCGGACACAACCTCTCCTGGTTCCACCTCCCCGAGGGTCACAACCTGCTGCAGCCAATCACGTACAGGTACAGCTGCACAGAGTCTGACCTGCTGCCTTGGGAGCTTTTGTGTGAGGGGTGGGTACTTGCTGTGTCCCCTCAGCAGCTTGATCACAGGGCTGTAAGGGCAGTGATGATGGGGGAGGATGCAACTGTGGAACCTTTGCAAAATGGTCAAACATTTTAACACACTCAAGAAACAAACTTATTTGAAGGTTAAAAAAAAAAAAAAAACAGTTTAAAAAGTTATTAAAGTAGAGGAAAGTAGAGGATGTCCACCAGCTCCCTGTCCTCCTCTTCCTGTCTGTTCCAGATACACACCAGTGTCTCTGGATGTGGTGAGACTCAGAGTTGTATTTACGGTCTGCTGCTGTACACTTGAACTTGTTTTTAAGAACCAGTGGTTGGATGATGTTAAATGAGCTTGAAAAACCAATCAAAGAACCTAACTGACCCTTCGCCAACTCCTCCCACAAACGGCTATTGTCCAATCCTACGTTAGCAACCGTAACTATAGGCCTGGCAAGCTTTCCGCAGTGAGTCATTACGTTTGCTTTTGTGGACACATTTTGAGACTAGGACGAAAAACATTTGTTTGTAGAGAAGGATGTTGTTGTTGCCGCTGCTACTGCTACGGCGGCAGCAGCAATATAGAGATGTTCAGATACGAGCAGACTTTTTTTTCGACTTGAGCAAGTGTAAATATGGGGATTACCATATGTTCACCTCCGAAATGACAGCTGTACTTTTAGGGCTTTGACCTGGGCTTTTAGGGCTTTTAGGGCTTTTACCTGGGCTTTTAGGGCTTTTACCTGGGCTTTTAGGGCTTTTACCTGGGCTTTTAGGGCTTTTACCTGGGCTGTTAGGGCTTTGACCTGGGCTTTTAGGGCTTTTACCTGGGCTGCTAGGGCTTTTACCTGGGCTGTTAGGGCTTTTACCTGGGCTTTTAGGGCTTTTACCTGGGCTGTTAGGGCTTTTACCTGGGCTTTTAGGGCTTTTACCTGGGCTTTTAGGGCTTTTACCTGGGCTTTTAGGGCTTTTACCTGGGCTTTTAGGCGAGGGATCCTCCAGGCAGGGACTGCTTTCACTGACTGATACAGCGGTGGGAGAAAAAAAACAGCAGCCAAAGCTGTATGTGGTTCACAATCGCCCAAAAACTTGCAGTTTGACAACATTTCATGACCAGTGAGATGAGCTAAGTCTTGGTGGGTTGATAGACGGTAAAATGAGCAGCCCTTACTGCTGCTCTGCACATTGTCCAGTCGTGTCGTTGAACAGATGTTTTATCCTCCTGCGCGAGTCACATCACTGAAAACTGAGAACGATCTTTGTGACTTCTTCTCTCTATTATCTCAGAACATTTTATCCAGAAATTTTCTGATATTTCCTTTGAAATCGATACCAAATACTGCCAGGAGCATGGCTGGGAGTGAAAGCTTGCCCGCCGTAGCAACAGTAACCAAGGGGGCGGGGCTTACGCGAAGGGTCAATTGAACCTGACTTGTCCGAGTCGTCAAGAAGCCGAGAAGCTACTGTAGTCTGTGGTGCATCCAACTGTTCTGTTGTTGCTGTTTTCATTTTCCTGTGTCTACAGCAGCACATCGAGTCTGTGGTGGTTGCAGCCTGCCTCATTATTTGCCTTATTGCCTTATTTTTCTTTGTGGCACAATCATCATACTGAGTGAAGCCAGTCAGGTGAGAGGTGAGGGTATATTGTATATGAATGCATCAGGATGCTGTGTCTGAACTCTTATATCAGGGCTATTCAATTACAAATTCAGTTGGGCCTATTTTTCAAACTAAGAAATATATCAGGGCCAGACATTTTCAGTGGTTTGTGGTTTTAAACGGAAAACAAGTGAGGTTTAATCATCATTTCCGGGTGATGACTCCTTTAAAAATAGGTCACATTTGACACAGGTGCATAAAAACAATAAAAAAGAGCTTTAACTGAACAGACACTGAGGTACTTTACTCCATTTTTTAAATAAAGTGTAAACATCTTGATTATATCTAAACATGAGCACAAATCCTACAAATCAAACTGCATAAAATAAATAAATAAAAAGTGTCCAGAATTTGCAATAACTTGCTTCCCTTATGAATTAAAATAAACACTTTGGTCACCTAAGCACACCTGAAAGTGCATAAAAAAGAGAAAACAAAGTGTGTGTGTGACACTTTGAGAGTACCTGAAGGATACAATGTCCCTTCCAGAGAGGATTCTTTGTGTTTTGGAGGTGAGCAGCCGTGATTTGCGTCACTGAGGGCATTGGATTTTGTTCTAATGTCGTTGTAACTGAATTGTATCTGATTGTTCAGGCTCTAATGAATGCTGATGACTCTCCCCTACAGCTGGCGGCTCAGTAAGGACAGAGAGAGGCTGTGGCTGCAGCCGGCTGCGGCCGAGGACACTGGACAGTACATCTGTATGCTACGGTGAGAAACTGCTCTTCTTCAAATCACTCACTCATTCACTGCTCCCTATGCGCGACTGTGATGCATTATCCTCCAGAATAAAACCTGCTGCTCTCTCGGTTTCAATCCCCTGACTCTGGATCAGCTGACGTGGCTCTGAGAGCGTCTTAAAGATCGGCTGCTGTTCACCTCAGGAGAACAGAGTCTAAACCTATAGCAGCGTAGCTATAAAATTACTAACTAAAAGCTCTGTCATAAAGGAAGGTCTTAAGTCTAGACTTAAATGTAGTTAGAGTGTCTCAGAACCTCTGATTTTTCTTGGTCTTCCAGCAATTTCTCTTCTCCATGTTGTATCATTTGATCCTCCAGGACATGTCGGAGTGATGCTGGTCATCTCTGGAGCATTTTCTATTGTTGTCCCTGCATGTACAGAGCAAATGCAGAGTGAGAAATGTTTCTGTTGCATAATGTACAGTCATGAACTTCAGTGTTTCCCCCAGAAAGCTTGTTAAGCCCAGTGGTAGGGTGGCCCACCAGCAGGGGCCTGACCCTGACCATTGACTGACGGCAGGGCCCTGTAGGTAACAGATTCATTAATGGAGCAGTAGAATTTAGAAGTGATTCCATAAGGCTTTGTACATTTAAATTTTTTTAAATTAACTGAGTTGTAACAGGGTAGGCGTAATAAGCTATGCTTCAGCCTATGCCTTTTCGGTCCAAATTTTCTTTTTCTATTTACTTATTGTTTACTCTGATCGATGTTATTTTTATTTTTTTTTCTCTCTGGTTTGTTACTTCTCTTTTCATGACATGTATTGACCAAAATAAACGAAACGAAACGAAACGAAGATCAATGTTAAAAGTTGACTGGAAATGTGAAAATAATATTATCATTATCATGTGTTATTATAATACATTTCTGTAACACCAGGTCTTACAGATTGCACTCTTGGAATGCTGTTCAACTAACCACAAAAATAAATAGATAATAAAAATACTATTTAGATAAATATTATCAACTGTCTGCACTACTAAAAACAACTGCCTGGTGTCTCCAGAGATTTTTATTTTTTTCCTCAGAGAGCAAGTAAGACCTGGCGGCCCGCCAGGCTTATAATAGACTGGGGGAAACCCTGAACCTTTTTCATGTGGAAATCTAAAATATCACTGATATGAATGAGGTGGACAAAATGCATTACATTTAATGATCATAGAGTCCAATTCACTCTCCTCTAAAAAGACTTCACACAAACTGAATGTTATAACCTTCAATTATAGTTTTGCTCAAGCATTCCTAATGCAACTGGTAACTGACTGTGATTATTTCATATTTAACATGTTGAGCAGCATGCTGTTGTCAAGTCATCAGAAACTGGAAATTTGACAGTAAAATATTCTTTGGAAAATCAAAAAAAAAGAAAGAAGATGGAGCCTTTTTGAATCTTCCAATCAGAAGAGGACAGAGGTTGAGTTGTGTTTGGTCTGATCAGACGTCTCCTCCCTCTGTCTCACAGCAACAAGTCGTCCTGCATCCAGACCACCGTGCACCTGACTGTGATGAAGCTTGACGAAGTGGCCTGGGAGCCCACGTGGCAGGCTCCAGTTGCCGTGGTGACCACTTCTACGACCATCCCACTGCAGGAGGGGAAGACCCTGGAATGTCCCAACATACGAGATGCAACAAAGATGGCCGACAGTCCGCCAAGTGTCACATGGTTCCATGTGAGAACAAACCGCACGGTAATACTGTGTGTATGTGTGTGTCTGTCCATCCATCTGTCTGTCTGTTTGTCTGTCTGACTGTCTCTCCTGTCTCACCCGTCCTCCCCTGTCTCACCTGTCTCTCCTGTCTCTCCTGTCTCTCCTGTCCCTCCTGTCTCTCCTGTCTCTCCTGTCTGACCTGTCTCCCCTGTCTCTCCTGTCTCTCCTGTCTGACCTGTCTCTCCTGTCTGACCTGTCTCCCCTGTCTCTCCTGTCTCTCCTGTCTGACCTGTCTCTCCTGTCTCTCCTGTCTGACCTGTCTCTCCTGTCTCTCCTGTCTGACCTGTCTCTCCTGTCTGACCTGTCTCTCCTGTCTCTCCTGTCTCTCCTGTCTCTCCTGTCTCTCCTGTCTGACCTGTCTCTCCTGTCTCTCCTGTCTCTCCTGTCTCTCCTGTCTCTCCTGTCTGACCTGTCTCTCCTGTCTCCCCTGTCTCTCCTGTCTGACCTGTCTCTCCTGTCTCTCCTGTCTCTCCTGTCTGACCTGTCTCTCCTGTCTCTCCTGTCTCTCCTGTCTCTCCTGTCTCTCCTGTCTGACCTGTCTCTCCTGTCTCCCCTGTCTCTCCTGTCTCTCCTGTCTGACCTGTCTCTCCTGTCTCTCCTGTCTCTCCTGTCTCTCCTGTCTGACCTGTCTCTCCTGTCTCTCCTGTCTCTCCTGTCTCTCCTGTCTCTCCTGTCTCTCCTGTCTGACCTGTCTCTCCTGTCTCTCCTGTCTCTCCTGTCTGACCTGTCTCACCTGTCTCTCCTGTCTCTCCTGTCTCTCCTGTCTCTCCTGTCTCTCCTGTCTCTCCTGTCTCTCCTGTCTCTCCTGTCTCCCCTGTCTCTCCTGTCTGACCTGTCTCACCTGTCTCTCCTGTCCCTCCTGTCTCTCCTGTCTCTCCTGTCTCTCCTGTCTCTCCTGTCTGACCTGTCTCACCTGTCTCTCCTGTCTCTCCTGTCTCTCCTGTCTCCCCTGTCTCTCCTGTCTCTCCTGTCTGACCTGTCTGACCTGTCTCTCCTGTCTCTCCTGTCTCCCCTGTCTCTCCTGTCTCTCCTGTCTGACCTGTCTCTCCTGTCTCTCCTGTCTCTCCTGTCTCTCCTGTCTCTCCTGTCTCTCCTGTCTCTCCTGTCTCTCCTGTCTCTCCTGTCTGACCTGTCTCTCCTGTCTCTCCTGTCTCTCCTGTCTCTCCTGTCTCTCCTGTCTCTCCTGTCTCTCCTGTCTGACCTGTCTCTCCTGTCTCTCCTGTCTCTCCTGTCTCTCCTGTCTCTCCTGTCTCTCCTGTCTCTCCTGTCTGACCTGTCTGACCTGTCTCTCCTGTCTCTCCTGTCTCCCCTGTCTCTCCTGTCTCTCCTGTCTGACCTGTCTCTCCTGTCTCTCCTGTCTCTCCTGTCTCTCCTGTCTCTCCTGTCTCTCCTGTCTCTCCTGTCTGACCTGTCTCTCCTGTCTCTCCTGTCTCTCCTGTCTCTCCTGTCTCTCCTGTCTGACCTGTCTCTCCTGTCTCTCCTGTCTCCCCTGTCTCCCCTGTCTCTCCTGTCTCTCCTGTCTCTCCTGTCTCCCCTGTCTCCCCTGTCTCTCCTGTCTCTCCTGTCTCTCCTGTCTCTCCTGTCTCTCCTGTCTCTCCTGTCTCTCCTGTCTGACCTGTCTCTCCTGTCTCTCCTGTCTCTCCTGTCTCTCCTGTCTCTCCTGTCTCTCCTGTCTGACCTGTCTCTCCTGTCTCTCCTGTCTCCCCTGTCTCCCCTGTCTCTCCTGTCTCTCCTGTCTCTCCTGTCTCTCCTGTCTCTCCTGTCTCTCCTGTCTGACCTGTCTCTCCTGTCTCTCCTGTCTCCCCTGTCTCCCCTGTCTCTCCTGTCTCTCCTGTCTCCCCTGTCTCTCCTGTCTCCCCTGTCTCTCCTGTCTGACCTGTCTCTCCTGTCTCTCCTGTCTGACCTGTCTCTCCTGTCTCCCCTGTCTCTCCTGTCTCTCCTGTCTCCCCTGTCTCTCCTGTCTGACCTGTCTCTCCTGTCTCCCCTGTCTCTCCTGTCTCTCCTGTCTGACCTGTCTCTCCTGTCTCCCCTGTCTCTCCTGTCTCTCCTGTCTGACCTGTCTCTCCTGTCTCCCCTGTCTCTCCTGTCTCCCCTGTCTCTCCTGTCTCTCCTGTCTGACCTGTCTGACCTGTCTCTCCTGTCTCTCCTGTCTGACCTGTCTGACCTGTCTCTCCTGTCTCTCCTGTCTCTCCTGTCTGACCTGTCTCTCCTGTCTCTCCTGTCTGACCTGTCTCACCTGTCTCTCCTGTCTGACCTGTCTCACCTGTCTCTCCTGTCTCTCCTGTCTCTCCTGTCTCCCCTGTCTCTCCTGTCTCTCCTGTCTGACCTGTCTGACCTGTCTCTCCTGTCTCTCCTGTCTCTCCTGTCTGACCTGTCTCTCCTGTCTCTCCTGTCTGACCTGTCTCACCTGTCTCTCCTGTCTGACCTGTCTCACCTGTCTCTCCTGTCTCTCCTGTCTCTCCTGTCTCCCCTGTCTCTCCTGTCTCTCCTGTCTCTCCTGTCTCTCCTGTCTGACCTGTCTCTCCTGTCTCTCCTGTCTCTCCTGTCTCTCCTGTCTCTCCTGTCTCTCCTGTCTCTCCTGTCTCTCCTGTCTCTCCTGTCTGACCTGTCTGACCTGTCTCTCCTGTCTCTCCTGTCTCTCCTGTCTCTCCTGTCTCTCCTGTCTCTCCTGTCTGACCTGTCTCTCCTGTCTCCCCTGTCTCTCCTGTCTCTCCTGTCTGACCTGTCTGACCTGTCTCTCCTGTCTCTCCTGTCTCCCCTGTCTCTCCTGTCTCCCCTGTCTCTCCTGTCTCCCCTGTCTCTCCTGTCTCTCCTGTCTCTCCTGTCTCTCCTGTCTCTCTCCTGTCTCCCCTGTCTCTCCTGTCTCCCCTGTCTCTCCTGTCTCTCCTGTCTCCCCTGTCTCTCCTGTCTCCCCTGTCTCTCCTGTCTCTCCTGTCTCTCCTGTCTCTCCTGTCTCTCTCCTGTCTCCCCTGTCTCCCCTGTCTCCCCTGTCTGACCTGTCTCTCCTGTCTGACCTGTCTCTCCTGTCTCTCCTGTCTGACCTGTCTCACCTGTCTCTCCTGTCTCTCCTGTCTCTCCTGTCTCCCCTGTCTCTCCTGTCTCTCCTGTCTGACCTGTCTGACCTGTCTCTCCTGTCTCTCCTGTCTCCCCTGTCTCTCCTGTCTCTCCTGTCTGACCTGTCTCTCCTGTCTCTCCTGTCTCTCCTGTCTCTCCTGTCTGACCTGTCTGACCTGTCTCTCCTGTCTCTCCTGTCTCTCCTGTCTCTCCTGTCTCTCCTGTCTCTCCTGTCTGACCTGTCTCTCCTGTCTCTCCTGTCTCTCCTGTCTCCCCTGTCTCTCCTGTCTCTCCTGTCTGACCTGTCTGACCTGTCTCTCCTGTCTCTCCTGTCTCTCCTGTCTCTCCTGTCTGACCTGTCTGACCTGTCTCTCCTGTCTCTCCTGTCTCTCCTGTCTCTCCTGTCTCTCCTGTCTCTCCTGTCTGACCTGTCTCTCCTGTCTCCCCTGTCTCTCCTGTCTCCCCTGTCTCTCCTGTCTCCCCTGTCTCTCCTGTCTCTCCTGTCTCTCCTGTCTCTCCTGTCTCTCTCCTGTCTCCCCTGTCTCTCCTGTCTCCCCTGTCTCTCCTGTCTCTCCTGTCTCTCCTGTCTCCCCTGTCTCTCCTGTCTCTCCTGTCTCTCCTGTCTCTCCTGTCTCTCTCCTGTCTCCCCTGTCTCCCCTGTCTCCCCTGTCTGACCTGTCTCTCCTGTCTCTCCTGTCTCTCCTGTCTCCCCTGTCTCTCTCCTGTCTCCCCTGTCTCCCCTGTCTCCCCTGTCTGACCTGTCTCTCCTGTCTCTCCTGTCTCCCCTGTCTGACCTGTCTCTCCTGTCTCCCCTGTCTCTCCTGTCTCTCCTGTCTGACCTGTCTCTCCTGTCTCTCCTGTCTCCCCTGTCTCCCCTGTCTCTCCTGTCTCTCCTGTCTCTCCTGTCTCTCCTGTCTCCCCTGTCTCCCCTGTCTCTCCTGTCTCTCCTGTCTGACCTGTCTCTCCTGTCTCTCCTGTCTCTCCTGTCTCTCCTGTCTCTCCTGTCTCCCCTGTCTCTCCTGTCTCTCCTGTCTCTCCTGTCTCCCCTGTCTCTCCTGTCTCTCCTGTCTCTCCTGTCTCTCCTGTCTCTCCTGTCTCTCTCCTGTCTCCCCTGTCTCTCCTGTCTCCCCTGTCTCTCCTGTCTCTCCTGTCTCTCCTGTCTCTCCTGTCTCCCCTGTCTCCCCTGTCTGACCTGTCTCTCCTGTCTCTCCTGTCTCTCCTGTCTCTCCTGTCTCTCTCCTGTCTCCCCTGTCTCCCCTGTCTCCCCTGTCTGACCTGTCTCTCCTGTCTCTCCTGTCTCTCCTGTCTCCCCTGTCTCTCTCCTGTCTCCCCTGTCTCCCCTGTCTCCCCTGTCTGACCTGTCTCTCCTGTCTCTCCTGTCTCTCCTGTCTCCCCTGTCTCTCTCCTGTCTCCCCTGTCTCCCCTGTCTCCCCTGTCTGACCTGTCTCTCCTGTCTCTCCTGTCTCTCCTGTCTCCCCTGTCTCTCTCCTGTCTCCCCTGTCTCCCCTGTCTCCCCTGTCTGACCTGTCTCTCCTGTCTCTCCTGTCTCCCCTGTCTCTCCTGTCTCTCCTGTCTCTCCTGTCTCTCCTGTCTCTCCTGTCTCCCCTGTCTCCCCTGTCTGACCTGTCTCTCCTGTCTCCCCTGTCTCCCCTGTCTGACCTGTCTCCCCTGTCTCTCCTGTCTCTCCTGTCTCCCCTGTCTCTCCTGTCTCTCCTGTCTCTCCTGTCTCTCCTGTCTCTCCTGTCTCTCCTGTCTCCCCTGTCTCCCCTGTCTGACCTGTCTCTCCTGTCTCTCCTGTCTCTCCTGTCTCCCCTGTCTGACCTGTCTCTCCTGTCTCTCCTGTCTCTCCTGTCTCTCCTGTCTCTCCTGTCTCCCCTGTCTCCCCTGTCTGACCTGTCTCTCCTGTCTCTCCTGTCTCTCCTGTCTCCCCTGTCTGACCTGTCTCTCCTGTCTCCCCTGTCTCCCCTGTCTGACCTGTCTCTCCTGTCTCTCCTGTCTCTCCTGTCTCTCCTGTCTCCCCTGTCTGACCTGTCTCTCCTGTCTCTCCTGTCTCCCCTGTCTGACCTGTCTCTCCTGTCTCTCCTGTCTCTCCTGTCCCACCTGTCTCTCCTGTCTCTCCTGTCTCCCCTGTCTCTCCTGTCTCCCCTGTCTCTCCTGTCTCTCCTGTCTCCCCTGTCTCCCCTGTCTCTCCTGTCTCTCCTGTCTCTCCTGTCTCTCCTGTCTCTCCTGTCTCTCCTGTCTCCCCTGTCTCTCCTGTCTCTCCTGTCTCTCCTGTCTCCCCTGTCTCCCCTGTCTCTCCTGTCTCTCCTGTCTCTCCTGTCTCTCCTGTCTCTCCTGTCTCCCCTGTCTCCCCTGTCTCTCCTGTCTCTCCTGTCTCCCCTGTCTCCCCTGTCTCTCCTGTCTCTCCTGTCTCTCCTGTCTCTCCTGTCTCTCCTGTCTCTCCTGTCTCCCCTGTCTCTCCTGTCTCTCCTGTCTCTCCTGTCTCCCCTGTCTCTCCTGTCTCTCCTGTCTCTCCTGTCTCCCCTGTCTCTCCTGTCTCTCCTGTCTCCCCTGTCTCTCCTGTCTCCCCTGTCTCTCCTGTCTCTCCTGTCTCTCCTGTCTCTCCTGTCTCTCCTGTCTCTCCTGTCTCTCCTGTCTCCCCTGTCTCTCCTGTCTGACCTGTCTCTCCTGTCTCTCCTGTCTCTCCTGTCTCTCCTGTCTCTCCTGTCTCCCCTGTCTCCCCTGTCTGACCTGTCTCTCCTGTCTCTCCTGTCTCTCCTGTCTCCCCTGTCTGACCTGTCTCTCCTGTCTCCCCTGTCTCCCCTGTCTGACCTGTCTCTCCTGTCTCTCCTGTCTCTCCTGTCTCTCCTGTCTCCCCTGTCTGACCTGTCTCTCCTGTCTCTCCTGTCTCCCCTGTCTGACCTGTCTCTCCTGTCTCTCCTGTCTCTCCTGTCCCACCTGTCTCTCCTGTCTCTCCTGTCTCCCCTGTCTCTCCTGTCTCCCCTGTCTCTCCTGTCTCTCCTGTCTCCCCTGTCTCCCCTGTCTCTCCTGTCTCTCCTGTCTCTCCTGTCTCTCCTGTCTCTCCTGTCTCTCCTGTCTCCCCTGTCTCTCCTGTCTCTCCTGTCTCTCCTGTCTCCCCTGTCTCCCCTGTCTCTCCTGTCTCTCCTGTCTCTCCTGTCTCTCCTGTCTCTCCTGTCTCCCCTGTCTCCCCTGTCTCTCCTGTCTCTCCTGTCTCCCCTGTCTCCCCTGTCTCTCCTGTCTCTCCTGTCTCTCCTGTCTCTCCTGTCTCTCCTGTCTCTCCTGTCTCCCCTGTCTCTCCTGTCTCTCCTGTCTCTCCTGTCTCCCCTGTCTCTCCTGTCTCTCCTGTCTCCCCTGTCTCTCCTGTCTCTCCTGTCTCTCCTGTCTCTCCTGTCTCCCCTGTCTCTCCTGTCTCTCCTGTCTCTCCTGTCTCTCCTGTCTCTCCTGTCTCTCCTGTCTCTCCTGTCTCCCCTGTCTGACCTGTCTCTCCTGTCTCCCCTGTCTCCCCTGTCTGACCTGTCTCTCCTGTCTCTCCTGTCTCTCCTGTCTCCCCTGTCTCCCCTGTCTCCCCTGTCTCTCCTGTCTCTCCTGTCTCCCCTGTCTGACCTGTCTCTCCTGTCTCCCCTGTCTCCCCTGTCTCTCCTGTCTCTCCTGTCTCTCCTGTCTCTCCTGTCTCTCCTGTCTCTCCTGTCTCTCCTGTCTCACCTGTCTCTCCTGTCTCTCCTGTCTCTCCTGTCTCCCCTGTCTCCCCTGTCTGACCTGTCTCTCCTGTCTCTCCTGTCTCCCCTGTCTCTCCTGTCTCTCCTGTCTCTCCTGTCTCTCCTGTCTCTCCTGTCTCCCCTGTCTCTCCTGTCTCTCCTGTCTCCCCTGTCTGACCTGTCTCTCCTGTCTCCCCTGTCTCCCCTGTCTCTCCTGTCTCTCCTGTCTCTCCTGTCTCTCCTGTCTCCCCTGTCTCCCCTGTCTGACCTGTCTCTCCTGTCTCTCCTGTCTCCCCTGTCTCTCCTGTCTCTCCTGTCTCTCCTGTCTCTCCTGTCTCTCCTGTCTCCCCTGTCTCTCCTGTCTCTCCTGTCTCTCCTGTCTCTCCTGTCTCCCCTGTCTCTCCTGTCTCCCCTGTCTCTCCTGTCTCCCCTGTCTCTCCTGTCTCTCCTGTCTCCCCTGTCTCCCCTGTCTGACCTGTCTCTCCTGTCTCCCCTGTCTCCCCTGTCTGACCTGTCTCTCCTGTCTCTCCTGTCTCTCCTGTCTCTCCTGTCTCCCCTGTCTCCCCTGTCTCTCCTGTCTCTCCTGTCTCTCCTGTCTCTCCTGTCTCCCCTGTCTCCCCTGTCTGACCTGTCTCTCCTGTCTCCCCTGTCTCCCCTGTCTGACCTGTCTCTCCTGTCTCTCCTGTCTGACCTGTCTCTCCTGTCTCTCCTGTCTCTCCTGTCTCTCCTGTCTCCCCTGTCTCCCCTGTCTCTCCTGTCTCTCCTGTCTCTCCTGTCTCTCCTGTCTCTCCTGTCTCCCCTGTCTCCCCTGTCTCTCCTGTCTCTCCTGTCTCTCCTGTCTCCCCTGTCTCCCCTGTCTGACCTGTCTCTCCTGTCTCTCCTGTCTCTCCTGTCTCTCCTGTCTCCCCTGTCTCCCCTGTCTCTCCTGTCTCTCCTGTCTCTCCTGTCTCTCCTGTCTCTCCTGTCTCTCCTGTCTCTCCTGTCTCTCCTGTCTCTCCTGTCTCCCCTGTCTCCCCTGTCTGACCTGTCTCTCCTGTCTCTCCTGTCTCCCCTGTCTCTCCTGTCTCTCCTGTCTCTCCTGTCTCCCCTGTCTCTCCTGTCTCTCCTGTCTCTCCTGTCTCTCCTGTCTCTCCTGTCTCCCCTGTCTGACCTGTCTCCCCTGTCTGACCTGTCTCTCCTGTCTCCCCTGTCTCCCCTGTCTGACCTGTCTCCCCTGTCTGACCTGTCTCTCCTGTCTCTCCTGTCTCTCCTGTCTCTCCTGTCTCTCCTGTCTCTCCTGTCTCTCCTGTCTCCCCTGTCTGACCTGTCTCCCCTGTCTGACCTGTCTCTCCTGTCTCCCCTGTCTCTCCTGTCTCTCCTGTCTGACCTGTCTCTCCTGTCTCTCCTGTCTCTCCTGTCTCTCCTGTCTCTCCTGTCTCTCCTGTCTCCCCTGTCTGACCTGTCTCCCCTGTCTGACCTGTCTCTCCTGTCTCCCCTGTCTCCCCTGTCTGACCTGTCTCCCCTGTCTGACCTGTCTCTCCTGTCTCTCCTGTCTCTCCTGTCTCTCCTGTCTCTCCTGTCTCTCCTGTCTCTCCTGTCTCCCCTGTCTGACCTGTCTCCCCTGTCTGACCTGTCTCTCCTGTCTCCCCTGTCTCTCCTGTCTCTCCTGTCTGACCTGTCTCTCCTGTCTCCCCTGTCTCTCCTGTCTCCCCTGTCTGACCTGTCTCTCCTGTCTCCCCTGTCTCTCCTGTCTCTCCTGTCTCTCCTGTCTCTCCTGTCTCTCCTGTCTCCCCTGTCTCTCCTGTCTCTCCTGTCTCTCCTGTCTCCCCTGTCTCCCCTGTCTGACCTGTCTCTCCTGTCTCTCCTGTCTCTCCTGTCTCCCCTGTCTGACCTGTCTCTCCTGTCTCTCCTGTCCCACCTGTCTCTCCTGTCTCTCCTGTCTCTCCTGTCTCCCCTGTCTCTCCTGTCTGACCTGTCTCCCCTGTCTGACCTGTCTCTCCTGTCTCACCTGTCTCTCCTGTCTCTCCTGTCTCTCCTGTCTCTCCTGTCTCCCCTGTCTCCCCTGTCTGACCTGTCTCTCCTGTCTCCCCTGTCTCCCCTGTCTGACCTGTCTCTCCTGTCTCTCCTGTCTCTCCTGTCTCTCCTGTCTCCCCTGTCTCCCCTGTCTCTCCTGTCTCTCCTGTCTCTCCTGTCTCTCCTGTCTCTCCTGTCTCCCCTGTCTGACCTGTCTCTCCTGTCTCTCCTGTCTCTCCTGTCTCTCCTGTCTCTCCTGTCTCCCCTGTCTCCCCTGTCTGACCTGTCTCTCCTGTCTCTCCTGTCTCCCCTGTCTCTCCTGTCTCTCCTGTCTCTCCTGTCTCTCCTGTCTCTCCTGTCTCTCCTGTCTCTCCTGTCTCCCCTGTCTCTCCTGTCTCTCCTGTCTGACCTGTCTCCCCTGTCTGACCTGTCTCTCCTGTCTCCCCTGTCTCCCCTGTCTGACCTGTCTCTCCTGTCTCTCCTGTCTCTCCTGTCTCTCCTGTCTCTCCTGTCTCTCCTGTCTCTCCTGTCTCCCCTGTCTGACCTGTCTCCCCTGTCTGACCTGTCTCTCCTGTCTCCCCTGTCTCTCCTGTCTCCCCTGTCTCTCCTGTCTCTCCTGTCTCCCCTGTCTCTCCTGTCTCTCCTGTCTCTCCTGTCTCCCCTGTCTGACCTGTCTCTCCTGTCTCTCCTGTCTCTCCTGTCTCCCCTGTCTGACCTGTCTCTCCTGTCTCTCCTGTCCCACCTGTCTCTCCTGTCTCTCCTGTCTCTCCTGTCTCCCCTGTCTCTCCTGTCTGACCTGTCTCCCCTGTCTCTCCTGTCTCTCCTGTCTCACCTGTCTCTCCTGTCTCTCCTGTCTCTCCTGTCTCTCCTGTCTCTCCTGTCTGACCTGTCTCTCCTGTCTCTCCTGTCTCACCTGTCTCTCCTGTCTCTCCTGTCTCTCCTGTCTCTCCTGTCTCTCCTGTCTCTCCTGTCTCTCCTGTCTGACCTGTCTCTCCTGTCTCTCCTGTCTCTCCTGTCTGACCTGTCTCTCCTGTCTCTCCTGTCTCTCCTGTCTCTCCTGTCTCTCCTGTCTCTCCTGTCTCTCCTGTCTGACCTGTCTCTCCTGTCTCTCCTGTCTCCCCTGTCTCCCCTGTCTCTCCTGTCTCTCCTGTCTCTCCTGTCTCTCCTGTCTCTCCTGTCTCTCCTGTCTCACCTGTCTCTCCTGTCTCTCCTGTCTCTCCTGTCTCTCCTGTCTCTCCTGTCTGACCTGTCTCTCCTGTCTCTCCTGTCTCCCCTGTCTCCCCTGTCTCTCCTGTCTCTCCTGTCTCTCCTGTCTCCCCTGTCTCTCCTGTCTCTCCTGTCTCTCCTGTCTCACCTGTCTCTCCTGTCTGACCTGTCTCCCCTGTCTCCCCTGTCTCTCCTGTCTCTCCTGTCTCTCCTGTCTCTCCTGTCTCACCTGTCTCTCCTGTCTCTCCTGTCTCCCCTGTCTCTCCTGTCTCTCCTGTCTCTCCTGTCTCCCCTGTCTCCCCTGTCTCTCCTGTCTCTCCTGTCTCTCCTGTCTCTCCTGTCTCTCCTGTCTGACCTGTCTCTCCTGTCTCTCCTGTCTCCCCTGTCTCCCCTGTCTCTCCTGTCTCTCCTGTCTCTCCTGTCTCTCCTGTCTCTCCTGTCTCTCCTGTCTCTCCTGTCTCTCCTGTCTCTCCTGTCTCTCCTGTCTCTCCTGTCTCTCCTGTCTGACCTGTCTCTCCTGTCTCTCCTGTCTCTCCTGTCTCTCCTGTCTCTCCTGTCTCTCCTGTCTCTCCTGTCTGACCTGTCTCTCCTGTCTCTCCTGTCTCTCCTGTCTCTCCTGTCTCTCCTGTCTCTCCTGTCTCTCCTGTCTCTCCTGTCTCTCCTGTCTCTCCTGTCTGACCTGTCTCTCCTGTCTCTCCTGTCTCCCCTGTCTCTCCTGTCTCTCCTGTCTCTCCTGTCTCACCTGTCTCTCCTGTCTCTCCTGTCTCTCCTGTCTCTCCTGTCTCTCCTGTCTGACCTGTCTCTCCTGTCTCTCCTGTCTCTCCTGTCTCTCCTGTCTCTCCTGTCTCTCCTGTCTCTCCTGTCTCTCCTGTCTCTCCTGTCTCTCCTGTCTCTCCTGTCTCTCCTGTCTGACCTGTCTCTCCTGTCTCTCCTGTCTCCCCTGTCTCTCCTGTCTCTCCTGTCTCTCCTGTCTCACCTGTCTCTCCTGTCTCTCCTGTCTCTCCTGTCTCTCCTGTCTCTCCTGTCTGACCTGTCTCTCCTGTCTCTCCTGTCTCTCCTGTCTCTCCTGTCTCTCCTGTCTCTCCTGTCTCTCCTGTCTCTCCTGTCTGACCTGTCTCTCCTGTCTCTCCTGTCTCTCCTGTCTCTCCTGTCTCTCCTGTCTCTCCTGTCTCACCTGTCTCTCCTGTCTCTCCTGTCTCTCCTGTCTCTCCTGTCTCTCCTGTCTGACCTGTCTCTCCTGTCTCTCCTGTCTCTCCTGTCTCTCCTGTCTCTCCTGTCTCTCCTGTCTCTCCTGTCTCTCCTGTCTCTCCTGTCTCTCCTGTCTGACCTGTCTCTCCTGTCTCCCCTGTCTGACCTGTCTCTCCTGTCTCTCCTGTCTCTCCTGTCTCTCCTGTCTGACCTGTCTCTCCTGTCTCTCCTGTCTCTCCTGTCTCTCCTGTCTCCCCTGTCTCTCCTGTCTCTCCTGTCTCTCCTGTCTCTCCTGTCTGACCTGTCTCTCCTGTCTCTCCTGTCTCCCCTGTCTCCCCTGTCTCTCCTGTCTCTCCTGTCTCTCCTGTCTCTCCTGTCTCTCCTGTCTCTCCTGTCTCACCTGTCTCTCCTGTCTCTCCTGTCTCTCCTGTCTCTCCTGTCTCTCCTGTCTGACCTGTCTCTCCTGTCTCTCCTGTCTCACCTGTCTCTCCTGTCTCACCTGTCTCTCCTGTCTCTCCTGTCTCTCCTGTCTCTCCTGTCTCTCCTGTCTCTCCTGTCTCTCCTGTCTCTCCTGTCTCTCCTGTCTCACCTGTCTCTCCTGTCTGACCTGTCTCTCCTGTCTCTCCTGTCTCTCCTGTCTCACCTGTCTCTCCTGTCTGACCTGTCTCTCCTGTCTCACCTGTCTCCCCGTCCTCCCCTGTCTCACCTGTCTCTCCTGTCTGACCTGTCTCTCCTGTCTCTCCTGTCTCTCCTGTCTCACCTGTCTCTCCTGTCTCCCCTGTCTCTCCTGTCTCACCTGTCTCACCTGTCTCACCTGTCTCTCCTGTCTCTCCTGTCTCCCCTGTCTCTCCTGTCTCACCTGTCTCTCCTGTCTGACCTGTCTCTCCTGTCTCTCCTGTCTCTCCTGTCTCACCTGTCTCTCCTGTCTGACCTGTCTCTCCTGTCTCACCTGTCTCCCCGTCCTCCCCTGTCTCACCTGTCTCTCCTGTCTGACCTGTCTCTCCTGTCTCTCCTGTCTCTCCTGTCTCACCTGTCTCTCCTGTCTCCCCTGTCTCTCCTGTCTCACCTGTCTCACCTGTCTCACCTGTCTCTCCTGTCTCTCCTGTCTCCCCTGTCTCTCCTGTCTCACCTGTCTCACCTGTCTCCCCTGTCTCACCTGTCTCTCCTGTCTGACCTGTCTCTCCTGTCTCTCCTGTCTCTCCTGTCTCACCTGTCTCTCCTGTCTCCCCTGTCTCTCCTGTCTCACCTGTCTCACCTGTCTCACCTGTCTCCCCGTCCTCCCCTGTCTGACCTGTCTCTCCTGTCTCTCCTGTCTCTCCTGTCTCCCCTGTCTGACCTGTCTCTCCTGTCTCTCCTGTCCCACCTGTCTCTCCTGTCTCTCCTGTCTCTCCTGTCTCCCCTGTCTCTCCTGTCTGACCTGTCTCCCCTGTCTGACCTGTCTCCCCTGTCTCTCCTGTCTCTCCTGTCTCACCTGTCTCTCCTGTCTCTCCTGTCTCTCCTGTCTCTCCTGTCTCTCCTGTCTCTCCTGTCTGACCTGTCTCTCCTGTCTCTCCTGTCTCACCTGTCTCTCCTGTCTCTCCTGTCTCTCCTGTCTGACCTGTCTCTCCTGTCTCTCCTGTCTCACCTGTCTCTCCTGTCTCTCCTGTCTCTCCTGTCTCTCCTGTCTCTCCTGTCTCTCCTGTCTGACCTGTCTCTCCTGTCTCTCCTGTCTCTCCTGTCTCTCCTGTCTCTCCTGTCTGACCTGTCTCTCCTGTCCCACCTGTCTCTCCTGTCTCTCCTGTCTCTCCTGTCTCCCCTGTCTCTCCTGTCTGACCTGTCTCCCCTGTCTGACCTGTCTCCCCTGTCTCTCCTGTCTCTCCTGTCTCACCTGTCTCTCCTGTCTCTCCTGTCTCACCTGTCTCTCCTGTCTCTCCTGTCTCTCCTGTCTGACCTGTCTCTCCTGTCTCTCCTGTCTCACCTGTCTCTCCTGTCTCTCCTGTCTCTCCTGTCTCTCCTGTCTCTCCTGTCTCTCCTGTCTGACCTGTCTCTCCTGTCTCTCCTGTCTCACCTGTCTCTCCTGTCTCTCCTGTCTCTCCTGTCTCTCCTGTCTCTCCTGTCTCTCCTGTCTGACCTGTCTCTCCTGTCTCTCCTGTCTCACCTGTCTCTCCTGTCTCTCCTGTCTCTCCTGTCTCTCCTGTCTCTCCTGTCTCTCCTGTCTGACCTGTCTCTCCTGTCTGACCTGTCTCTCCTGTCTCTCCTGTCTCTCCTGTCTCTCCTGTCTCTCCTGTCTGACCTGTCTCTCCTGTCTCTCCTGTCTCTCCTGTCTCTCCTGTCTCTCCTGTCTGACCTGTCTCTCCTGTCTCTCCTGTCTCACCTGTCTCTCCTGTCTCTCCTGTCTCTCCTGTCTCTCCTGTCTCTCCTGTCTGACCTGTCTCTCCTGTCTCTCCTGTCTCTCCTGTCTCTCCTGTCTCACCTGTCTCTCCTGTCTCTCCTGTCTCTCCTGTCTCTCCTGTCTCTCCTGTCTCTCCTGTCTCTCCTGTCTCTCCTGTCTCTCCTGTCTCACCTGTCTCTCCTGTCTGACCTGTCTCTCCTGTCTCTCCTGTCTCTCCTGTCTCACCTGTCTCTCCTGTCTGACCTGTCTCTCCTGTCTCACCTGTCTCCCCGTCCTCCCCTGTCTCACCTGTCTCTCCTGTCTGACCTGTCTCCCCTGTCTCTCCTGTCTCTCCTGTCTCACCTGTCTCTCCTGTCTCTCCTGTCTCTCCTGTCTCTCCTGTCTCTCCTGTCTCTCCTGTCTGACCTGTCTCTCCTGTCTCTCCTGTCTCACCTGTCTCTCCTGTCTCTCCTGTCTCTCCTGTCTGACCTGTCTCTCCTGTCTCTCCTGTCTCACCTGTCTCTCCTGTCTCTCCTGTCTCTCCTGTCTCTCCTGTCTCTCCTGTCTCTCCTGTCTGACCTGTCTCTCCTGTCCCACCTGTCTCTCCTGTCTCTCCTGTCTCTCCTGTCTCCCCTGTCTCTCCTGTCTGACCTGTCTCCCCTGTCTGACCTGTCTCCCCTGTCTCTCCTGTCTCTCCTGTCTCACCTGTCTCTCCTGTCTCTCCTGTCTCACCTGTCTCTCCTGTCTCTCCTGTCTCTCCTGTCTGACCTGTCTCTCCTGTCTCTCCTGTCTCACCTGTCTCTCCTGTCTCTCCTGTCTCTCCTGTCTCTCC
Organism: Trachurus japonicus; assembly: GCF_045865225.1. Taxonomy (NCBI): domain Eukaryota; kingdom Metazoa; phylum Chordata; class Actinopteri; order Carangiformes; family Carangidae; genus Trachurus; species Trachurus japonicus. Next base: position 40,975,272 of record NC_140919.1, on the reverse strand, counting down.
TGTCTCTCCTGTCTCTCCTGTCTGACCTGTCTCTCCTGTCTCTCCTGTCTCACCTGTCTCTCCTGTCTCTCCTGTCTCTCCTGTCTCTCCTGTCTCTCCTGTCTCTCCTGTCTGACCTGTCTCTCCTGTCTCTCCTGTCTCACCTGTCTCTCCTGTCTCTCCTGTCTCTCCTGTCTCTCCTGTCTCTCCTGTCTCTCCTGTCTGACCTGTCTCTCCTGTCTGACCTGTCTCTCCTGTCTCTCCTGTCTCTCCTGTCTCTCCTGTCTCTCCTGTCTGACCTGTCTCTCCTGTCTCTCCTGTCTCTCCTGTCTCTCCTGTCTCTCCTGTCTGACCTGTCTCTCCTGTCTCTCCTGTCTCACCTGTCTCTCCTGTCTCTCCTGTCTCTCCTGTCTCTCCTGTCTCTCCTGTCTCTCCTGTCTGACCTGTCTCTCCTGTCTCTCCTGTCTCTCCTGTCTCACCTGTCTCTCCTGTCTCTCCTGTCTCTCCTGTCTCTCCTGTCTCTCCTGTCTCTCCTGTCTCTCCTGTCTCTCCTGTCTCTCCTGTCTCACCTGTCTCTCCTGTCTGACCTGTCTCTCCTGTCTCTCCTGTCTCTCCTGTCTCACCTGTCTCTCCTGTCTGACCTGTCTCTCCTGTCTCACCTGTCTCCCCGTCCTCCCCTGTCTCACCTGTCTCTCCTGTCTGACCTGTCTCTCCTGTCTCTCCTGTCTCTCCTGTCTCACCTGTCTCTCCTGTCTCCCCTGTCTCTCCTGTCTCACCTGTCTCACCTGTCTCACCTGTCTCTCCTGTCTCTCCTGTCTCCCCTGTCTCTCCTGTCTCACCTGTCTCACCTGTCTCTCCTGTCTCTCCTGTCTCTCCTGTCTCTCCTGTCTCTACCTGTCTCTCCTGTCTCTCCTGTCTCACCTGTCTCTCCTGTCTCTACCTGTCTCTCCTGTCTCTCCTGTCTCACCTGTCTCTCCTGTCTCTCCTGTCTCACCTGTCTCAGAAGTGGAACTCGGACCGGCAGCAGAGAGGAACCAGTCTTCAGTTCTACATCATGACGAAGGTGTACCAGGGTTTATATGTGTGTGCAGTCAGCTACCGGAGGAGAGGCCGACAACTCAACTTCACCAGGGGCGTCAACGTCACCGCAGTCAGTAAGACAGCCGCACTGCTGCTCACGACACCGTCCACCGCCAAAGCCGAATACCGAATAAAATCAAAACGCTTGGCCGAATAACCGAATAATACCGAATACCGAAAGTGGTTTTAAAGTTTAATAGGGCCTATTGGATAAATAAAATATTTTTTTAGACTTAATTTTCAAAGAAAGTAAATGTTTATTGACTATTCCGACAGTTTTTGAATATTCTAGTTGCCGTTGCTCATCAAAAAAGCACAACAAGTTAGATAAAGTTTTTCATTTATATCGGCCCATTGTGAGTGCTGAAAGATCTATGCAAGTACATTCCCCAAAAAAACCCAAGTGTCTCTTAAAACAGTGGTTCCTAACCTTTCTTGGTCAGATTTTTTTTTAATTCATTAATTAGGCTACTAGACATTTCAGGCCACCTCATTTGAATTTCAGGCGACCCCGCTGCAGCAGACGGGCATCAGCAGATACGTACATGACGTCACATGGAAGCGGTGCATTTAAGGTCTAGAGATGTCTGGGGAAATGTAGCTTCTGTGGACGCTACCGCGCTACTGATCAATAAAATAGCTTAACTACTGAAAAGCTATTTGATGTAGAAAACAGCGACGCTACGACCACGCTACTGAGAAATGTAGTGAAGTTACTAACGCTGCTACTTGTAACGTCGCTACTGCCCAACACTGGTGACTGTGCTGTTTTGTTCTCCATCAGGTTCGTCCTCGCTGCCCAAAGAGCCCACCATCCTCCACCCGACTGCAGACCGGGTCATCCCTGTCAAACTGGGTAGGTCAACAACAGAACTGCTCCGTTACCAGTAGCGATGCTCCAGTCAGCCTTTTTTGACTGATCACAGGAATCATAAGTCTGCCAATTTCGATACTGATCACTGAATGGATGGGAGAATAATAACCCTCCACGTCCTGTACAATCCAGCCATGTGCACCACTTTTTTTTCTGTTCCTTTTTTATTTATTCAGCACGAACAATATCATTTAAAGGTGCCATATGTTAGCCTCGTAAACCAGCCTCTCGCGGAAATGCATTTCATTTCATTTCATTTCTCAGAGAGTCTGGCCTCATCCCCCCTCTAAGCGTTTGTGGTGGGCGGGAGCTGGGCGGGAGTAGTAGCAAAGACGGTTTAATATCTTTGGTAGTAGCGTTGACAGACAACCCCATTCAGCCAATCAGCAAGTTGGTGTAGTGACGGGGCTTTGCACCAGTCGGTCCCTGATTGGCCAACGTGCTGTGTCAATCACAGCGGGCGACGCTGATTGGCTCGGCCTTCTGAGGGTTTCAGTCCAAATGCTAACGGGGATGAGGCCAGACTCTCCCTCAGAATGAAATGAAATGCATTTCCGCGAGAGGCTGGTTTACGAGGCTAACATATGTAAGAATGTGGCCAAACACGGTTACTGCAGTCAAATTCAAAACACAGCGATCTGGTTTTCCCTCCCAGTCGTAGCGGCAGCTCAGTGGACCAGACCGGAGGCTGAAATGCCACTGACGCCGCCGTGACTGGGAGAGAGCGCTAGGTGGCGCAACATGCCAACATGTAAAGCCTATATGAAATACCTTTATATTAAAGCAGAAGTAAGTGGTCCGGTCGTTTTCGCTAATGCTGCGTTCCAGGCAGGCTTTTGAAATCGTAAATTACAGCTTCAAGTCACAACTTACGACTTTGTAGCGTTTCAGGCAACCCACTCGTGTTTTTCCGACCTGTTTTACCGGTGAAAGTCACTATAACGGCCACTCGTAACTTCTGACCGGTGAAGTCGTACCAGATCGAACTGGTACCACTTCACGGTCGGAAAAATACGAGTTTCCTTGAACGCACCATAACAGTCCTCGTCCCTACGTCGCCACATTCACGGCGTCCCTTGGCTGCACACACAGCCCTGCATGCCGTTCTCTCTCCTCATTGGATAAAAACTGTAGGATACGATAAATGTTTTCTCCTGGGCTCAGAGCAGAGCAGAGTGACTGACAGACCCGTGTTTCAGACCAAACACTCTATAGAAGTGATTGCTGTCGGAAGATATAACTATTTAAGACTTATATTAACACAAATATATCACTTACTTCTGCTTTAAGCTGTGATATTATATGTGCACTCATCTGCAGCGTCTCCTCTCCTCCAAAATAAACATCATTTACTGCTGCATTGATTTTTCGTATTCAGCTATGAGCCACAACATGCCAAACTTCCTTCAGGTATCCATGTTTTTTTTTCTTCCGAGTTCCTGCAGCGTGAACACAATGATGTCGGAAGTCGGAGATTTCCGAGTTGGGAATTCCGACCTCCGAGTTGTTATGAACGCAGCATTTGATCTCCGAGCTCAAAGGTTCCTGCTGAAGAAGTATTCATAAAACATCTAGATAGCTTGTTTTTGTTGTTTTTTTAATTTCCAGAACGCTGTAGTTTGAATGAATCACACTGAGGGACATGGTGCACAGGTCCAACTGGGTTTATTTCTCCCTCCCCCCTCAGACACAGAGGTGCGCCTGATGTGCAGAGCCGTGTTCCCCCACCTGGGGGACTCCCCCTGGAAGATCTGGTGGACGGTTGATGGGAAGACGCTGGATGAGCTCGCCAACCAGCGCTTCAACACGAGCAACAGGTAGAAGGAAAAAAATGTATCTGCACTTTGAGATTTTAAACCTTGTGATGGACGAGCAGACGGAGGAGTAGTTACTACACTTCACTGCTGTTTGTCTTCTCTTTGAGCTGATGGAACAATGGATGAACGAACTCTGATGTGACTTTACTAATACATCGCTTCTAAACACTAGTACTGAAAGAATTCGACAGGTTTGATTACCTTTAGCTGTGACATGACTCAATAAATGTCCTGCATTAAATATCTTCTGTAAAAGTACATAAGCAGTATCAGTAAACTGTAGTTACACTACCATACTACCAACACTACCAATTGTGACCTGATCCATCAAAATGAGTCACATTGACCCAAATTTCATAGTTGAGATTTTGGTATCAATGGAAAGATTAGAAAATAAGCTTTAAAATGATACCCTAGTCAAAGTCATACACTTGATGGTTTTCGAGATGTGGCCATTTGAATTACGATCTTTCACTCTCCTATTCTGTTCTAAAACCTGAGAAAATTGCAGTTAAAGTTTTTGCCAGTGACTCTGGCATCTGTTCCTGTACCACGTGATTACACGCTCCCTATACGATCCCTTGTTGTGATAGATGCACCATTCAATGACCCTCGGAAAGCAGAGAATCTCACAATTAAGATGCTTTTTACAGCTCGTCTCTATCATAAACGGTTCAGAAGTTGTCATGTTTTGTTGACATTTTGTAAAACATGTGCAAGCGTTGTGTCGTTGCTACGTTCGGTTTAGCATCGTTGCTACGTTCGGTTTAGCATCTGTTTCTGTATCCGTCCCTTCCGTCATAAAGGCACCATTCAATGACCGTCGGAAAGCGGAGAATCCTGCGATTCAGATGCAGGTTACAGCTCGTCTCTATCATGAACGGTTCAGGAGATATTTCATGTTTTGCACCGATGCAACGCTCATTTTCAGAGGGTTTAAGTTGCAAGTCAACTTTAATCATCATTTTCGTGCCTTTTCTCAATTATCTGGACTGTGAAACTTTGGGAGATTGTTTTTGAACGTCATTTCTTTGAAATTAGGCAAAAAAAAAAAATGTTCTATGGGTTTTCCACGTTATCCGACTCATTTTGATAGAACGGGTCACAATTACTTTCTATTGGTAAAATATCATACTGTATATATAAGTACATGCATGTGACTGTCAAGTCAGTTGGGGCATAAATCTTCCTGAAGGTCCTGAGTGACTCTGACCCTGTGTGTTTTATTTTGAAATATACGAGATGTGTGTGTTTGCAGAGCCATCGATGACGATCTCGGAGACCGGACAGAGGAGAGCGTGCTGGTGATCCAGGACTTCCAGTCTGAGGACCTGGACAGAGAGTACAACTGCTCTGTGAGGAACGAGCGAGGCAACGACACACACAGAGTTTGGCTGGAGGAGGAGGGTGAGACACACACACACACACACACACACACACACACACACACACACACACACACACACACACACACGTCAGACTCTGATGAAGCTGTAGTAAATAGATATGTCTCCACCCTCTCTGCTGCAGTGCCACATGATAATCAAACAGTTTGGTAAATCCTCATGTTCGTCGTGACAGATTCACTTCCAGTGAGACCACTGCTCCTTCTGCTGATGGTAGATGAGATAAGATAAGATAAGATAAGATAAGATAAGATAAGATAAGATACAATGACTTCATGAATCCCCAAAGGGAAATTCATTTGTCTGGCAGCTCATATACCATTTGCATTAAAAATCCTGATGGCTGAAGGTATGAAGGATCTTCTATATCTCTCCGTCCTGCAATCAAAGAGAGAGGAGTCGTCCACCACTGCTGTTTTCTTGGTCTACTCACACTCATGTTGACTAAGAGCTGGGAGAAGTTTCAGAGTCCTCCGTGCCTTCTCTGAGTTAGAGGGGGGGTCCGCGTACACACCAAAAAACATCCAAATACCTCCATACTGCTCGTCTGTAATGTCCGTCTTGAGAAATTGTTCTGCCGGTCAGTGCAAATCACGTGAGATTTGCACTGACACAGGCAGAGCAGTGAACTGAGACACTGGGAGCTTCCGCTACAAACAAGCTTAAAATATAGACTTATTTAATTTTTCAATACAAGAGGGACATTACAGACGAGCACTATGGAGGTATTTGGATGTTTTTTGGTGTGTCTTTTTGGACGAAGAAAAGTGGTATCCATTGACAACCATTATGGACAAATACTGCTGCACGAACCCCCCCGTAACTCAGAGAAGGAACGGAGGACACAGCTCTTAGTCGACATGAGGGTGAGTAGATGATGAGTGAAATTTGAATTTTGTGTGAACTATCCCTTTAACATTTGCTGTATTTCTGTTGTATTTTGTCAACTACTGATGGATACTTCTGTGGGGAGACGGGTTTATTAAGACGAAGAGCTTCTTTCATTGAAAACAGAGCAGGTCTGGAGCAAGCCACTTTGTGAACTATCCCTTTAAGCAAAAACTCAGAGCTAGCAGACTCTGCTGCTACCTGTTGAAGGGCGTGTTCTGAAATGTGTAGCTACATATGCTCCCCCTCATCATGAAACATCTGTTGAAGCTGACGTGTGTGTGACTGTGCCAGTGTCGCTGCCGTCGGTGGCGCTGGGCTGTGGTCTGGGTGCAGCTCTGGTCCTCATGCTGATCGTCTTCGTGGTTTATCACGTCTTCTGGCTGGAGCTGCTGCTGCTCTACCGCTCCTGGTTCGGCACCGACGAGAGACACACAGGTGAGCAGCAGGGATGGGAAAAAAACAATATAAATAAATTCTATATATATATATATATTTTTTTTTATAATACAAGGTTTTTTCATTGCACTTTATATTTATTTACATTTTGTGTGTATTTGTATTGGTTTTTCCTGCTGTCAGAGTCAGGTTAATAGTCTACTTGCCAACAATGAGTACCCGGAAATGTTGAGTACCCCAAAGTTTTATGTTAGAAATATATAGTATGGGTCCCCAGTATTCAGAAACTGCCGGATGCTAACTTATTAGCATAATTGACATAATTAGCATAAATTAGCATAATTGCCTATATGGGCAATATTTCAACAAAATTGACTTGGCTGATCTGGGCAATATTGGAGTGGTTTTAGGGGTTATTGATGATGCTGAATCCATTTCTGACATTTTCAAAATTCAAAATGGCTGTCTAAACCGGAAGTGACCAGATGAAATCCATCAAAATCGGCCCACTGGCGGTTAAAATCTGGTCACTTCCGGTTTAGACAGCCATTTTGAATTTAGTTACTGGGGACCCATACTATCTATTTCTAACATAAAACTTTGGGGTACTCAACATTTCCGGGTTCACAATGGGGCCCTATGGGCTGGCAAGTAGACTATAAGCAGCAGGTGCACGTTTTATTGGATTTGATTTATTTATCAGATTTTTGTAGAGGGGGAGCATCCTGTGGAAAAACTGAACAGTTTTAGACATCCTGCCTGGCTGCAGTCACAGCATTCAGATTTAGATTTAGATTTAGAAAGTGTAATTTATTGAGCCCTGTTGGCAGATTTATTCACTCTGTTGATGGTCTGTGTTGTGTTTAGATGATAAAGAGTACGACGTGTACATCTCGTATGAGAGGAGCAGCGAGGAGGAGCAGTTTGTTCTGATGACGCTGCGCAGAGTCCTGGAGAACGAGCTGGGATACTCAGTGTGTATCTTTGACAGAGACAGTCTGCCGGGAGGGAGTGAGTACACAGCACACACTGCTTATGGCCGTACAATTCATAGTGACAGTGCAGCACACACCCAGTATCAGTCCCTCCAGGATTTCGCAGGCTTTTTTTGTGATTGTTGCTGATTTTGCGGCCACATTTTGAAAAAATTGCGGTGCATGTTGTGATGTTTAAAGTGCGTTTGTTGCGATTAAATTGCGGGAGACGGCGAAAGTTGCAAAAAAAAAGTTGCAGTTTTGTTCTGAATAATTAAAAATCAAAGGAAAATTGAAAATTTTTAAATGTCACAAAATAATGTGAGGTCCTGTTATACCGGCAATTTTCCACTTGTTAAGAAAGGCACAGGAAAATTACATAGAGTTTAAAGTTGTTTCACTTTTAATTAAAATGTCTGTTTAAAAATCGTGGTAAAACAACTGTTTTAAAATGTCGTTAAAACAGTCCAGTCTTTGAATAAAAAGGGGAGGGTGGTTTAGGATGGGGGAAGGGGCACCTGTCCGCCGGCTGCTCCGCTCCGGCCCTGCAGTGACGCACTCACTGGATTCTCCCTCGGCGAGTGCTGCGGGGGGGGGACACAGCCTCGGGTGGTCAACCAGGACAACTCACACACTCAACACGTTCAACTCAGCTTGTGTTCCTTTACTTATCACTTTGTGCACGTTGTATCAAGTTTCTTGCCGTCAGCCCAGCCTCGCCGTTCCTCCATGGACTCACTTTCAACCACCGCTCCGTCCAGACTCGCTACTCTCTGCTGTGTAACTCGCGGAAAGCACCGACAATTGGTCCAATTTGCGGTGATTGTACAAAATTGCAAGATCGCACAAATTCACGGGGATTGGTTGAATTTGCGTTAAGTGTTGCGATTGCGACATTGCGAATTCCTGGAGGGACTGCAGTATAGTGATTTGTTACACGCTCCTTGAACAGTCAGTACGTTTACATGACACTTGATAAAACCAAATTATTGCCTTAATCCGACTATAACTGGACAACTGAAGTGCATGTAAACACCTTAGTCCGACTGAAATCGGAGTTGAGAACTCCGATTAAGACACCCAGATAATGTGATTGGAATTAGATTTTCTCCGTCATGTAAACACCTTAGTCGGAGTATAACTGGACAATGCATGTGCGCTGCTCCACAACCGTAGAGACGGCACCAAGTGGAGCAGAGAAGCCGCCCGAACCCGGCAAAGTAAAGAAAATAACCAACATCAGCGCCGATTCAATGCATTTCACACAGCGTGACCAGCAAGAGTGTTTTATTTTTAAAAAGAGAGAGAGAGAGAGAGAGAAAGGAAGCCCGTATCCTATTCTCAGCGCGCATCCAGCCCAGACTGGCGCATCTGGTCGGGAACTGCAGTTGAGAATTTATTATTAAGCTTATAAGTTGTTTATATTCAGTTTTTTACGAGGTGACAGAAAAGTCAACAGGACAGGGGGGCGTAGCTATTAACCCGCTGAAACAACAGGTGACGGCGCATGAGGGGGCAATGGACCCCGTCAGTTGTTCGATTTTCTCAGTTGCATGTAAATTGAGACAAGGACAGAAGTCCGACTTGAGCCAAAATTGAATTTTGAGCCTAGCTGGATTAAGCTCTGCATGTAAACATACTGACTGATTCAGCAGTACACAATCTGATGCTACAACACACATGCCTGGGTGGATGTTTCCATCCGTCCATCCATTAACCGTCCTCTCTCCCTGCAGCCATCACCGATGAGACTCTGAGTTTCGTGGCTCGTAGCCGGCGCCTCCTGGTGGTCGTTAGCCCGGGCTACGCCTCAAAGGGCTCCCAGGCTCTGCTGGAGCTGAAGGCCGGCATCGACGGCATGGCGCTGGACGGCCACCTGCGGGTGATCCTGGTCCAGTACAAGCCGGTCCAGAGGCAGGGCTGGGTCAGGGAGCTGAAGAGAACCCGCGTGGCCCTGGCGCTGGTCCGGTGGCAGGGCGACAAGTCCACAGAGCTGACGTCGCGCTTCTGGAAGAGGCTGCGGGTGGAGCTGCCTGTGAGGAGGGTCGGAGAAGTGGACAGTAAGGAGGTGGCTCTCATGAGGCTGCACAGCCACAACAGCACCAACTCCCAGACAGGACTCATCACCACCACCGTCAAAGACCCACAGAAAGTCTTCAACAGTGCAGCGTAGCCGTGGTGACGGAGATCAGCAGATGCACGTGGCCCAAAGTGTTGTTATCTACAGAGAGCTGCCTCTTCCCAGCAGGCTGAAGTCATCCCAACAGTAACAATAGCATGTTGATGTTAAAGGACAATTCCGGGCAAATTCAACTCGGGGGTGTATGTTCCTAACATTTTAGGTCTAAAAGAATGAATCTGAAGATTTTCAGTTTAATTGCTCCTGTTTTGCGGTAGTTGCGTCTGTCCCCGCATCGCCACGGCAGCAATGAATGGGAGCGGATGCAAGTTCCGCTGCTTAGGCTGTTTACATCCCTCAAAGCCGCAATTTTTTACCACAGACAGCGTCAGATGGAGACTCAAACATGCACCAAGAAGTTATTTTTACTTGGAGCAAGTAAAGAGTTGATATTCCTGTGTTTATGACACAAACGGGAGCTTTTCCCACTGCACCTGAACACACCACGCACGGCAACTGGGTCTCGCGCGAGACTCCTGGAGACTTTGAATTAGATCTAGTTTTACAAACATGTCGGCTTGCTTGAAGTAAATAAACTTCTCGGTGCATGTTTGAGTCTCCATCTGACGCTGTCTGTGGCTTTGAGGGATGGAAACAGCCTAAACAGCAGAACTTACATCCGCTCCCATTCATTGCTGCCGTGGCGATGCGGGGACAGACACAACTACCGCAAAACAGGAGCGATTAAACTGAAAATCTTCAGATTCATTCTTTTAGACCTAAAATGATAGGAAAATACACCCCTGAGTTGAATTTGCCCGGAATTGTCCTTTAAGCAGCTATAATGTTTAAGGCAATCTACTGCAGTATATTTTATCCAGTAAGCTTCCTAATGTTTTCTAATTTACTTCACTTACTGGTAACATAAGTGCACTTAAAACTGATGAGGACGTCATTTGCTTTTTAGGTATTTGGCTGTTGGAAATGACCATGCCGTCCCCCCGATAGTTGTTGATATTTTATCTTCCCATAAAAAGCAAAAAGTTTAACTCATGGTGGTGCTGAGGAAAGGTTTAGGAGAAATCTTCATTATTACCAAAACAATATGATGACTGAAATATTCCACCGTACAAATTCATCTCCATCTACCTTACAAGCAGTGAAGGTTTTTAAATAAGGTACCAAGTTTAGTCTGAGGATGATGATGGAGGAAAGGTCATTATTAAATGGATCATCATTATAATCCATTGTCTTAGTGGTCAATGTCTGGAATGTGATTAGACCGATCTAGTCCAGCAGCAGATTGGGTTCATATTCCCCACTACATATGTTGATGATAGAATGAGTTGGAGGACAACACTAAACCGATCGAGACAAAGGGACAAACATTGTGTAAGTTTTCACCTCATTATCGTTTTCATTAATCATCTACTATTCATTTAACATGTATTTTCTGTCCTGATGACAGAGTTTTGTGTTATTTCACTTTTGTTCACTAAACAGAGGTTGTGGTTTGATTCCCGACTCCTCAGTCTGCATGTCTAAGTATGGGCAAGACTCTAAACCCTACGTGCCATCCTTATGAAAAAAAAAAGTATTTATAATTAGAGGACATTACAGGAACTGCATCTTAATGCACTTTAACCCACTCATTCATGAATATTGTCAAATTATCATTATTATCTAGTTTTTTTTTTTGCCCAAAATATTATTTTGGACACCTGCTGGAAATTAAGCCAACACAGACATGAATGTGAGTGTCCTCTGCATAGTGGGGTAGGAGGGTAGGAGGGTTCCATGCACTGCAACTTTCAAACCTAAGTTTTATCAGAGGAAGTATATATTACAGAATAACTCTTGCCTGATCACTACTCATAAATATGATTCTTTGTTATTTTTTGTTTTGATTTGTTTTTTTGGGCACGGCTTTCACTGCATTACATTTACAATAACATAGAAAATTCACAAACCAATACAGATTAAAGGGACAATGAGGAGTTTTGGAAAAGCGAAGCGTTTTCACACTACATTTATGAGCCTCCGCGCACCGTGAAATTCTTTGACCGGTGCAAGACAGACTCATGTTTTCATTCATCAAGAATTAAAGTCAGAGGTTGGAAGACGATCACATACCGTCGTAGTTCCCACCATAGACGGAGATTCGGCGGCGTTATTCTCATGACTCGCCACGAAACCGAAAGTAAAGAAACGCTGGTCGGCTCGCCCAGCATTTCCACCACCACTAATAATAACAAAATAACCATAGAGACAAAACCATAGATTTATCTAAAATGGACCATTAACAAGTGGTAACGTAGATTCATCCACATTAATATGAGACTTTTTTATTGTCGCAGAATTTTTCGTTCTGCCGCTGGAGAATCTCCTCGTTGTCCCTTCAACTTTGAATGTTATAATATGATATTATAAATCATATATTATATGGATATAGAATTTTAAGTTATGCAACATAGTATTCATCTTAAAAGTTTTGTAGTGCCCAATTTGACAATGCTTTTCTTCAACACTGATCGGCTTTTTGCGGAACAGGCTTGACACTTAAATTGAGTATTTCACAATTGTGCAACAAGCGAGTCGTCACCTCCTGGAGAGACAAGTCGCGCCCACTCTTATCTAGCTACAGGTCTGTGGCAGCATGAAACAAGATGTCTGTTATGCTATTGACTTTGTATGTAACTCTGTTGCGCCATAAATACCAGTCGCTTTTGGTGTGTACACAGCCAGAGTGCGAATTATACAATGACAATTGGGGGGGTCAACATTTTACACAGCGCGCAGTACAGCGCAGACGCGTGCTTGAGTTAACAGAAGTCTTACAGTATCTTGCTTGTTCAATGAAATGTCTACAGTCTGTAGATGATGATAAACCAAATTTTACACAATTTTACAGTTCATGCGGCACATAATGTACCACACAGACAACTTTTGTAGTCACCAACAAAATATTCTAGATCTAATCTGCCGAAATTCAGACCCATGCACACACACCCTAGCAAAGACAATGAAATGGTTTAGTCCACTAGGGGTGTCTGAAATTTTACTACAAGCATCTTCCTGGCATGACTATGGAAATACTGTATATTGTAGTATTTATGATTACTAATAAGAAAGATACATGTTTCAACCCCCCCTATCTGTTATTTGTACCTCTTTTAGGGGGGTTGAAGTCATAATTAGGGGGGTCAAACCCCCCCAAACCCCCCTGTAATTCGCACTATGTACACAGCTAAAAACTTAAAAACAGTATTGGGAGAATGCATTCTGCACTTTGTCATGCTCCAATGTGTTGTAGCAGTTTACTTACACATGTCATCTTTTGTTGTTTTGGTCAATAAATGAGTTTTTCTAATTGTATGTGTAATAAATGTTGGTTCAACCAAAATGGTGAGCTTAAAGTCACCAGTACAGGTCAGAGCCATCCAATAATCACCCAGAGAATGGTGGTTACAACATACAAAAGTCATAAAGTACAGATCATAAAAAAGAACTGAGGGGCGAATAACAATCAAGGGGGATTCTGCACTGCCAGGGGTCTGGAAAAGGCCACTACAAATCAAGCTTATGGCACACTACACTACACTACAAACACAGCACAATATCACCCTCTACTGGAGGCACTGCAACTATACACTGCTTAACCACACAACCTGTATTGCACTGCAACTCAGGTGAACTCACACAAGAAGTAGAAGCCCCTCCCTCACTTTACTGTGCAGAATGGGCATCAAAGTCACATACATTTTGTTTAAATTCCACATAATGTGAATACAGTGCAATAAAAGCAAACAATGAGTCCTTCACAGCCAAACTGAGAAGTGTAAATATTATTTTCTATTTTGCTTTTTGATTTGCGTTCAAACTAACAGAACTCATGAAGTTAAACAAGCTTAGTTCCATTTAACCTACTCTGTCACGCAACAAAGGTCCAGTGTCTAAACATTTAACATCAAATTGAACTGTAGACTTTATACTTTACAAGTACAAGCAGAATCATGAGCTTTCTACACCAACATGGTTAAAAACCTGAAATATAGTTAAGAGCACTGCAAAAACTCAAGATCTCTCCAAGAATATTTGTCTTGTTTCTTGTCAAAATGTCTCATTTCTAGTCAAAACTAAACTCTTTCCACTTAAAATAAGACTCATCACCTAAAAATGTACTTGTTTTCAGACCATTTTAACTTGTTTCAAACTAATTTTCACTTGAAATAAGTAGAAAAATCTGCCAGTGAAAGCAAGTTTTTTGTGCTTGTAATAAGAAAGAAAAACTTCCTTCACTATCAGATTATTTTGAGTGAAAATCTGCTTGAAATAAGTAAAAAGTGTCTAAAAACAAGCTACTTTTTAATGTGATGAGTCTTATTTTAAGTAGAAAGAGATTATTTTGCCTAGAAATAAGACAAATATTCTTGGTAAGATTTTTGAATTTTTGCAGTGAGGATGTCTGTATATTTAAGACAAAAACACAATCTGCTCATACAAATGAAAAATGTAAAAACCCTTTAGCTGTCCAACAACCCACTTCTGCAGACATCAGCCTACATGAGGACAAGGTTGGCATAACCTATGCCTATACCTATGACCATGGAAAAGCTGGCCAGGCCATAGTGAAAGGACCTCACAGCACAGCCCTGTTGTGGTGAATGGCTGCAGGTGTGATCAGGACTGAACTTCTGTCTGGATGTTGGGGAGGAAATATCTATAGAGACATGTAACAGTATCTGGGATGAGGTTTTCAAAGTAAAGTAAAAAATAATTATTAACGACAGGTTCAACGGTAGCTCCAACTTGACAACGTTCACAGTCTTTCGTCTTGAAATCCCGGGTTTCGGCACCAAAAAATGTTGTTTCAAAAGTGTTGGAGCTGCTTAAAAACTGACGATCACTGCTGTTTCTCATTCAAGCCGATCATATTTACTAATTTAAACACGGAAACACTGTTACAAGCGAGGAAAACAAAACAACGGCGACATAAATGTACGAGGAGGAAATTGCAGATTCGTTACTTAGCAACAGTAACATTCTGAACTAACGTCTAAACGCTACACTGGCAGAAGACAACATAACACATTCTTATTTCAAAATAAAAGCATTTGTTATAGACCGAATCTCCTTGTTGTTTACATTCTACTTCCGGGTAGAAAACCAGCACGTAATTTGAATGAGATCAATAGTAACGAACGAGAGTTTAGCTAATATATATCATGTTTTTCATGCCCTATCACCGTTTAGACAAATCTGAAATGATTGAAGAAACATTACTATTTCTGTGTGTGTGTTTTGTGTTTCTATGTGTTGTATTTATTCAGTTTGGGGGAATCACAGTGTCTAGAAAGCATCAGTGGCTCAGCTGACAGGGACAGCTAACGGTAGCTAAGCTAACGGCGGTAGCTAAACTAACACCAGGACGTCAGCTGTTAAAACCCTCTCGTTGTGGGACACGACATGAAACTACTCCAGTTAGCTCAGTCATGTTGTAACTCAGATATCCGCTGGAGAAAATATTTTTTCATGGACCGTTTATTGAGTCACTGAGTTATTAAAGTTAAACAGGTAGCTAACCGTTAGCCCGGCTAATCTATGATAACCATGACTAATTACAAATATGTGCACACGTAAATAGTAATGTTTGTCCAATCATTGGTTTTATAAACTTTACAAAC
The DNA here is from genome assembly GCF_045865225.1 of Trachurus japonicus. Classification (NCBI taxonomy): domain Eukaryota; kingdom Metazoa; phylum Chordata; class Actinopteri; order Carangiformes; family Carangidae; genus Trachurus; species Trachurus japonicus. The sequence continues at coordinate 40,960,052 of NC_140919.1, read as the reverse complement.
ATCAGATTAGTCTAAACGGCGATATAGAGACATGAAAAATTAGATAAATATAGCGAAACTCTCGTCCGTCACTATTGTTCGAATGCTGGTTTTCTACCCGGAAGTAGTTGTAAACAACAAGGCGATTCGTCCTATTGTAACCTATTATCCTATTTGTCAGAGAAAAATATTTACAACAAATGTATTTAATCTTTAATTTCATTCACCATGGTGATGACAACTCTACTATGAGTAATTGTTATTTCTATCTAGGAGAGCAGCAGCCGCTGCAGCGGCAGCGGCAGCCGCAGTCGCAGCCCCCCGCAGCAGAGTCCTCCAAAAGGACAAAGCAGAAACACCTGCAAGTGGTAAGAAGCCCTTCAGCCCCCTCCACCGCTGGAGCCGACGCCCCTTCCTCCTCCTCTTCAGCCCCCTCCACCGCAAAAAAAAAAACAGGTTTCTTTTTTAGTGTTTTTTATTTTATCTTTTTTTTTGAGTGTTCATTATTAATATTTTGTTGTTTGTTCATTTTTATTGATTGTTGAAAAAAAAAAAAAACTTTTGGGGACAACAAAAAAAACGTTGGAACAAATTCCTGTTCTGGAAAAAAAAAACCTTTCGGGAAAAAAAAAAAAAACCTCCACATGGGTACTGCCGTGACGTGGCGTGGAGGCTTACTGCCCGTGAGGTCTTGGAGCCTCTGGATACTTTTCAGAGGCTCCAAGATCACACAGGCAAACCAAAGTGCCCCAAAACCATGACAACAGGTTGCCAGTGTGATAACTTACTTTCTCTCCAGGTTGCCAGTGTGATAACTTACTTTCTCTCCAGGTTGCCAGGGTGATAACTTACATCCTGTCCAGGTTGCCAGGGGAGATAAGGCTCCAAAGTGCCCCAGGTAAATTTTGGGTCCAAGTGCCCGGTTTTCTACTATCCTTTACTCCAGTCCAAAGTTCCCGCCTTTCAACTGTAACATGTGAATTTCGGGTATTTCGTCCTTGTACAAAGTGGCTCATGTTCACCCTGTTAGAGAATAATTTCATTTCCCTAGACAGTTTGTGAATATGGTCAATCCCTCCGTGTTATAGTGGAGAGCTATGAGGACTTTCTGTTAAATTACTGCCAGGGTCGGTTATCTGCCCTACTTTTTCTCTTTGAGGAACCATATCTATTGAGGATCCATAAACTATGTTCAGTCTACTGGGTATTTGCTGATCTGCCTATATAGATCATCATTGCATGTGTTTTAGTTAGCAGCATTATGTAAGGTGTCTGACGTTCAGCGGGTTGGATATGAAAGATTGTTGATGTTGATGCTGCACTGCATGGGGTTAGTCAGAGTGGTGTTCAGGGGGTCTGTGTTCTGAGGCAGGGTCTACACTATTTTCATACAGTCACAGGCTTCCCACCAGATATCCTGCACGATCCTGATTGCTGGCTTTTAAACTATCCACTGGAATCATGAGCCTTGGCTTCTCTTAGCTTCTGTAATCATGTGATAGTGTCTCTCCCTCCTTTTTAAAAATCTTATTTTAGACCTTGCTGCTCTTATTCACTTACACATGTTTTAACGGGTTGTGCAATGTTGTTGTTATTGTGTATTTGTGTGGATGATGCGTGTGTGTGGTCTTGTGTTGTCATCTGCTGCTGGCAACATTGTAATTTCCTGCAAAGGATTAATAAAGTATCTTTAACTTAGCTTATCTTCTTGAGGGCATTGTGCCCGTAGAGCTGGCCCTGTGTATTGGGAAAATGATCCATCATAAATACTTCACCCTGGAGTATTTAAACAGAAGAAATGTCTCATTCCCAGACAAGCACACAGACAAGGTTGACAGACCTCAGCCTATCCCAAAGACCTTCACTGTGAAGAAAACGACTGGTGGCAATGGTCATGAAAATGCTACTTTGCTCAGACTACTTCCATTGATCATTGGTAGTAAGGTTCCAGAAGAGGGTGGAGCATGGAGTGTACTCGTGGATTTGAAAGAGATAGTAGAGCTGATGATTTGCCCAGTGTTTACAGATTAATCCATTCAGTATTTGCAAATGAAGATACAGGATCATAGACACATGCTGCAGGAAGTTTTTCCTGATTTCACAAATCAGGAAAGCATCACTACACTGAGCATTACGCTGACCTCATTAGGGCTGTCAACGGATATTCTAAATTCGAATATTAAAAAAAACCTGAGATTCGAATGTGAAAATTAATATTTGAATATTAAATAAACAGTGGGAAAAAAAACTGAGTGGGGAAAAAAACGAAATAAATAAATAAAACAGCGGCTTGCGAGTGGGCGCACTGTATGACGGCCGGGTCAGGGACAGGTCACATGAGCTGCACCTGCAGTGAGACGCGACAAAAACCGGGCCGTGGCACATGCAGAGAGAGATGGCGGGATGTACGGAGCCAAACTCGGAGAAAGTCGTCTGGACTTTAGAAGCTCCGTTTGGAAATTCTTCGGATTTTGGGCAGACACGGTAGACGGAAAAAATGCTGAGCGAGATAAGGTTATATGCAAGCTGTGTACGCTAAAATTAGCTTATCATTCCACCACTAGCAACCTGAAGACACATCTTGAAAATGTGCACCCAGATGAGCATGCCATGATGTCTGGAACTCCACCTAAACAGCCACGTCTTGACTCGTATTGTTCACCGGCCTCCACAAGCTCCTCTCTGTGTGCAGCGCGACAAGAGGCATGCACGAAAAAACTTGCTTCGTTCATCTGCAAGGACATGAGGCCCATCAGTATCGTTGATGGCACGGGCTTCAGAGAGTTTTGCAAAGAACTGGAACCGAGATATCACATCCCGAGCCGTGGAACACTCACCAGTAGAATCTAAGATATGTATAAAAGCACCTCAGACAATATAAAGGAGTTACTCAAAGAGCAAGATGTGGCTCTTACCACAGACGGGTGGACTTCCCTAGCAACAGCATCCTATGTTACAGCAACAGCCCATTGGATTTCAGGTGACTGGGAAATACAGGACTACGTGCTCAAGACAAAAGAGCTTACAGAAAGCCACATTGCGGAGCATGTCGGGGAATGCATTTCAAGAGACCCTGGATGTTTATGGCATAAAAAAAGCATCTGTAATTGCCGTAACAACAGATAATGCCACTAATTACGTGAATGCAGTGGAGAGACATCTTGAAACTGTTAACATACCATGTGTGGCGTACACAATTAATTTGGCTGTGCGTAAAGGGCTCGGGGTCAGAGCCATTGAGACACCCGTTAGCAGGCTGAAAGTGGCGGCGGCACACTTCAGCAAATCTACCACCGACAGCTACCTCCTCCTGAAAACTGAAAAGCTAATTAACGACTGTCCAACCCAATGGAACAGCACATATGAGATGATCTGCCGTGCGTCAGAGCAACAAGCAGCTGTGTCGGCTGTCATGTTTGAGAAAAAACTCTCCAAAATGGAGCTGACCACAGGTGGAAAAGGTGAGCGTAGTATATGAAATTTATGAAATATGACAAATGCAAAACTTTTTGTTTTGTTAAATGGGTAGAATTACTGCCCCAATTTACTTTGTGTGAATGTGTGAATAAACTGGACAAAAGCAAACCTGACCTAAAATCAACACATTATTATTATTATTTTTTTTAAACTTATTTACTACAGGTACAAGAAGTCCTTAAACCATTCAAAGTGGCAACAGAAGCGCTGTCAACTGACAAATATCCAACTGCGTCGGCTGTGCTGCCTTTGAAACATGTTCTTCTCTGTCAACTGAAAAAGCAAACGCCAGATGAACCAGAGCCACCTGCATTGTCAGAGATGAAGACAAGAATCATCACCGATCTGGAGAAGCGGTATGTCGAGGAAAAGGGAAACAAACCGCCGGGAAAACTGCTCTAACGGCCATGGGGGATCTCAGACCAGAACACCAGTCAGAGTCTGCTGCTTCAAAAAGAGATGTCGATGTATGAACAAGAGTCTCAACAAAACCCTCTCATATGGTGGAAAACTTTGGGTTCTGGGAGATACCCTCATGTCGCCCAGATGGCAAAGAAACATCTTTCCGTGCCCGGATCCTCAGTGCGCTCTGAGCGCGTCTTTTCCTCCGCTGGGAATATCGTTAATAAAAAGAGATCGGCACTGGCCTCTTCTTTTTCAAGCGTGTAGTACATGACACACAAAACTTCAAGAGTGTTTTAAAAACACTAGCAAACAGACACCAACACATGATGGCATACTCTCTCAGTGCCCCATCCTTCTTCAAACCTCACCAGCAGACATCAAGCGTCTCGTCTGTGATGGTATCAGGGCTTCCTGATGCTGCAAAGACATATGTCGAACACATGACAGACAGCAGCATGATTTACAGCACATCAGTTGTCAATGTTGATGGAACTGATTATGGCGTGGAGATGTTTGTGTCTGTGGGACAGGAGGGAGGATTGCCTCAGTTCAGCAAAATTGAACAGATTCTCCTTGTCGATAACCAGATTGTCTTTCTTTGCAAGACACACACATCATATTACATTGAGCATCTGAGATCTTATGAACTTGGGAACCAGGGAACTTGACTGTCCACCTTTTAGAAGAGCTCAATGACACATTGGCTCTCTCTGCATACAGAACAGATGGAAGACTGCTCTTAACACCAAAACGGTTCATATTACTACGCTGAAATTTCAGCTCATTTAAGGTAAATGGTTAATAACTTTGTTCAAAGATGATTCTTAATCACAATCAAACTAACTCTATTTACTGTTTTTTTTTTTTTTTGTTACAGTACATCAACACATCAAGATATGGCTGCTCCGCAGAAATTTGCACTCCGTGTATGTGTTGCGACAGATCTTGCCATGAAGCTCATTCTAACCGAGCGACCACAGTCAGTAGAAGAGCTCAAGAATATAATGCAAGAGGGCAGATTCTCAAAAATATAGTCTCTATTACTGACCCTAATGGAGTTAGGTCGTTTGATATTAGAACCATTAATAAACACTTTGCATCTTTTTATTCCAACCTTTATAGTTCTGAACAGCCTGACAATGCCCTAACCCTTATGCGTCAGTTTTTTTGCAGATTTGAGACTCCCCAAAGCTACAGATGATCAAAAATTACAACTAAATGCCCCAATTACTAGAGAGGAAGCGCTACTTGCTTTGAAATCTATGCCGTCCGGTAAGGCCCCAGGGCCAGATGGATTTGGATGTGAGTTTTATAAGGAGTTTAGTGATATTCTTTTAGACCCTCTGTTGTCTATGCTCAATCATTCGTTTGAAAATGGGATCCTACCTCAGTCCCTTAGGGAGGCCAATATTTCTCTCATCCTTAAAAAAGGAAAATGCCCCGAAAGCTGCGCCTCATACAGGCCAATAGCCCTACTTAACTCTGACCAAAAACTACTCTCCAAAATTCTGGCCTCACGTTTAGAAAAGGTGCTGCCCCATATTGTCAAGGAAGGAGGACCAAACCGGTTTTGTCAAGGGCCGGAACTCCTGTGATAATCTGAGGAGGCTCCTTAACATCATCCAACTAACCCAGAACCGTCAGGACCCTGCCCTCGTGCTGTCTCTCGACGCCGAGAAGACATTCGACCGGGTCGAGTGGTCGTACCTTGAAGGGACAGATTAGAAGTTGATTTTGTTAACAGTGACTTTATTGCACCCAAACATTAAAGGTTGAATATGTAGAATATTTATTAAAAGCTATATTTTTTCAAAAATAATACATCCATGGGGCCTTTAGAGGGGTACAGAATGAAAGTATTGCTTTTCCACAAAAAAAATTTTTTTTAGTCTGAATTATTATTTTTAATTTTTCTGACGGGCTCAACAACTGACTATCTGTCAACGTTGTGTTTACATTCGTACCTGCCTGTAGCCGACATGTGTCTCAGTTCTCCGCTGTTTTCCTGCCTCCTCCCGGTCGTATGCGTTTGTTTCCAACCAAGCCTTTTTAATAATCAATCGGTGGATCAATGGATTATCATATACATGTTAGGATGGGTGTATTTGTGTAGTCTTATCTGTCATAAACACGTTTATCGTCGCGGACTTTCGGTGTCACGGAGCTCCTTTTTTTTTTTTTTTTCCAACTTGACGAGAGCAGTGACAGCGGAGGCTCTGAGGCTCTGAGCAGCAGCGGTGTGGAAGCAGAGAGCCTCCACTGTCCCTGTAACAAGCTACAAGTCTTTTATTATGCTGTTAATGACGGTAAAAATGAAACATAAGGTAAAAATCCTGCTTAGCTCTCCTCCTCTGCTGTCCTCTGTTCAGAGCAGAGTCCCTAGCAACGGCCCGTTTTACCTAGCAACGGTCTGGCAATCGACTGCTGGAATTCTTTTTCTGTTGTTGTTCTTGTAATTCTACATAGTCAACCTTTAAGAATGCTCGGCTGCTGTCTTATGTTCAGTCACACTATTGTATTCCTAGGAATTCTTCTTCTTCTTCTTCTTTCTTCTTCCAAGGAAGTCATACTTCCCATGGGCGAAAACTCACCAAACGAAGGCACAAAAACGAAAAATGAACACTCCGTGAGAGACTGACTCCCAAATGGGGTATATTGAGGCACCTTGGCTTTTGTTTTATTCTTTTTTAAAGTTTCTTGTTATGCTTATTTACTGCTTTCACCTTAAATAAAAATGAAAAAAAAATCTCTACTGTCTCTATTCATTTTATTTATTTGTCACTGAATTTCCAGGCTACACTGCAGTAAAAAATAAGATAAATAAACATTGAACAACATCCAACCACCTCTCCAAAGGCAAATATAAAAGAAAGTGTTGCTCAATTCAAAATGAAAAAACGGTCACATCTAAAGAGATTGTAAAGTTGTGGTATAAAATCGGAATGGGGTGTATAGGGGGATTGACAATATAGGCTAGTGTTATAACTAGTAAATTATAGTGAAAAATCAATGAATTTAATCCAGAGGAAGTACAGCATTAAAGATAAAAATGTTTAAAGCAGGACCTTCTAAAGCAGAGGTCTTCAACAGGGGGTCCGCGACCCCTAGGGGGTCCGCGGAGGTACTGCAGGGGGGTCGCGAAAGTTTTGGTTGAGGGAAAAAAAATATGAAAAAAGATATGGAAGTTATGAAAAAAGATCCATTGTGAATATAGGGGCGTTCCCTGCAGCTTAACATAAGATTTTTTACATACAAGTCCTTTGTTTTCCTATAATATAGGTGTCAGGCGAGCCTTTATTGTATCTGATACAAACACGGCGCACCGTCTCTCTCTCACTCTCTCTCGCTCACTCCCCCCCACCCCCCTCTAAAATCAGCCCGGGCGCGGGCGCGCGCACACACACACACACACCACTGTCACTGGTGCTGTGACACAACACAACAATGGGACTTTAGTTTTCGTTCTCCATACGTTCACAGGCAGCACACACTCATACGACGGTGACGTTTACGCGCGCCGCCATGTCTGCTCATAGCGCAGCAATAATGAAGCAGCTTCACTGAAACGCTCGGTGGAACCGAGACATGACACGGCGGGGCCGGGCCCGGTGTAAATGTCAGAATCAGCTCCGGTGACCGCGGCGCTGACGATTGGGGGTGAGTCGCGAGCGTCATGTCTTGGTAGAGCACGGCCGCTGCAGCGACCCTCCGACAGTCCCATCGCTGCGTGTCAATCCCCCCTCTCACTTTCTCTCCGTATCCCCGTCTCTCTCCAGCTGCCCTTTCAAAATAAAGGCATAAAAAGCCAGAGAAAAAAACAAAGTAGGGGAAAGACTGCTTTGTTTTCTCTGTCTTTTTATGGTTTAGTAATTCTTTCATTGGTGAAGTAGCAGCGTTCAGTTACCACCAGCGTAGTTGTGACCTGTTGTGATCTGGCATGGCATATATTTATGTAAATCCCTTAATACAGGAGTCCCATGACCAGACAAACTCCTAAAAAAAGTGTGATTTATAGTCCAGAATAGGGTACTTTTGGCATATGGCACCAGGGCCGTGGCTAGGAATTCTGGGCCCCCTGAAAGAATATTAAAGTGGGCCCCTGCCCCCTGACTTTTCCACTTTTTTTCATTATCATTTCTTATATAGCCTACTTTGTTTTGATGCTAATGCAGCATTACTATGAGTATCAGTCAGGGTCTTATGCAGAATAATTCAGTCATACAAGATTAGACTACTGGGGTTTTTGTGGGCCCCTAGAATTATCATCACCTTTCTCCCCTATACAACGGCCCTGTATGGCACTATAGGACCAGTTAAATAGGCTATAAAACACAATTTTATACAATATATATAAGTAGGGGGTCCCCGCTCCATCTCTCCATCAGTTTGGGGGTCCTTGGCCTGGAAAACGTTGAAGACCCCTGTTCTAAAGAAATGCATGCTCATTTTCTAATCATGCTTGGAAATGGTGATGCTCTGGAGCAGGTGTGAATGTTCAGTAGTTTAGGGTGTGTCGGGCCTGCATGCATACCTTCCACTATGATAATGAGAGAGTACAATAGGTTAGCCAGACAAGTGTGTGACTAGTGAAATGTGTGAACGCTTTATATTGGAGTCAATTTCCCTACCCCCACCACTTCTCCTACAGGTTATCTACAACCTGATAATATACGTACATAAACATTCAATTTTTTTTCCATTTCGGAATGCCACCAGCAAGGACAGATCCTTGTGTGCTGGATGTGTGTGGTATCATCCAAAATGGATAATGTGATGTGGACATGATGTTAGATGACACTGATGCAAGTGATACAGAGTCAGGTGACAATACCTGTGGACAAGTGGACAAAGTAAACCAACAAGCCACTTATTGCCCAGACAGGGTGGACATTGAGTCCCAAACAAAAAACACACAATTCTCCATGACTGGTATCACTAGTAGTAATAGTATACATATTGGTCCCAATAATATTCTCTCCAGTCCAGCTCTCACAGAAGATGTAATTTCCCTCCTTACACAATTGGAATACTTCTGGAAGTTTGTGTCTGAACATATGATTTAAGCTCTGACAACAAACACAAATGATGTTCAAAGTTGAACAGCCAGCTGCATTGCAGGATTGCAGGATTTGTGTGACAATGGGTGACCAATAGGTGGCCCATTAGTGCAAACAAAAGGTTGAGCAATGATAATGCTAATTCCTTGGTCGAAGGCATGCACTGAATACCTGCAACTGCAATCATCTTTCAAAAGGCTTTCATCACTCCCTTAGTTTTTCCTCTTTAAATGTAGATTCACAGTAAATAAATTGTGATAAAAAAAATTGACAGTAGGTATTATTAGCTACAACAATTTATTTCCAGATAAAACAGGCCAGCGCATCTCCAGTAGCTAGTTCTGTTATAATTTCACTTCTTAAATCAAACATGTAGTGGTTCTATGAATTATGTGAATTTCCACTCACCACCAGAGGCGGCACTTTAAATGCCACCTCTGGCCATATGTACTGTTCTGTGAGAGAAGCGCCATCTCCTGGTCATGTCCTGTATTTCATTGAATGGGCGGAGTTCCAGTAAAAACTAGTCACACACAGGAAAAGGAGGGGGTCACTCCAGCTGCTGGGACTTTTCTGGAGCTCTGATGGGAGCAGCATGGCAGGGGAACTTCTATGTGGCTACCACTGTATGCATAATTTGAAAAAGCCGTGCAACTACTGCATTCCTTTTATCATTTAATACATTTTTTTTTAAAAATCTCCAACTACAGGCTATGCTGACAGGTTGTGTCCAATTGATGAAGACCTCTTAGACCAGGGCTGAGTGGCCCGGCTCATGGTTGATCAAAAAAAGCAGAGAAAAACAAAGAAAATAACGTTTTGCGAGAATGAACTCGAAATTCCTACTGTTGCAGCTTTACTGGTGTGCAAACCAAGCGCACCTTTACTACGTCCCAGCAGTTGTCAATGGGCTGATTGCCTGCTGGGGGCGTGGCTTAGTTTACAAATGTTTGTCATTCATGTTTGTCTGTGTGTGTGAAAAGCAAGTAAAAAAACCCAAAAGCAATGGAACTATCTGTCTGTCGTTATTCATGGAGAAGTTGAATTTGTTATGCAACATTTTGGTGCCGAAACCCGGGACGAGGGGGTAAGAAGAGATGAAAAGTCTCAGATGCATGACAATAAAGAAGAAAGAAAAGAACAATGGCTGATCGACTGAAAAAGAAGAGAACCCCAGTCCGTGGGTCTACAACCAAGTTAATCAGCAAGGTTGACGAGGAACTCAGTAAGGAATCACCGGATCCTGATTTACTTGAGGAGTTCTCGGTACAGCTGCTTTATTATGGAGGACTGACAGTGCCACAATGAAATATATAAATACACCATTAAATAATTACTTAAATGTGTAATTAATTAATTAAATGTTGAATTAATTAATTAAATGTAGAATTAAATACATAAATAATTTATTAAATGTGTCATTAATTAATTTAAATTGGTATTAAATACATAAATAATTTATTAAATGTGTCATTAATTCATTAAATACCAATTCATTTCATTTAAAACATATATTTAATTATTTCACTATTTAATTAATTATTTCATGGTACTGTGTTGCAGGAAAGTGCCACAATGAAATAAATAAATACACCATTAAATAATTATTTAAATGTGTCATTAATTAATTAAATGTAGAATTAAATACATAAATAATTTATTAAATGTGTCATTAATTCATTAAATACCAATTCATTTCATGTAAAACATATATTTAATTATTTCACTATTTAATTAATTATTTCATGGTCCTGTGGTGGTTGCAGTGCACCATGAAATGTCAATCTGTCAAACTCACCCATCAAAGTCAGTGGGCGGATTCCTAATACCTGATTGGTTACCCTGCACATCAAGTCAAGGCATATCGATTCCAGATAAAATGGATTGACGCAGAGCTGGTGACCACACTCCTAAACACTGGGTGGCGCTATTCACATTAGATTCAGAGCATGCGAGGTGCAGGAGGGTCATGGATGTATTATTAACTGGATACCGGACCGGAAAATTGTCTGAATAATTGTCTGTACTGGCTGTGTTCATAGTTTCATCATCATCATCATCATCATTAAGCCTTCAGGTGGATGAGACTGATGAAATCTCAATTGTGGCAGTAGCATTAGTTTGTTTGAATGTAAAGTGAAGCTTCTTGTGTGTAAGCAGCGCTGCCTCGGGGCTCTGGAGCCTGACGTTACGTACAGAAATCACCACATTTACAAAAAATAAATAAATATTTTACAATGAACCGATCAGTCTGCATGAAGTTTTATTTTATTAAACTATAGTTACGGTACACGGCTACACTACCGTCTTTGGTTACGCTCTGGTTACGGTTAGACGTCAGGGGAGCGTTGCATTGTGGGATACAGTAGGCGATGTAGACTGGTCAGATGCATACTGGAGATATTTTCCGAATCAGTACGACATCCGGGAACTTTTCGCATACTGCAGATTTTGCTTTTGTTCGCATACTGCATACTACATACTACATTTTGGCCAAATCAGTACGTACTAGCAGTATAGTATGCGGTTTCGAATACAGCCTCTTTGTAATTCAACAGTTTAACCATACAATATTTCCACAACACGCAGAATATCAGTGTCCACTAAATACAGCTGTTACAGAACCAGACATTTTAATTAAACACGATGCCCCAGACACAGTTGATGTTGGATTTGGTAGAAGCAGAAAAAAGTCACAAGCATGTTTGTTTTTTTCCGAACAATTTAATAATATGATTATGAGTTTATGTGATCATTTAGCATACTGACACTGAACAAACACACACTGACGACCGTGAGGAGGAGATTGGAGGATGAGGAGGAGGAGGAGGAGGAGGACGTCCATGGTTCTTCCTCCGGCCCCGGTGGAAGACGGGGAGCAGCTGCACCATCAGGACACACCGACCATGGAGGAGATGTCTCGGTTTACATTTTACCACCATGGCATTAATTAAGCCGTAAAATAAATTAACGTGGACGTTGTGAACGGAGCAACAGGTGTAGAACATCAGCCGCGATGAGACACTGTTGACACACACACACACACACACACACACACACACACACACACACACACACACACACACACACACACAGACACACACAGACACATACAGACATCATTTGACACACACAGACACATACAGACAGCATAAATGACTTATCAAGCTAAAATTACTGAAAAATATGAGTTTTACAGGAGCAGTAATGTAAAACAGTCCGGTTTCACGTCAGTAAAAGCAGTCATTACGAGGCGATCTCATCAATTAAAACGCTACGTTTAAGAATACGAGTTGACAAGAGACTAATAATTAAGCAATATCACACGAGAGGGAGTGCTGTTGTACTGTATATCAGCACGGGTGTGATTCGGTCGTAGGCACGAGGCCGCAGGCCGAGTGCCGCAGATAATCACACCGTGCTGATATACAGTACAACAGCACGACCTCGAGTGTGATATTGCTTTTATACAACAGTGCTACGAGCGCATTTTAGAACAGTAATAAACTACAAGAGATTATGATTTGTTTGTTTATTTAATCATTTATTTGCCTCCGCTAACAGAAATAGTTCAGCACCTGGAAGGGAGACAAGGCTGTTGCCAGGCAACACATAAACATTTCATACTAGCTTGCTACTAGCTACAAGCTTCTCCACTGAGCTGCTTCCAGTGCTGGTTCTGGTTCTGAGCCCGTGTCTGATTAGCACCGCAGCAACAGGACCAGCGTGAAGACACAGAGACGTTATCGATACCGTATTACATTTGTTTATCTGCTATGTAATCAATATAAACACAGTTGAAGCTTAGTAGCTGAGCTACGTGGCTAACAACAGCTAATGCTAATATCAAAACACATCACCGTCAAAACGTAGTTGCCCCCGCGGCGATTTTTTCCCCAGCCGGGTTTAGTAGAGATTTATCGCCAATTAGACGGACCAGGTCAGGTCCAGGTTTTAATGTTCAGGTCCGTTTATAACTGTAGCAGCAGCAGCAGCAGCAGCAGCAGCAGCAGCAGCAGAGAGATGGAGCAGCTCCTGTATGGGGAGCGTAGCTCTGACTTAGCTCCTGTCCAGCTGAACAGCGGAGTGATTATGTCTGTGAAAAGTCCCAGTGCTGTTATACTGTATATCAGCACTATGGAATGTCTCGTTGTCCAATCAAATTGCTTGGTTGGGACCGGTCGGAACTAACTGTTGTATAACAGACATTAAATATCATAAAGTTGATGTGACCAAACAAAAACTCACCTTTGAGCCGTGTTTTCCACTTTTCTGAGTGATTTTAGCACCGGACAGAGTCTCATTAGTTTCAGGCATCCTCGGTCCAGAGACACACACGACCGCGCACTGCTGGTGCACGGACACAGCCGTGACGTCACGGCCAGAAATGAGACTTTTCTGTGGCTTTTCTGGCCGTTAGAAAACATTTTGACGGATAAAAAGTCCATGACTTAAAAATATAGAATACAAAGATTAGTAATTAACGGAGGTTACAGCTGGAGGTGTCCTGTGAACAGTTTTACAGGCTTCTCTTTTACTATTGCGGTCTATGGGAAAAATCCTTTTTGGGCCCCATGGGATTTTTTGTTGCAGTACCACGGGTGGCCACTGGGAAAAATCGGCGTGCCTGCTGAGAGGATTACAGGGGGGCTGGGTTACTCCAGGCTACTTCAGACCAAAGCAATGGATTAGGCTAGATCAGCGTTAGCCCCGCCCACTGACTTTGATGGGTGAGTTTGACAGATTGACATTTCATGGTGCACTGCAACCACCACAGGACCATGAAATAATTAATTAAATAGTGAAATAATTAAATATATGTTTTACATGAAATGAATTGGTATTTAATGAATTAATGACACATTTAATAAATTATTTACGTATTTAATTCTACATTTAATTAATTAATGACACATTTAAATAATTATTTAATGGTGTATTTATTTATTTCATTGTGGCACTTTCCTGCAACACAGTACCATGAAATAATTAATTAAATAGTGAAATAATTAAATATATGTTTTAAATGAAATGAATTGGTGTTTAATGAATTAATGACACATTTAATAAATTATTTATGTATTTAATACCAATTTAAATTAATTAATGACACATTTAATAAATTATTTATGTATTTAATTCTACATTTAATTAATTAATTCTACATTTAATTAATTAATTACACATTTAAGTAATTATTTAATGGTGTATTTATATATTTCATTGTGGCACTGTCAGTCCTCCATACTTTATCCCCTTGAACTCTCTTAGTGATGAGCTGACTGGAGTCACTCTCATCGGCCGGGAGTGTGTTGCAGCTTTACTGGTGTGCAAACCAAGCGCACCTTTACTATGTCCCAGCAGTTGTCAATGGGCTGATTGCCTGCTGGGGGCGTGGCTTAGTTTACAAATGTTTGTCATTCACGTTTGTCTGTGTGTGTGAAAAGCAAGTAAAAAAAACCCAAAAGCAATGGAACTATCTGTCTGTCGTTATTCATGGAGAAGTTGAATTTGTTATGCAACATTTTGACCATTTTGGTTTGGTTTAGTTCATAACATGAAAGCAACACTCCACGTAGCCTAGCAACACACAACAAATCCACACTGAGCCGTTGTTTTGAAAGTCGCCGTTAGAATACCAACTCCGGCAGATGAAAGTATGCCTCTCTCAACCCTGGTTGACGGTCAAATACTGTTTTATTTTACCGCCCACTCCAAACGCCAAACCTATGTGTTTACTTTGCAATGACTGTGTTGCGGTACTTAAGGAGTATAATGTCCGGAGACACCACCTGGAAAAACACCCGACTTTTGGGGTTAACATCCCCTAAGGATCTCAACAGAGGGCTTCTAAGGTGCAATCTTTAACTGCTTCATATTGATAGATATCACGTGACGTCACACAGCGTTCGCAGCCGGTCACAGCGCCATCTTGGGTACCGACTTCCAAAGGCAGTCTATGGGCTGTGACATCAAATCTCACAAAAATAGTGGATAAACCTTTTTTTATTACATGGCTCTATTGAATGTCGTATTCCGATAATTTATTGATATTTCTGATATTTATTTACATCTTGATTTTGCATTTAACAGTCTGTTATTCCTGTTTAACAGATCGTTGCTAAGTAAAATACACCGTTGCTAGGGACGCCGCTCTGATCAGCGCAGCACAGAAAAGAGAAACTATGCAGGATATTTACTTTCTGTTTCATTTTTTACCGTCATTAAACAGCTTGGGAGACATGTAGCCTACGCCAAGGGAGGCTGCCTCACTCTACTGAGTGTGAGCAGCACGTACGTTCACGTTGCTTTCGTGAATTGTAAACACACAGACGCCCCCTCGGTTTTAGCGTCCAGCAGTTTAGCGGCTAATTCAACTGCAGTGATGGATAACTGTACCGGAGAGGCTCAACATGAGCTTCATCTGAGGAATAAACAGCAGCTTTTACCTGACGGGAGACCGACGCCTGAGCTACGGTAGCTAACAGCTAACAGCTAGCAGCTTTTACCTACTTTCTCTCTCTCCCTCCCTCCCTCCCTCCCTTTCTTATACACGCACACGCGCGCACACACACACACACACGGCCCAGGTTGTCTGTCATATCTGTTGTAAACCTTGTAATAATAGCTTGTTGAGTACAGTCAACACTATTGCTGCCTCGGTTTGAGTGTGGATTAATAGTTAACGGTTTGTTTAATGTGAGTGGTGGTCATCGCGTCCTGATGAGTTGGGTTTTAATAACAGCTGAGCTGATAACGTAGCTGTGTAGATGGCGTGGATTGTGATGAGAAGGTGTTGCGCATATTAAGACTTATTTGTGCAAAACCTGTTTGTTGTGACTTTTTGCGTGATAAGATGATTTGCCGAATTCTTCTTCCATTCCTGCAGCCTTTTGTCTCAATGTTAACGATGGCAAAATGTCCAGATATTTTATTACTTTATGAAAATGTCTGTGAGTTAAAAAAGAAAAAAGAAGTGGGCTACGCATTTTTGATTTGATTTGGCTTTTCGTGTATTTGGTTAAACACATATAAGTAACAGGAGAGAGACAGTGAGCGAGAGAGAGAGAGAGAGACGAGGAGAGAGAGAGAGAGGTCCGCTGGGTGAGCTAGATTAAGTTTTAACGGGAGAGAGAGCGGCGCACCGCGCTGTCAAAGATCGTCTCAGCAGAAAGGTGCTGGAGGTGTGTGCTTTCAAGGCAAGGCCATCAAAATGAGAAATATCCATATCCAAACTACATCAGGCAGCAGTCATTTCTGGTCAGAGAGGATGTGGCTGCACTGAGCTGAATAGAGGTTAACTCAGTGTTCGGTACCCAGCATGGCAGCGGCCAGGTGGAACGCACCGTGACGTCACCTACTGATAAGTATCTATAACAGGAGTAGTACAACTCTAGTGAGGACATGCACAGCTCAAGAGAGAGCTACAGCACTTCCCTCCGTGTGTCGTGGATTTTAGCCAAAAAGAAAAGGCCATTCACAGACTCTGAAACTGTAAAAGACTGCATGCTTGCGGTCGTGGATGAACTGATAGCTGACAATACAGTTAAAACAACTGTAACATCTGCTATTAAAACTGTGCCCCTGTCAGACACATCAAATATTCGCAGGGTTGAAGTTATGGCTACAGATGTGTTTGAGGCGCTCTTGAGAGATCTAAAAAAAGCGGATACTATGTCTATTGCATTAGACGAGTAGACTGACAGATGTGATACGGCACAACTGTGCATTTATGTCCGTTTTTTTGACGGCAATATCTTCCGAGAGGAACTGCTTGGTTTACTGCCATTAGACGGGCACACAACTGGTGAGGTAGTCTTTGAGAAAATCTCTGCTTTTTTTAAAGACAATGGTCTGGATATGGAGCGTGTGTGCATGCTTGTGACAGACGGAGCCCCATCCATGATGAGGAAAGTAAGTGGTCTGGTCGCACGCTGGTCCGCTGTTGCACCCCAGATTTCATCAGTACACTGCATTGTGCATCAGACGGTGCGGTGCGCAAAACTCAGCGGTGAGCTTAAAACAACAATGGACAATGTGATGGCCACAATCAATTTTATACGCTCCACATCAAGCCTCCAACATTGCTTATTCCGCAGGCTGCAATCAGAAATGTCTGCTGAGCACCACGACCTGCTTTTGCACAATGATGTCAGGTGGCTATCCAAAGGCAAAGCACTGGAGCGCTTCTGTGATCTCAGAGAGGAGGTAACAACTTTCCTCCGCAACAGCAAGCAAAAAAAAGGGTCAGCGACAGCGGAAAAGCGACCAGACTTGCATAGTTTGTTTATTTTAAAACATTTATTTATTGAAATGTGGTGATATGTGATGACCCGCGGCCACCGGTGACGACTCTCTGACCAATCAGCAGTCCGCAATGTTTACACGTCACATTTTAGTACCGCTTCAGCCGTTTTGGAACCGCGGCTGAGCAGGTACTAAAAAAATAGTACCGGGTACCAGATTCCAGGTACTTTTACGTAATGGAAACGCAAAAAGGCCGAGTCGAGTCGAGCCGAGCCGAGCCGGTACCATGTAGTGGAAACGCGGCTTTAGACCATGCCAAAACTCTTATCAGTGACGAGGAGGAGGCATCACAAGTGGCAAACCAGGAGTTCAGGGAAATTTGTCACAACATTTTACTAGAGAGTTCTTTTCCAGGTACAGCCGACGGTTGCCTTGCTGCTTACCTCATGGTGCAGGAATTAACCGCTGCCATGAATGATAATGACATTCCAACACCCCAAACATTTGCGGAAGCAAATAGGGTGTATGAAGAATTACACAGAGCAAGAAATGAGGAAGGTCAGCAAGAATCATGAGAAAAAAAAGAAAAAAAAAGCATGAATAATGTAAAGGCAACGTCATGTTTTGTTAAACATGCTCTTTAAAAATCAGGCACTACTCACAAATGATGAAGTGGAAGTACTTTTATTTAAAGAAATGACAATCCAAACAAAGTGTCTGTCACAACTGACCAATAAAAAACAAGGAAGTGGATAATAAAGATTGTCAATGAGCTGTTCCACATCTCTCTCTGAACCTTTTCATGGTAGAAAGTAGAAGTCCCTTCATCTTGGTCAACACTCATTCATCATCCTGTCATTGCTACTGTTTATCCAACCCTGTGCAATAACATTAGTTAGTGAGCTAGTGTCACAAAGCTAAGAAGAGACTCTTTGTGTGTGTATTATTCACTCGTGTGTTGTTTTGCACTTTTTTTTGTGTGATTTCACTTTGTTATGAGTTTCTCTTCACTGCTCAGAAGGACCTCCCCATCACACCTGCAACGAGTTGCCAATTACTGTGCCATGCAGGAATCAGGCAGCAGGCTGAAAAGCATTCAGGGCAGGACTGTGTGCGAGCTGGCTGGCTAGTGGAGCTGAGGAAACAGACACTGATCGACGGCAGAGAGCTTCGTCGATCGAGCTGATGGAAGGACTGTGAACGAGAGACAAATAGCGACTGCTCGTTGGAGGTAAAGGACGATTGTCAAGGACACGCTGCCTCCCACGGAACCAGAGAAATACTGCAGCCACGCTGTGTGTCGGGACCAGGACCACGCCGCCTTCCTCACTGCACGTCCTCTGACCCCCTCCCCTTCCCCTCTCCCTTCCACTGCCCGAGCCCTATCATTGAGGTGAAGTAAACGTTTAAAGACTCTTTTAAAGACTTTATACTCCCTATCCCCCTTGCCACCAGCGTCCATTATTTTAGGAAGTTTGAACAATTTTCCCTGTTAAAAATAAACTTCCTTTATCTGGAACTTACCTGTCTCTGTCTGTTCATCTGTGTGCCAGAGAAAAAGAAGTAAACCTGTGACACTTTTTGGCGTTGTTGGCAGGATCTCTGGTATATAGGTGTTCAGTCATGAGTAATGAAAATCCAGCAGCAGCAGAGCCTGGGCCAGCTGCTTTTAATTCAATGTGGCCCTGGTTCATGGGGGTACCCTGGGCTCCAAAGTTTAATGGCAAGACCAGTGGACTTGAATATGGAGACTGGGCTAGTCAGATGAAAGCCCTTCTTAGGGCTCAGAATCTCACAGAACAACAGAAAATTGATTTTATTCTTAGTGCTATAGAGGGGGACGCTAAAAGGGAGATTCAGCTACTCAATGAGGACGCTACAAATACAGCTGATAAAATATTTGAATCTTTAAACAGATTGTATGGCAGGAATCCATCTACTGCTGACCTAAGGGCAAAATTTTTTAACATTAGACAGGGCAGTGGGGAACCATTGAGCGATTTTAGTCTGCGTATCAGAGAGGCTTTCCAGCAGTGGAGAGCAGCAGAACCAAATGGATCCGCCAACCAAGAGGCTACTTTGAGAGACCAAATCCTTGTCAGCCTACAGGCCGGACCAATAAAAAAAGAGCTCCAAAGGCAAGTACGCCGAAATCCTGTCATGACTTGTTCTGAGTTGTTTCCGGAAGCGAAGGAATTGGAGAAGGAAGGCTGGGGTGATGATTGTGAAGGACAGTCCCGTCAAGTCACCACAATGCCCCCTACTGATGACTTCACCAAATGGAAAGATGAAACCAAGGCAGAACTGGTAAGACTAGTCACAGAGCTGGGAAATTCCCTGAAAGAGGAACTGAAGAACAGCAGACAGACCCCAGTCCAGACAGAAAGAGCCCTCGAACAGGCCCGCCTTCGGCGCCCACTTGCACGCCCCCGTTGGGATGAACAGGGACGCCCAATTTGCTTGCATTGTGGACAACCTGGGCACTTCCGTCGAGACTGCTCTCAGCGCCATCAGGTCCAGGCACCTTTAAACTCTCAAGTCCGGCCACTGTAGGGCGAGTGGACGGAGAACAACAAAATGGAGCACCATCGAAGCCCTCTTTCGTCGGAGAATGTCCAACAGTGGAGGTCACAGCTGGGGGAAAGACCATCCCTTGCCTCCTCGATACTGGATCCCAGGTAACCCTTTTTAGTGAAGCCTTTTTTAAAAGACATTATAAAGACCAACAGACAGAAGGCAAAGAAACTATTAATTGGTTAAAGCTGAAAGCAGCAAATGGACTATGCATTCCTTATGTAGGCTATGTAGTATTGGATTTTAAAGTTGGGGGTATGGAAATCTCACAACGAGGAGTATTGATTGTATCGGATGACTGTATGGGGCCTGAACATGGATTGCTGGGGATGAATGTAATTGGGACAGTGTGGGAGACTGTTAATGGTGGGGGACACCCTGGATTACAAGTTTTTAAATCTGCTGTTCCTTCCCACTCACGCTGTGAATGGGACAGAGTATTCGCCTGTTGTCAGAGAGCCACGGTGGTGGGCCCCACAGAAGACCAACCAGTCACCGCCCGGCTGACCAAACAACAGCCAGTCACAGTGCCACCAGAGACTGAGATGGTGTTGTGGACACAGGTTCCTGGGGATACTGGTAAGGCCACATATACCGCTTTGGTGGAGAGGATGGATGAGGAGACAACATGGCAAGTGGCACATACAGTGGTTGAAGTGGTGAAAAATAAAATCCCCATACGTGTGTGTAATCCTCATCCTTACCCTATCGAGATCCCACAACGTCAATCACTAGCAAAAGTCTGTCGCATCTTACCTGACCAAATTTATGCTAATGAGTTTGTGTTACAGGAACAGACAGATGGGGAAGTGGAGGTGAAGGTGAGAGCTGTGCAGGAGCTGGCAGAGGATAACACTGCAGGAGACCTTCCCCAGTGTCCCCACCTCCCACAGCAACAACAGGACAGAGTGAACCAACTGCTGGCTAAATGGAGGTGTGTGTTTGCAGAGGATGAGGAGGACTTTGGGCAAACAGAGGCCGTCCTACATCAGATTCCTACAGGTAATGCACCTCCCTCCCGAGAACGATATCGGCCTGTACCTCCTAGTCTCTACCAAGAGCTACGATCCCTACTACAGAACATGCTGCAAAGAGGAGTTGTTCGAGAAAGCAGTAGCCCATGGGCAGCCCCAGTGGTCTTGGTTAAAAAGAAATCAGGAGCCTGGAGATTCTGCGTGGACTACCGTCGTCTCAATGCCCTCACCCACAAGGATGCCTATCCCCTCCCCCGCATCGAAGAAGCCCTGACCACACTAAACCAAGCCGAGTGGTACTCTACTCTTGATCTTGCCAGTGGATACTGGCAGGTTAAGATGGCCCCTGCAGACAGAGAGAAAACAGCCTTTACGACTCCCTTAGGGCTGTATGAGTTTGAAAGAATGCCATTTGGACTCTGTAATGCCCCTGCGACCTTTCAGAGGCTGATGCAACGCTGCCTCGGATCACAGGTAAATGACTCTCTGCTCATATATCTTGATGATATAATTGTTTACTCTGGATCCTTTGATATGCACTTAACCCATTTGGATAGAGTGTTTCAGAAACTCCACGAACATGGACTGAAGTTGCAGCCTAAGAAATGCACCTTGTTCCAGACTGAGGTGAATTACCTGGGACATGTGGTTGGCCAACAAGGAGTGTCTCCAAACCCTGACAGGATTAAAGCAGTACAGGATTGGCCACCGCCCTCCACTGTAAAACAGGTGCGCTCCTTCCTTGGATTTGTGGGTTATTATAGAAGGTTTATTCCCTCTTTTGCCAAGATTGCTGCTCCTTTGCATACACTCACACATGGTACCAAACAGCTGGGGTCCAAGAGCCAACCAGTTGAATGGACACCCAGCTGCCAAAAAGCCTTCGAAGACCTGAAGAAGATGATGGTGAGTGCGCCTATTCTTGCCTATGCAGATTACAAGCTACCCTTTAAGTTATATACTGATGCTAGCTTTGAGGGGTTGGGTGCAGTACTCTCCCAGGTACAAGGAGAAAAGGAGAGAGTTATAGCCTACGCAAGTCGAACTCTGAGCCCAAATGAGCGGAATGATAAAAACTACAGTTCATTCAAATTGGAACTACTTGCACTGAAGTGGGCTATAACCGAGAAATTCAAGGACTATTTGTGGGGGGCACAGCTCACCGTGTTCACCGATAATAATCCCTTGGTCCATTTGAACACTGCTAATCTGGGGGCTGCTGAGCAAAGATGGGTGGCACAATTGGCTAACTATGATTTTGTTGTGAAATATCGCCCAGGGAAGGAGAACAACAATGCAGACGCCCTGTCACGGAGGCCCCAGGAACCAAAATGCCACGTCATGGCTGTGGATACAGAGGATGGCACATCAGGTGAACTCCAGCAATGGACGGGACGCCAGCAGGAAGACCCCACTTTAAGATATGTTATAACCCTGGTACAACAAGGTAAACCATTGGAACACATTGAAAGGCCAAACAGAAAACTATTAACACCTTATACTAAATGCTGGTCCCAGCTAAGGATAAATGATGGTCTGCTCATGAGGTTCATGGAGGAGGGTGGAACAAGTGAACTGTGTACACAGATTGTCGTACCCCCAGGATGGAGGAGGTTGGTGTGGAAGGAATACCACGAGGCAGCCGGCCACATGGCAGGAGCCAAAACCATGTCCCTCTTGAGGCGGAGGTTCTACTGGCCCGGGCAGGGGGAAGACGTTCACAGATGGTCAACTGAATGTGAGTACTGCCGGTCGCAGAGATCACAGCCAGAGGTGAGGGCCCCGTTGAAGTCTGTTGTCACTTCTTATCCTATGGAAATACTAGCAATAGACTATTTGTCCCTGGGGAGAGACGGTGACGTATATCCAAACATCCTAGTGGCGACAGATGTTTTCTCAAGGTTTGCATGGGCAATGCCAACCAGGGACCAAACTGCTATAACAACAGCTAAGATGCTTTGGCAGCATGTCATCCAGCCATTTGGGTGCCCAGAGAGGATACACTCAGACCGTGGAGCTGCATTTGAGTCCTCAGTAATGGCAGAACTGTGTAAGATGTACGGAGCCCGGAAGAGCCGAACAACTCCTTACCATCCTCAAGGAAATGGTTCTGTGGAAAGATTCAATCAGACACTACTCACAATGCTGAGTTCCTTAGAGGGGGAGGGACAGACACAATGGCCCCAGAAACTGCCAGAATTAGTACATGCTTATAATAACTTTGTGCATGAATCTACTGGCCTGTCTCCTTTTTTTGTGATGTTTGGCAGGCATGCCCGTCTCCCGGTGGATGTGATGATGGGCGCCAGCACGGCCACAGAAGGAGCCACACCGAGAGGGTGGACACAAACCCACCACAAAACCCTGCTCTGGGCATATCAAACTGTTGCAAAACATGCCCAAAGGAGACAAAAGAGGGACCAGCAGCGATACAATCAAAGACGGCAAGCTCTACCACTCTTACCTGGAGAGAGGGTCCTCATCAGGAACTTCCGTTGGAGAGCCCAAGGGAAATTGGCTCCCCGATGGGTACGGGAGCCTTTTGTGGTGATTGCAGCCCTCTCTCCTGATGACCTTGTATATAGGATCCGGCCAGAAGGCCGCGACGGGCCAGAGAAAACCATTCATCGCAATAACCTGAGGCACTGTTCATACCCCATAGAGGAACCACCTCCTGAAACAGGACCGCTACAGGACAGATCAGTGGTGAGTAGGCCCCCCCTGATGCTTCCTTTTAGGCCTCAGTGGATGCCAATACAAGACCAGGCTGCAAGGGGTCAGCCAGCTGAACAGTTACAGCCACCAGGACCAGCAGTGCAGGAGCCTAGAGCAGCACAGATGCAAGAAGCCCAAATTCCAGCAGAACAACTGGGCCCACACATAGACAGTCCACCGCGCAGGTCCACACGGACAAATCTGGGGGTTAGGCCTGCCAGATTTTGTGAGTAGAAGCCAGTTGTCGGGACGACAACGGGTAAAGTTGGGGGGAGTGTCACAAAGCTAAGAAGAGACTCTTTGTGTGTGTATTATTCACTCGTGTGTTGTTTTGCACTTTTTTTTGTGTGATTTCACTTTGTTATGAGTTTCTCTTCACTGCTCAGAAGGACCTCCCCATCACACCTGCAACGAGTTGCCAATTACTGTGCCATGCAGGAATCAGGCAGCAGGCTGAAAAGCATTCAGGGCAGGACTGTGTGCGAGCTGGCTGGCTAGTGGAGCTGAGGAAACAGACACTGATCGACGGCAGAGAGCTTCGTCGATCGAGCTGATGGAAGGACTGTGAACGAGAGACAAATAGCGACTGCTCGTTGGAGGTAAAGGACGATTGTCAAGGACACGCTGCCTCCCACGGAACCAGAGAAATACTGCAGCCACGCTGTGTGTCGGGACCAGGACCACGCCGCCTTCCTCACTGCACGTCCTCTGACCCCCTCCCCTTCCCCTCTCCCTTCCACTGCCCGAGCCCTATCATTGAGGTGAAGTAAACGTTTAAAGACTCTTTTAAAGACTTTATACTCCCTATCCCCCTTGCCACCAGCGTCCATTATTTTAGGAAGTTTGAACAATTTTCCCTGTTAAAAATAAACTTCCTTTATCTGGAACTTACCTGTCTCTGTCTGTTCATCTGTGTGCCAGAGAAAAAGAAGTAAACCTGTGACACTAACATGGTGCCCCCATAAAAAAGAGGGCACAAGTAAACTTTGAGCAGGCTGTTTTGATTTTTGTTTTACGGTTGCACTGAACGAGCTGCACACATACATATGCGCATGTACTACCAGGTGTAGCCATAGCGGCTTGGCAGATCCACCAAGGACTTCAGGAAAGTCACAACCTCCGAAGCATCAGGCCTCAAGCCGGCCTCATATCTTGATAGGCCACCAAGAAAACCTAGTTTCTCTTCAAGCCGAGAAAGGGCATGTGGTGGGGTTCATAATTTAAAAAAATTATGATCCCACATGAATAAATATATATACACCACCATGAAGTAATACTTTAATTTTAAGTGAGACTTCATAATTCAGCAATACTATAATGTAATTAACAGATATAAAGGGGGCAACCGCCATTCCGACATCCCACCAGTCCGACATAGGCCTCTAATTGTTTACATGGCAACACTTAATTTTCTATCAGACGTCCCATCATTCTGACAATTTTTGCCTCCTATGCCTCTGACGGTATTTTTTTCTCTCTTTTTTTAACATGTTGTATTTCCGACAATTCCTTTAATAGGGTATTTTTCACTCAAAGATTTAGCACTGGTTGGGTTTAGGCAATGAAGAAAGGAGTTGGTTAAGTTTAGTAAAAAGACCAGGTAGAGGCTAGACAGGCAGACTAGTCCCTGTCTGCACTCTGCTGCTTAATTACGCACAACCATGTGGGTATTCCTATATCAGCATGTCTTAAAGAAGGGAGTCACCTGGTGAGTAACGCACTTTTCCTTATATTGAAAGCCTTGTTGGTATGATGGGACGTTCGCATGTCAGAATAGCGGTATGTCTAAATGGTGGGATGTCGGAATGACAGCATGTATAAAATCCCTTTTCTGGTATTTTCAACATGATATAATCTACATCACTACAAGCTCTGTAGGGTAAGGTAGGTTTCCTAATTTGTTTGGATGAAAGTAAAGCTAAGATCATTTGTTTTCAAGATGTGGAAAGAGAAAGACAAGAGAAATGTTTATGGTGAGCTAACAGTGTTGTATCATCATCTCTGCAGAAACTACAGACTTCCATTTATACACACCCTGTAGTGGCTTTGGTTGACATACGTCTACTTACAAAAAAAATCCTTACCAAGAGTAAAGACCTTGAGATCAAGTTTATCTCTTGTGTTCCTCATGAAAACCTCCATGTCAGTCATATTATGAAAAACAAAGTAAAACGGTTCCACATCAACTTCCTGTTGTGTAGTGAATTCTACGTAGATTCCTTAGTGCCACCCTGGCATCTCCTGTGCTGTAGTTCAGTACAGACGGGGGCAAAACAGGTCTTGACTACTCAACGGCAGCTCTGACATCTCTGATGAACACATCTACATTTGGAGAAGGTATACAAAATACAAAACTTGAGCTGGATATAAATAAATTGATTAATTTAGCATTTTCACACTTCATTTATATTTAACCTTATAATACATAATATTAAGGTTAAAAGTCAGCAACCAGTGGAGACCCCATCTATTCCAACTGATCAGAACCTTAGTAAACTAAAGGTAAGTTAACATACCAAATTCCTTCACCAGCTTCTCCGGATCTTCGTTCAAGTAGACTTTTGAGGACGCATTCTCATCTAACATCAGTGCTGTCTGTCTAAGTATGCAGATCAGAGAGAATATGCAAAAAACAAAACAAAAAATCAACCAACCAGCTGGTTTCACCCAGCTTAAGGTGCGTTCACACCGGAACTTTTATTTTTGTCGCTGTCGCTCGTATCGCTCCAAAAAAAAAAAAAAAGCCCCGTCGCTCAGCTGCAGTCGCTCGTCAATTTGGCTCAGAGCCACAGACTCACATTTTCGCTCTGATGACGTCATGCCCACTGTCATGTGTCTCTGTTTACACCGGCACCACCGGGATTATGACAGCCAATCAGCGCTGAGCGACGAGCGACTGACGGCCGGAGAGTTGGGATTTCTCATCTCAAGCGACTGGAGCGACTTGAGCGAAAAAACGCCCCCTTGCTGTTGCTCGGAGCCCCAGCGTTTTTTCGCCTGGCCAATTAAATGCTCAATCACTTGTTTGCATTCACTTAACATGTAAACTCGTCGCTCGTTCTAAAAACAAAAGGTCCGGTGTGAACGCAGCTTTAGACAACTACTGTAGAATTCTGAACTCACCTACGATTACAATAAAAAACAATGGTAAACAAAACTTAACTCTGCCTATTTTGATGTCAATGTCACGTTTGATATGGCAGTTCAGGCCATTCAAGACATGCAAATGCATGATATGTGTATTTATCTATCTCTGTCTTTTCTATGGCACATACAGTCCAGTCTGTAAACCTTAGTTGAAAAAGGTTTCAGAGAGCCTGACACAGCAGAAAGACAGAGTTTTGTATTTATCTGTAATGTGGTACAGTGTATTAAATTGATATCAGTTTGTTCCATCACACATTCATTCACTTACCTCACACACATGAAAGAGAGCCGGCCACCTTGTTTTGAAATCGGCTATCATTGTTGCCGCTCGAACTACTCTTCTCTTCTGAGTGCAAAGGTGTTGTCCATCATCTTTGCCACTTTGTCATCATTACATTTTCTTTTCTGCACTTCTGTTTCACCAGTTGGATGGGGGGGGGGGGGAGTAATTCACTTCACACCATAGGTAGGACTGCATTTACCATCAGGTTTTTGTTTTAGGGCATTCACTGTAACTTCTGGGCACCCAAGCCCCCTGAGCTTTGTTCTGTAGTTACCAAGTTTATACTTCAAGCTTGCCTTCCATCCACCATATCCAGAGATGGTACCTGGCTCTTTCAAACATGGATGTTTTGATATAAGAGCTTCTGCCACATCTTCAAATTCTGAGTCAGAGAGGTACACTTTGTACTGGATGATCGTTTCAGCTAAGCCATTAAGAATGGCGGATTTTAGTTTTGCATCAGGATTCAACAAAGTTCCGGTTGCTTTGAAAGCAGCATTGGCCCAAAGGCTCAAAGGCTCTGAAATGTTTCCTGTACCAACCAGAAAGCCACTGTCCACAGTACCCGTGCAAAAGATGGTGTTGATAGTTCAATAAATAAAAACAAAAAAGGCATACATTGCATAGATTAGCCCTCAATCTATGCAATGTATACTAGTTTAATAAATAAAAACAGAATTAAACACTAAGCAGCATACATTGCATAGATTAGCCATCAATCTTTCCCCTTCGAGCTGTCCTGGATGAACTCAAATTCTTTTTTCCAATCATTTTGGAATTTGGAAGCATATTTCCTCTTCTTACTGCTACTCGCCATGGTCTCTTCTTCTGCGTCTTCGCACTTGACTTCAGGAGGGGCATTGAAATCCGGGACTCTCCCGGGAAAATCGGGAGGGTTGGCAAGTATGCACTGAACTGAGAGTGAGGACAACTGGCTTTACTGGCACAACTTTGAATGTTGCCTTATCCTCCACATCTCCAATGCTGCTCAGAGTGAAGAACTGACCACTGAAATCCATGTCCTGGACAAGCACAGAAAAATCCCCAGGAATATCAAAAGAGTCTCTGATAGCAAAAATAAGGTCTGGGAGGCTGCTTGGTTTGCCTTCAGGTAGAATGAGTTTGTGAATATCATCGTCTCCAAAAATGATGCAGAGTTTTGCTGGCGTGCCCATTCTGGCAGAGAAAGCTGCATCAGAAACACAAAAAATGTTTGTTAATCTTTACAGACATTCATTCTGATGTGAAGTTACAACTATATAAAATGTGCTGATGTAACTCATTAGAATATGATCAATATCTGCAGTTTTTCATTTAAGTCCATAAAAAAGTCTTAATTTGTTACCAGAAATAAATGCTGGTTGTTACAAATATGATTAGATGTGATGAATAATCTGTGCAGGGCCTGAGGCTGTCGACTTGCAAACCCCTGTAAATGCATCTGTGGATGGAAACAGGATAGGGGTGGTTAATGTCCAGACAAAAATAATGCTCAAACTCGAATTTCAACATACATACATACAACACAACAGCGCCCTAGGCCCAGGTTCACTATAGGCCCACTGACAGTGTGAAAAACATTGCATTCTCTTGAACTATTTGGAAATTAAAATTTATTTTAAAAAAACAAAAAACTCGACACTTGATAAGAAATAAATAATTACATTTATTATAAATAAAAATGTGTGCACTTAAAAATAATGATCAACTTAAAGTGCCCTCTTTTAGGATTATAAGTTTTAAAACTGAATTCATGAACTCAATTGTTGATACATAAATTTAATTTTAAAGTATTTTTAAATTTTTTTTTAAATGTATTTAAAAATCTCAGTACTTTCAAGTACTGTCAGGTACAAGTAGGCCTACCCCCATAGAGGTCACATTTATGAAGCTTCTGTTACCCATGCTGATGGGCATGATTTTAAACACAGTTTTTTTTAAAATTATTATCATTCCATTTATTTATGATTTTCAAGTTCAGGGGGAAAAAAAAAAAACATAGACAACTCTTAAGTCAACTTAAGTCAACATGGTGAAGCCAGTCCAGAGCGCAGAGCCCGGGTGTTCTACACCCTGCTGAATGCAGTGGAGGATACAGTTACTGTCTGCTTTGACATGATGCAGAACCTCTGTCTGCCCAAGTCTCCCATCGGCCAGACCTACTACTCCAGGCAGATTTACATTTATGTGTTTGGTGTTGTGGTCCATCATGGAGAGAGGAGCACTGAGTGACCGTCATCTCTACGTGTGGCTTGAGAATGAAAATGGAAAAGACAGCAACATGATGGCCTCTGCCCTGGTCCACTGCCTGAGAACCAGTCTAGCTGAAGATGTCCAACAGGCTCTGGCCATTCGAGGCTCTTCAGCGATTCCTGCTACGGACAGAACAAGAACATCACAATGGTGGGAATGCTGTCCAGTCTACGAAGCACTATCTGTAAAGACGTCAAGATGGAATGTTTCTTCCCTATCCGTGGCCATAGTTTTCTCCCTGCTGATAGAGTTTTTGGAAGAACTGAGCAGGATATTCGCAAGCAGGACACCATCCTCCTACCAGACGAATACACCAACATCCTGAGGAAGCATGGCTCTGTGTACGTGTACGGGAAGGACTGGGAGAGCGTTGACCAAAACTAACTCAGAATCTTATTAATGTATCTATATGATTATCATTACTCAATCTTTGTACTGTTCCATATATTTTAATTCAAGTTAAGATGTTTGACAATGTCAATGTTAAGATATGTTGCATTTCGGCATGGTTTTTGTCTAATTTATTAACTATTTGTGGATATAAAACGTAATAAAAAATATCCTGGATTTGAAGAACAGTGTCCCTGGCCTTCACTGAGCTCAAGTAATAGTTTACTGTACAAACATTTCTCAAAATGGATATCTCGTTTTGCAACGAAACTCTTCATTTATTCCCGTTATTGTAAGAGAAATTCTTATGTAAGGGTTACTTCATTTGTAATTATTTCAACAGTCTCACCAAATGAAGTTCTGGAGGTTCAAAAACTTAAAGAACTTCTGGAGGCAGAGAAAGAGAAGGGGCAATTTCATGATGAAACCATCTCCCTCCTCAAAGTTGATGAACTTCAGAAAAAGGATGAGCTCATCCATCAGCTACTCTCCAAGAAGGATGAAGATAATTCCACAATCATGTCTGGCAAGTCAGGTGAGTAATTATCCATTCACATTCATACAGTACAAGTATATTTTTTTTCACTCTCAGGATTTCTCCAGTACACAGACAAAATGTGTTTTCATATTTATTCCTTTCTCACAACTAGATCACAAGCCACAGAATTTGTTGTTATTTGCAGGTGTCAAACGCAAGCATGGGAATGGGAATTTGGACGAACCAGGAAGAGGAGCTACCGCTACAAACAAGCTTGAAAAATAGACTTACTTAATTTTTTTCAGGACAATTTCGCATTTCGGGGTTTCAATACAAGACGGACATTACATACGAGCAACATGGAGGTATTTGGATGTTTTTTGGTGTGTCTTTTTGTTACGAAGACAGTTGGTATCCATTTGCAACTGTCATATGGACATGCACTGCTACGCCGAGACCCCCTGTAACTCAGAGAAGCCACGGAGGACTCTGAAACTTCTCCCAGCCCTTAGTCC
This sequence comes from Trachurus japonicus, assembly GCF_045865225.1. NCBI lineage: Eukaryota > Metazoa > Chordata > Actinopteri > Carangiformes > Carangidae > Trachurus > Trachurus japonicus. The sequence goes on along the minus strand of NC_140919.1, from coordinate 40,929,558 downwards.
ACATGAGGGGGAGGAGATAATGAGAATAATTTCAATTTTAGATGTACCTGGAACCATCTGTCATTCATCAATGGAAGACGGACCAGGAAACTCTCCTGCAGCAGCTCAGTCAGGGGGACAGTGCAGTTACTGGAGGTGATATGAGGGCAGACTCACCACGTAACGCATACTATTTTCTCAGCCTTACTAGTTGCAGCAGTCTAATGTGAACTTGTTTATATCGACAACTGGCTTTTTGTCATTCTCAGGCCACTCAGCTAAGTATGGTAGCTACAGTGTGATGGACCTCGAAAAGCAACAAGATAACTGACATCTAGTTGGTTCGGGTCAGTGTGAAATATACAAGGATATACGTAGAAGTGTTCCTAGCTACTGATGCAATGGTAATATGGTGGGTAAATGGCTTGCAAAGATCACAACACAAGTAACACATAATAGATTGAGTGAAGAGCTTTAGTGACCCATTATGTTCAACACTCAATACTTATAAAAAATCCAGTCATTGTGAAATATATTTCCAAAAAGGACTTTCTCTCCTCCACCACCAGAGCAATGAAGTGGGAGGGAGCTACCACATGGAGCTGGAGGGCCTGAGAAGGAGCCTGGACCAACTTCATTCCAGTGGCATCACACTGGACTACATAGTCACAGACCGTCACCCACAAGTCCAGAAATTCCTGAAGGACAGCAACATCAAATAGTTGTATGATATTTGGCACTTGGAAAAAGGTGACATTTGTGTGTATTTTTGTGTCTCTTTTGTAAATTACGTCTAATTCTTTTTTAGTATTCATTTATTTTTTCCCTTTGTCAAACTCCACCCTTTTAACAGGCTTGTCAAAAAAACTGGACCAGATCGCCAGAGATAAAGACTGTCAGGCGATGAAGAAGTGGCAGCGCAGCATACGAAATCACGTATACTGGTGTGCAACATCTTCCACATCAGGACCAGAGAGGGTGGCAAAGTGGAAGTCACTTGTTCACCATTTTCAGGATGTTCACACTCATAACCCCATCTTCCCAAAATGTGAACATCCTGACACGCTAGATGGATTGCTAGATGGATTGCACGTGCAATTTTGCCCGTTAAAACAGAGGCACACTGCTAACTTTTTTGACACGCCGTCAAAGCTATTAAACATTGTTTATATGAGAGAGGGTCAGGTCTTTAAAAGAAAAGCAGTTAAAGAAAAAGACCTAATTCGGAAGGTGGTCTGCCTACCTTTCTCCAAAGGATCTGTCCTGATTCCTCTCCGGCATGGCATTGAACATTTAACCTAAAGGTTGACATTCAAATTGTCTTTGCTTTAATCTCTTTTAATTTTCATTTCAAGCAATTGTTAATTGTTCCAAAAGGACTTGAAAATTAATACATGATGCCTCATAAACATAATTGCTCCAGACATAAGCTATAATTTCTTTTTTTATCCTTTAGTTGCAGATTATGATGTACGCCAGGGGAGTTTGGTTGGAGGATGAAAAAGAAATGGAGGGAACCATCCCAGATGTATGGATAGACACTGTACAGAAAACTGTGGAAAAACTGGGAAACATTCACCCTTGTGAAAAGAAAATTTGTTGCAGGTAAATAAAATGAAACTGTTGGAGACCTGTTCAATCTTCTCATTTGTGAATTATGCTTAATATTAATAATACAATCTGTGTTTTCCCAGTCCATTAAATGTAAATGCAGTGTTGCAGAGAGTGCTCGTGACTGCGACGAATATAACTTAACCAGCCAGGCTGAGGACGTTCAAGAGGAGGAGGAGGAGGAGGTCGTTCTAAATAGAAGGTCGATCCAGTCGACTCACCCAGACACTCCTCCAACCGCTTCCTAATGGCAATTATCGCTGCGGTAACTGCGCACAGTGTAACAACACTTACAAGACCAATCAGTTTTCCCATCCCCACACGGGCAAAAAATTTTCAATCAATAGTGTTATCACGTGTGCGTCCACCCACGTGATATATATGATACGATGTCCGTGTGGTCTGGCTTATGTTGGGAAAACCACAAGAAAACTCAAACAAAGAATAAGTGAACATAAAAGCAGTATCCGCAGAAATGACCCGAACTATCCCATAGCCATACACTTCAATAATTCTCATCATGACATCTCCCCCTTACGGTTCTGTGGCATTGAGCAGGTCACCTTACCACCCAGGGGAGGTGATCATGACAAATTATTTAAACAGAGAGAAGTGTTCTGGATCGACACCCTCCAAACACTGGCACCTAAGGGACTTAATGATGAAATGTTGTTTACCTGTTTCCTTTGATCCCTTAGTGATGAAATGTTGTTCACCTGTTTTTTGTGATTTTCATGTTGACATTGCTATTGTTAACATCTTTTTATGTCTATTGGTGGGGTTTTGTCCAGCTATAGAAGATGCAGCCACGTATGTCTATGTCCACATCACCAGACTTATGAACCTATATGACCTCTGGTCTTGTGCTCATTTACATATGTAGGTAGACTCTGCATGATTTGTTTAGACTTTTTCAGATTTCTATTGTATCCTTGCACATTTTTTATTGCAAGTCCCTCTGTCTTCTATTTTACTATTGTATCTGTCGTATTTATTGTTTCTGACTGTGATTATTTGCTATTACCTTCCATTAGGACCTAATGTATCCAGTCACGGCAGTCTAATATTTATTGTATATTCATTGTTCTTTACCTACTACATTGATGCTGTTTCTATTGTCTATATGTTGATATTTAATATTTGAATTCCTCACATCCAGACGTGTGGGAAAGTGATTGGTTTGTGTCACACAGCCACTCCTATTTAAGATGGCTTCCTGTGGTGGCGCAAACCATTGCTTGAAAAAGGTCTAGTACCGAAACGTTGCACAATAAAATTCTGCAAGTTGGCTTAGTGTGCGGGAACTCTTCTTTTTCTTAAATAGAAGGTCTAAAAAAAAAAAAAAAAAAAAAGAACATTTGAGGAATTTGTTCCAGGTAAATTCTTTTGTGTGGAATATGTTCATTCATGTTGCTGCTAAATTAAACTTTATTATAAGTCTGCTCACTTAAAGGTGCCTTGTCCACAGCACTGTCAGCCTAGATGACGGGGGTCCATGGCACTGGTCTGACCTCCCATTGGTTCGAACTCCCATTGGCCCGACAATCGGAGTAATGAGAGTTAGAACTAATGGGAGGTCCTCATTAATTCGAACTGGACTAGTTATTAGTCCAACTCTCCATTCTTACCGTTCACTATGCATTTATATAATTATTCATATAGGCTCCACCTGTCAATAAGACACACGTGGAAGAAGAGGTGCAGTTTATTGTGTTTCACCAACGAGGAGCTGTCATTACGCACGACTTTTACGCACTGCTGCGCGCTCATTAGTGTCCATAATTATTATTATTTTTTTTTTCATTTAAGTATTTATTTATTTTTCAACAAATAATAAAATACATACAAAAGACAACAGCAAACAGACAGACACAAAATATATATATAAAAAAGAGAAAAAAAAAATAATAAAATAAATAAAAGAATAAAAAAAAAAAAGGATCAAAAAACAAACAGGCAGTCAAAACAAAACTACAAGGACAACACTCCTCTGTACCTTTATATGCCCGTGACCATATCAATTGTGATGTGACTCAATTATGCTTATTGTGACAAGTCCTTTATGTATCGGAAAAAACAGTCCCACACTACATGGAACCCCCCTTCAACATTGTTCCTCCTGGCAATCAGATATTCGAAAGACGCCGTCTCTGTCATCAGTTGAGTCCAATTTGCAAGCCCCGGTGTACATGTACTCTTCCAATTCCTCAGTATCAGCCTTGCTGCAGTAATGAGGCCTGCTGTTATTAGCGCATGCTGTCCTTTGTTGACTTCTCGTGGCAAAAGTGCACTATCTCCCAGTCCCCGCAGCTGCGGCTGACAAGTTTTCACACGTTTTTATGAAAATGCGTTGTAACGCACGTTACTTAGATTGTAACAGGTAAAATATTACCTAAATTTTATTTGTAATGCGTTATTACCGCATTACAGCAAATAGTAATACATTACTGTAATTGCGTTACTCCCAACACTGGTGATTTCTGTACATACAGAGCCCCGAGGTAGCGCTGCTCTTCTGTCCAATACACACAGGAAGCTTCCCTTTTCATTCAAACTAACTAATGCTACTGCCACAATTGTTAGATTTCATCAATGAGACCAACATATATCTCCTAAAAATAATCTAACCAGCCAGTGGTAAACCTCAAAAAATCTGCGGGTAAGTTAATTAGCGATAGTTTGGCCGGCCGAGCAGCTCTTCTTAGCGGCTGCCGCCTCTGTGATTGTCAGGGTTGGGGGAAGCAGGAGGACCCAAACGCAGACCAAAGTTCAAAGCAACAAAACTTTTTATTCAAAAATCAAACGTAAAACAAGACAGGGCTCCAAAGTCCAAACGAAGGGGAAAACACAAAGTATCGACTAGAAGGTCAACAGGCCTAAGTTCTAGACATCAAAGTATCAAAGGAAAAAAGTACAACCCAAAAACAGAACCAATGACTCACAAGGAACGTAGAACAACACTAGGATCAGGACAGAACCGCACGGTGACGGTGACGAGACAAAGACGAATGAACCAACAAGATACAAAGGAAACACAGAGGTTATATACGTATACACGAGGAAACGAGACACAGGTGGTGCAATTAGACACAGGTGAGACACATGAGGTCATCAACCACAGGAAGACAAGACAGGAACTTAAAATGAAATAGAATAAAACAGGAAACCCAACACAAAGAAACAGACACCAAGACCAGACACAGAGACACAGACCATGACAGTGATGTCCCGGTCGCTGCGGAGCTTCACTTCTCCGAAAAACATCAGAGCAAACTTCTAAACAGCCGTCGTTTGGATAAACTGGATCTCAACAGTTACTTTCTCACATGAAAAAATATTAAAACTCAATAAAGTTACATAATAACAGCGCTAGAGCGGGAAATAAAACAGCCCATGTTATTGATGTTGGTGCCGGTAATGTGACAGTGTCGTTTACATGGCAACGGTTGCCGTGTCAACAACGCAGTCATTTATGACACGACACTGCCCCCTAGAGGATAAGTTGCGTTACGTCCATGTGAAGCCGGACGGACGTATGTAGGCCAGGTTACACCACCGCAAAACAAGCAAATACTTCATATTAATGACATATAATGTTCATTCTGCTTCTAGCCTGTCTAGCCTCTACCTGGTCTTTTTACTAAACTTAACCAACTCCTTTCTTCATGGCCTAAACCCAACCAAAGCATCTCCCTCAGTCAGCTGTCAGCACGAGCGGCGGCTGCAGCAGCCTCGCGCCCCTGTGAGCTCAAGCCGGGTTCAGCCGCGCTCGAGCGGAGCTGGGGGGAGAGAAAAAAAGTGTATTTCTTTTACTGTGTGGGAGATCTCCAACAACGGAGTCGGGGAGAAAGCAAGTGGGACAGATCTGCCCAGTCCCTGAGCAGCGCACGTTTCACAGACAAGCCACAACACAGAGTGTAAACAACTTCACGCGGTTCAGCACCTTGGACATTGGACAGCTGCGGGGGGGAGGGTGTCGGAACAGCGGTGTTTCTTAGTGGGGGTATTTCGGAACAGCGGGGTGTCGAAGTGGAGGTTGTCGGAATGGAGAGCCGTCCCCTGTAGGCCAGTAGCGGAGACAACTTTGGTATGGACGGACGAATTTCGTCCGGATCCGTAGGTATAAAGCCGGCTTAACATCTTCATGTTGATACCAGATCATATCCTCTCTCGTTGGCCAGAAAAACCTGTTTCTGCCAACACGACTCATGGTTTTCACCAGAGCACAGCTGTCAATGAAAAAAATGAGTCGGCTGTTTAACCTTGCCTGACAAGTTTTGGAAAAGTTGAAGATTTGTGTCCCAGGCAGCGGAGCGTGTGGCGGCAGAGGGAGCCGTCCCTGGATCAGCTGCTCCCCGAACTGGGTACGGCTGAAGACACCAGCGTCGCTTTCTCTGACGAAGGCTCCGATGTCCACGAAGGTGAAGCGGTAATTGGCGTCACAGGCAGCCATCAAAACAAAACAAAAAAACCCTTATAATTAAAGAAGCTGCTGCCACTGTTGGTTGGTGCTTTGATGCGGACGTGCTTTCCGTCAATGGCCCCGATGCAATTTGGGAAATCCCACTGCGTCCAAAAATCCTGGCGAATATGCTCCCACTGATTGCCCTGTGGGAACACAGAGCCTGACACACCTCCCTGATTATTTTGGACACTGTCGCAGTTCCCAACTTGTAATTGGCTGCCAGGGGTTGTTGACTGATCCCTGCTGCCAGATAGCGGAGGGTCACAGCCAGTTGATTCCAGAAATCTGGAAGATTTATGCCAAAGATATTTTTTGAAATCGATATGTCCATGTGATGTTCTTTGCTGTCAATTTACCTGATCAACTTGTGGTTGGTATCTATATGTACAAGTGACAGAGGAGCTGCAACATTGTAGGCCCTACTCACAACACATCCGAGGCTTGTCATTTTCTGTAGTATTCCTAGACTATCAACACGGTGCATTGAATCCCACACTCTTGACCACTGAACTCTGTGGCCTAAAGCCCTAAGGCGGGCCTACCATTCTGTGACCTATAGGAAGATAAGTTAAAACAACTTTTATTTAGCTATGATGACCATTGTTATGACAATGCTATTTCAAAGGTCACTGCTATGGCACAATTTGTTTTAGTGCTATGGACAAGTGCATGATATAATTCAAAAATTCAGAAAATCTCTCTATAAAATGCACCAACCCTTGGTGGCAGAGGCCAAGCTGTCAAGTTCATCATCTGTCATTTTACTGTAGCCATCCCTTTTTGAGAGGCCCCACTGTTGAATTCTTTTACTTTTTTTTTCTTCTCTCAATTTCCATGTGTTTTCCATGACTGGAAAATCGGTCAACCACTTTCCAGGTTTTCCAGGACACGTGGGAACCCTGTATAAGAATATATAGGAATAAAACTATGTAAATAAAATCACAACGGATGTCACATGTGAAGAACAGTGGCTGACTAATCAGATCAAAGTGCTAGATTTGCAATCTTTATTTTTTTCTTTTTTAATAAAACACATAGGGCTGGATCTACTAAGATCCCAGATAGCGGGCGCTAAATTGTTTGCACCCGCTAAAATATTGCGTGTTTGGTTAGCGCACGCAAAACAGGTTATCTACTAAGAGTAACCTGCTAAATGAAAACACGTGCAAACCGCAGTATTCAAATGAGCGTTTTGAGCGTAGTAATTGTTTCCGCCATGGAGAGAGTGGACAGAGAGCTGGACGGACGAAGGGACAGAATGACATTTGATCCGATGCAGACAATGACAGCATGTGTGTTCATCTCTCTCGCGCTCTGTTTAGATAAATAAACACAAATCGCTCCAGGGCCCAACTCGTCATATAGTGACGAACAGGCAGCAGCTGCAGCGACAATCACACATCTATAATGTGTGTGTGTGTGTGTGTGTGCCGCCCATGATCGAGTGGATTAATAGAGAGCTCAGGTGGGACACACGAATCTAAACGCTCTGACCACTGACCAGAGGGATCAAAGACGGGTGAAGGCAGCGGTGACGTCTCTCAGAGGAGAGGAGCGCCGTGCGTAACAGCGCGTAAAAGACTTTTAACACGGCTGAAAAACTGTTACAGAATGACCCAGACGTGAGGAAATGCAGAGATGTAAGATCACGGGGCTCTGACAGGTATCAAATCAATAAACGCATACATTTTGGCAAAGTTGTATCAGTTAGTACATGGTTTTCAGACGTGGTGAATAAAGACGCAAAAACAGCCACCGCAATCTCTTCCTGGTTTGGTAAATCACATTGCGTGCGCTAAATAAATCGATTTGCATCTACTCCTCCCAGTATTTTGCACGTTCTGGCTGAAACACCCATATTTACATATTCATCAAGGCAAACACGCTAAATGTATTGCACGTGCTATTTTGCCCATTTGAGAGACGCAATCCTCGATGCGCCCGGTTAGTAGATCGGTGTGAGAGACCCATTCAGGTTAAGGCCTTCACATGGAATTAACAGTTACACAACGCAGAGGCACGTACAACATTAGCTAGTATGCAAGTTATTACCTTCGACAAGGTTGTTGGTCCTGTTGTCGGACCTGCGCAGATACACATTCCAGACTGATGGTGGGAAGAACGCATTGTGGGACACATAAGTGTTCTCCATGTATCGGAGAAAGTCTTCCAGACGGGGGTACTGTCTCACCAGCCGGCGGGTTCGACGTGATGTGGCCATCTGCTGGAAATTCACCCTGACGACAGCAAGGGGGAGGTAGCCGGCCATTGATTTCCTCACCCATTCTTTGAGCACCCGGTCCTGCCTGTAAGGACCTGCAAAAATAGTGTAGGAAGAAAAACAAGTTATATATTTTTTAATTGACTCAGTTAGTAGCCGGTAAGGAATGGACATCAGTCACCCATACCACTCCCTGTACAAGCCAGCTATTGAGAGTGAGGAGTTGTCGGCACAGCTCAGAGCCCCACCCCCCTTCTCCGCCATGATGGAAGGATTCCGGTGGCAAAAGCCTTACTAGTCTATGGGCAAAACAAAATCGTCTACTCCGTAATTTACTGTTTTACAATGCCGGAAATCACTGCTGTGTTAAAAACTGCTCCAGTGATTTACTTTCTCCTTATTCTTTCTTGTAATTTGTTGATCTGTTGGCTAGCATTTAGTCGCGTCTCTGTGATGTTCTGATGACGTTGCCCCTGGCAACCGATAGCGTCTCCTTCCATCATGGCCGACCGGCTCAAACCCATGGTTCAAACTCCGCCCAGATCAGACCAAATCGGCATGTGACTCCTCACTCTCAATATGAGACACACGGCTCTAATTTCCTAAACCAACGCAGGCGGGGCGGATCTGCCCTGCGCTTCGCCTGCGCTGCGTCAATGGGGAGAGTCCAGGTGCAGTTTGCAATTTTAAGCGGGTAAGCTTGGTGCTGCTGCCATGTGGTGTCGCCATGTTTTTACGTTCAGTGGCACCGTGACGGTAGGAAACCACGGAAACTCAGCGGAGACACCGGAGCTGTCGGCTCAGGTGGAGGTGGCGTCTGTGAAAAGTCACCGCGGTAACGCAGTGAGGACTGTGAGAACTGCTCGTGAATGCTGCATTCAGGTGCAGTCGGAAAAACGGCTGTCTGTAACAAACCAGATTTTAGTCACAGAAGTCCAGAGAAAGCCGGTAAAACATGGGTCAGGTCAACATATAACATATTGTCACGTGTATTGTTTTGCCTCGTGCTGACGGGCCACTTGTTTACGTAGAGGCTTGTTTACCTGCAGCGGCTGTTGTCCGTCTGCCATCTAACCGATTTCACGTGAATGCAGCATGAAAAATACGACTGAGTTGCTTGCGCTCTACAACCACACCGCTAGATGGGAGTAATTCTTACACAACATACCTTTAATTGATCCAATAATTTAGATAATCAATAATTAAGAAATTTTGATTTTTTCTTTAAAATTCCAGTGTGTAACTCACATTTCAGTCATGAAAATTACATGAACATCCGACATCCATTCTTTTCTTTTTTCCCCATGCAAACACAGTGAGGAAAAACCAAAGGAAAGTATCCTAAAAAGAGCAAGGTAAGAAAAAAAAAATTATTATTTATGTAAATGGATAGTATGGCCATGGGGCCTTGTTGAGCAGTTGTGTGTGTTATCTCTCTCATCATACTAAAATTAGATATCAAAATTAGTCAATTTGAAGCTAATTAAGTTTAAATACATTGTCTTAATTTGGAGCCATTGAGTGTTAAATTTAAAAAAGTCTGTGTGGCAAGAAACACAAATCAAGTTTGGACTGAGAAGGAAATGAATCATTTCAAGACTTGTTTTTCATTATTTATTAGAATTTTTTTTATTATTATTATTCCTTTGGAGAAAAAAAAGGCAAACAAGTGCCTCAAAGTCCTTCCAGAAGTCTCTGCCCAAACTGACGCTCAGAACAAAGGTGGTATGACGTCAACAGAGAAGTGGCGGGAAGCTCCTCCCGCCACCTGTTTGTGGACGTCATACCCCAGCAGAAACAATCATGGAAAGACCAACAACCCCTTATCAAAAACTTGACCTGATACCAATAAAAATTCTTAGTTTGGAAGAGGACAACAGAGTTATTAGTTGGGACTTTAAGCCAAAACCTGCCCCAGCCATCATGAAAAAAAAACAGGGTGGTTGTGGTCTCGGATGGCCAGTCAGTAGCCAGGCTGACTCTCTTTGAGGGCTATGCAGGAAACTTGACAAGTGGGAGAAGTTATGTCATGAGAGGATATGGCCTGAGGGGCCAGGCCCCACCGTTCCTTCACGGGCCCACAGGTGGAGGAGGGAGAGGCCCTCCACCATCCCCCGGCACCTCTCACCAGTTTAGAGAACTGCAAGGTTGGCGGCCCGGGCCTGATCACAGTGAAGGCGGAGGTGGTGGGGGTGAGAGCACACATACATAGAGAATTAGAGCTGCAACAGTTAATCAATTATTCGGACACAATTGATTATTAAATGAATCGTCAACTATTTTCCAAAATCTTAACACATTTTTTTTGAGGTTGCAGCAGCCACGCGCGTCATGGTGGGGAGGGACACTGTCCCCATGCGGGCCATCAGCCTAAAAGAAGTAAGCTAACCCTTGGATGATGTTTGTGAATTTCAAAAATTCAAAAGTGACAACCCAAAACTCAGAAAGCCTTTTATTTCACTGACGTGACATTGTTCTTCTTCAACAGGGACAGAAAATCACAAAAGTGACGCTGTGGAGGGAGGCGGCGATGCATGACATTGCCACTCATCTGAGGGCCAAACTCAGCCAGTTTGGCCCTCAGATCCAATCCACCAGGTGGACTAAAATTGAGATCATGAGAGACATTGCTGTGCTGGAGTTGACCGTCATCGGGGTCATAGTAAAGGACGACGACGACGTCAGCATCCTCTTTGAGGACGGCGAGCCAGCCACAATTGCTAATGAGTTGTGGGAGCCATTTGAAAAAGAAGGAAAACAGAAGAAAAACACAAACTCCATGTGAGGGTGACAAAGGAGGGCAACACAATAACCTCCATGTCCAGAATTTGTTTTCAGTCTGCCAGTTATGTGTTTTACTTACTGTATTAACCGTTATGCTTTGCAATTAAAATGTCCTCTTCAATCTGCATTGTTGCCATTTAGGAGTTCAATAGCAGTTCCAATGGGGCGACTTCCCCTCCACCAGCCTGCTCCACCGATGCCCCAAGTGACCCACCACCACTAAACAACACTCCAGGCTGCAACATCCCAGGGACCAGAGCCCCAACCAGACCCAAGCAGGGGAGGAAGAGGGAAAGACAGTAAAGCGATGAGCTGAGGCAGAGGCTGGAAGCCATTAGTTGCGTTTCCATCAGCTGTTTAGATGCATCGAGATGTATCGCATCGGAAAATGATGATGGAAATGCCGTAATTCGAATTAAAATCCCCTGATTCGCACAAACTGAAATACGCTGGCAATGGCCGGGTTTTGGTTGATCCGAATGGGATGGAAACAGCTGTATGCGAATCAAGTGTGACGTAGCGCACTTTCACCCCATCTGCTCCCGTGTTTGCAGTTCACTCACAAGACAACATCAGGGTTTCCGCTACATGCCTAATTAATTGTGGCGCACCGAAATAAAAATAAATTCAATAAAATAAAAGCCCCCACACACCTTCATAATGATGTTACTGCACTGTTCTTCATAGTTCCTCCTCAGTAAAAACAAAACTTATCAACCAGCGCATCCAGCGTTTACCATTAGCCTAATAAAGTCTGTGGAGGCCGCGACTCTCTCTCTCTCTCTCTCTCACACACACACACACACGGACACACACGCGGACAGGTCGCGTTATGACGGTAATAAACATATGCGCTAAATTGTTTTGCCGCTACAGTAACTGACATGATAAGGAGATTACCTTCACCACTCAGGTCGCTGGCACAATTCCGTATTCACAAGCTTCTTTTCAACATGGAGCAAGAGTACATGCATCAGCAGATCTTTCACACCTTGTAGCCATTGTAGCTGCATACATGTTAAATATTCTTATGTTACATGACCAGTTAGGTCATTTGTTTTTTTCTAAAGAATTAATTGAAAATGAATTTATAATTAATAAATAATAAAAAATGTTGCACATGCAAATGTCTTTAAAAAAAAAAAAAAAAATTTTAATACACACAAATAAATTGATATAAATCCCAATTTTTATTATTACTGTAAGAAAAATAACAAATGACAATAAATAAATATAAGTAAGGGATAATGCCCGACGAGGTGTCCATTATCAGAAACGCCTCCGCGAAGTATTATTTCAGACGTCCAGTGCACTTCTTACCGCTTGTGTGTTTACAGACTCCAGTGCCGTGATGCGCTGGAAAAAAAAGTTGTTTTGGTCCGAGTGTCCGTTGCCGTGGTTACCAACAAGCGTTTGAGCCAGCGCAGTAATATTTAGAACGTAATCAGGCAATTTGACCGGAACATCTTTATGGGTGTCCATTATCACTTTTTAATGGACACCCCACAGCCAATCAGAATCGATGATTCACCCAGACCATGGTATAATGCTAAATAACATTAATCTTACAGTAACATGAATGAAAGTACAGCAACTGAATTCTCTGATGGACACAAATACACCACAAATACAACCTGCCTTTTAACACCTAATTGTGGCATGTTGCCAAGGCACGAGACCATGCGGCGATGAGAAGAAGTCCCGCAGGTTGTTCCTCACTTTATAGGCAGTTCTGCCAGCATTCCTGGTGGCGGTTGATCTTCTTAATTCTGATTGCAGGTCGTCATTTCCTGCAACTCGCCTCCATTCGCCTGTAAGGATGGGAAACAAGAACAGCAGATGTTAAGGGAAGAGGGAGGAAGGAGGAGGAGGGGGGCTATACACTCTGTAGTGTGTGTGTGTACTTGTGGACATTTGTCTCGGTGTGCAACAGCGCAAACCTCCGAGACGGTTACATGCTGCTATTCAGACATGCCGCTATTTCGACATTGACTTCTAATTGTCGGAATAGCGGCATTAACATTATTTTTTAAGCGTCCCACTATTCCGACATTTTTTTTTTCATTGTCGGAGTTGCGGCACTTTACTATTTTTCAAACATTCCGCTATTCCGACATTGATTGATTACGTTATAGTCAGACGTGTCCTTCTGATTTATTTTTATTTTTTCATCTGAGACACTGTTTCTCATACACAAATACATAGGCCTATTAGAGAAGAAAAAACAAACCCTCCAAGTTTAAAAACACACCGGCAGCAGCGCACACTGATCTGCAGCTACTGAGACTGTTATTATTCTGTCACCTGAGTTTATCCTGCTGCTTTACATCGTTTTAACATAGGTAAAAGAAGAAAAAAAAAAGATTGTCTGGAATAAAGGGGCAGATTACATAAGATTATTCTTTTTTCTGCTCCCTTTTGTTGAGATTTGGGAGGTTTTTGCCTGATTTATTGCCCGATGCCATGTATCTCGCTTTCTTTCCCCCCCCCCTCCGCCTGTTGTCTTCGTTGTCACTTTGTTGTCGCTCCACAGAGCGCACATGGCTAATTAATATGCACGTGCTGACCATATATGGTTGTGTAGGCATTCCGGGACGGAGGTGTGTTCACGTGCGCAACTGCTCACCATTCTTGGATCCAGTTATCAAAGTTGAGGTGCAGAGTTGTGCACGCACAGTTTGATAGATCTGAAAAAGGTGTAAATATTTTGGGATGTCTTTTCACCGTAGGCCTAAGCAAAACATTTAGTAGCAGCAGTTTCACACTGCTTACTTAAGTTTTGATAAATGAGGCCCCAGGCCCTAAGCCCAGAGCCCAGACGCTCACAGCTGCAGCTTCTCCGCGGCTCATCCGCGGCGCTGTCCGTGGTGCTGAAGGTCACAGGTTAACTTGACAAACAAACTGCAGCATAGTTCTGTTTGTTTATCATGTGTCAGTTTTGTTTGTGACTTGATAGTTTAGTTGTTGAGATTAAGAACATCACTCCCTCATCAAACCAGTGATAGGCATGCTGAAAAGAAAAGAGAGAGAGAGACGCGCCTGGGTATCACAGCTGTGTAAAAAAAAAAAAAAAAAGACGTGTCGGAATAGCGGTATCAAAAAGTGTCGGACTACCGGCATGTCTAGATAGAGGGATGTCGTAATAGCGGGATGTCTAAATAGTGACATGTCGGAGTAGCGGGATGTCTGAATAGCGGGCGGACCCCCTCCGAGACGATGTCTCCCCTCTTGCGGACTGGTTCTGGAGTAGGCAGCGGCGGCGCGGGATGCACACGAACAAGCCAAAACGGTGGGCTTGCGTAACGGGGAACAGCAGGATGCTCCACCCGGAGAGAGGAAGGCTGTCAGTGATTTCTGTCAAGATGTTCCTATTGAGACTTTTTGTCAGGTTTCCTGACACAAGTTATGAAACTAAAGTGGTGCACAGTCTCCTGTAGTATTCTGCACTCACTCCTATGACCACAGATTGTGCGAGTTTGCCCTGCGAACATTGTTTGCTGGCCTGAACTGTGTCACTTTCTTCAAATGTTTAATTTCTCCACAACAACTAACAGCCTTTCTTATGGTGGGCCGCTACCGCTAATGCTATGGTTCGTTTCTGCGTGTTTCTGACTTGTCAGAACAAAATGAGCAGCTGGACGAAGTTCAGCTTCCACAGGCTTCCTCTCCTCAACCTGGACTCACTAAAGCTCCGGCTAGTTGAGATAAAAATGGACCTGAATGCCGAAGCAGAATGATTATTATCAGAATGAGCCAGGCAGCGGTCGGAGATGACATCATCCAGATCAGAGGTTAGTAGGTCAACCTACAGACCCCGGATGTTGATAACAGGTCAGCCCAGACTCAGAGGGGAATAGCACTAGTGTATCATAACAATTGACAATAAAGTTTACTGAACTGAACTGAACTCAACAAAATATTGGTGAAATGAACGAGTTTTGCGGCAGATAATGTGTTATTTAGAGGCTGCATTGCATTCCCTGTGTTCTCGCATTATATTCGCAGCTCTCAGCTGGATCTAATTTTGTCGGAATGACTCCAAAGTTATCTGGGTGAGTAAATGATCGTATTGGTCGGGGCTGAAAACCAGAGCAGGGTAAAAACAAACAAGCAATCTGTCAGATTTTTTAAATAAGCAGCCCGATAATTTTTAATCTATACATATTACATATACATATTCTATAATTCCACATTTTCAACTGTGAATCTTTTCTATTTCTTTATGTGTATTTTCAAGCGGTAGCTTTGGCCAGATTTGGTGTATCTGATTTCAACATTGTTACGTGCTCCTCTCATAGAGTGAAATGGATGTGAATACCTGAGAGAGTGTGGTGTAACCTGTTGGCTGAGGTTTTGCAGGCCACAGGGTAGCAGATCTTCTTCAGCATGGAGACAGCTGGTTTTTCAGGATCTGTATGGCAGGCTGCTTGGATGTTTGGATATTCCTGCCTTCTGGTTGAACCACATGGCACATTTTGATTGAGGTCTTGTTTGGTTTTCTATTGCATTACAACAACAAATGGACAAGGTCGAGTTAAGAAGTTAGTAGTATGTGACAAATGTGAACAATGATGAAGTAACATTAGAATATGACAGTATTGGATTCTGTGGGGGAATTTGTTTTCTACATTTGTGCCTGTGAGATTCCTCACTTTTGACTGACTGACCTGTTATTCTGTTAGGTTTAAGACCTCCTCACTCCTTGCTTTCTGCTTTTGGTGTGACAGTGACCTGTGCTGAGGCTGATAGATTTTGCTCAGGGGTTCAGGGATGCTCAGGTTCATGGCCTGAGGTATGTACTTCTGCTTTTGAGGGGCTGGTTTTTGTTTTCTTCTCTTAAATGTAGCATTTTATAGAATGCTACACTGTCATCTGAGGTTAGAGGTGGGATTTTGGCAGGGGGGAAGGACATGAGATCCATCAGCAGATCTCTTTCTCTGGGCCTTTGTGAAATCTATGTGGTTCCCTGGTGCATAGCCTACTGTCTTGATTGCTGTCATGCTAGGCTCATTCCAGCAACAGGCTTCATGTGTACATCCAGTGCCAGTCAGTTTGTATACAGCTGCAAGCAGGGCGTACAGTATGGGTCCTACGTGCGAACACACCTATCCTTGGGCTGCATCAGCAAGGGCCACCTGGAACTGCCTCTCACACAGTGCCTGACTCAACTCCTGTTGCGTCCGCTGCCTGCATCTCCCGCAGGACAGCTACATGGTCCTGTTCACGCTTCCTCTTGCCTGGACAATAATGAAGAAAAAGCAAAGGTGGTTAACCAAAGCACAATTATAAATTATTTTTTGGCAAGACAGCCTGGCTGCAGACCTGCACCGTCAGGACCCTTCACTGCAGACCTGCACTGAGACCACCTGCACTGTGGGGGCGGAAGTTGATTCCAAGCTTTTCAAAATAAAAGCGAATAAACCGGAAGCATGCATTTTTCGTTCCCCATGTAAATATACTACATGTAACCAAACCTGCTAATCAGGCACAGAGCCAATAAATGTCCTTGCTCTGTGCTTTGGTTGGGTTTAGGCAATGTAGAAAGGAGTTGGTTAAGTTTAGTAAAAAAGATCAGGTAGAGGCCAAGAAAGTCTCTGCTAATATGCAACTCATCTGGGAGTCGAACCCTGATCTCCCGCGCTGGAGGTGGATGCTTTAACCACTGTACTACCAAAGGATTCGCTGCAATCTGTGTTAGAGATGGGATTTATGGCTCTTTGAGGGGAGCTGGATCTTGGTGAGCCGTTCCTTTCAAAGAGCCGTTCAAAAAACTGGCTCATTTGACTGATTTTTAAAATATTTATTAAGTTTTAAGAAGCCAGCCTGGTGGTAACTCATTTTATCTTGCAAATAATGGGGTGAGATTTGGAACAAAATAATACAAAATTAGGGGGCTTTCACACCTACCTCGTTTGGTCCGGACTTTCGGACTTTCCAGATAGTTCGGATCAAATTGACAGGTGTGAAAGCTCCCCCGGACCACGGTCCGGACTAAAGACCGAGTCTTTGGTCCAGCCTCAGGAGGTGGTCTCGGTCCGGACTATCCTGGACCAAGGTCCGCTGCTGCGTAGTGTGAAAGCATTTTTTTGGAAGGTCCGAACTATCAGACCAAATACAGGAAATAACGTCAGATGCGCTCGTGCCGAAAAAAGTAAATAAACAGAAAAAATGGAAAGAGGAGCCGCGGCAACGGACGGCAATACTTGGGGAGAGGAGGAGATCATATTATATCCAGATTTGGTCAGAAGGATGGGTGTGTCAGTGTAGGCTACACTTGTAAACGTTTACACGGAATTAAACAGTAGAGTGTTTAATATAAATCCCCAAACGATACATGCAAGCCTATTTTTTTATATAATGACCCGAATATATATTTTTTCCGCCGAAAAAAGTCTGAAAAAGACGGATCAGCGGGTGACACCAAACAACGTCTGCCCCAGCAAGTCAGAGCTTTTATTTCTCTCACACTCACACACAAGTGACCTGGAGAGATGCAGCCGCATCTGACAGGAGGATCGCGCGTGTGTGTGTTCCCCTCCACTACACAAAACAGCTGATCGCTGATCGCTGCCACTCTGATCAATGAGAGCATTTCGCCGCGGCACAATCCTCTTTTTTTCTCTCCTTTCATCAGCTCTAAACTCACTCTTCTGCACCGCGATTAGTAGGCTATATTTTTTCTTTTTTTTTTTTTACACATATTTTTATTTTCTTTTTTTCAGAGCACTTATGCGCTAACGTCAGACGCACGCTCATCCGTCATGACGTCGGTAGATCCTTTAGTCCGCTGTCATAATAGCAGTGTGAAAGCGAACTTTACTGGACTATATGGAAACAATGTAACAAAAAAAAAAAATTAAGTCCGGACCTTGGTCCGGACTATTAGGTGTGAAAGCGCCCTTAGATATCCCACTAATATCTGAGTTTGCACGTCACTTACGTAGCCAATGGAGCAGCTTCAATTGACTGTTATGAACACACAGAGATGTTAAAAGAAAAAAAGAACGGTTCCCAGCTGTGACTCGGTTCCCATCGTTCATGTTAACGAGCCGTTCAATAGAATCGGTTCATTCGTGAACGTCACAACACTAATCTGTGTACCCTTTAATGGCGGATTTTTTTTCAGGTTCGGAAAGGCACCCTTTTCCATAAATAATCAAGAGCCGGCATTCCGACACATTAAAGTAAACGTTCGGAATGGCACCCTGGAACCGTGTCTAATGTATGTCCAATGTATGTAAATGGCACCTACCACAAGCTTCAGTTAGCTTTCCCAGGAGACCAGTTCACACACCTTGTGACTATCAAGTCAATTATGGTTTTTGTGTGTGTGAATAAAGAGATAAAGAAAACTAGTCCCTGTCTGCACTCTGCTGCGTAATTACGCACAACCACGTGGGTATTCCTCTATCAGCGCTAAGCCTGTCCCAATTCGTCCAAATTCGAAGGCTCCTCCAAATGCAGCCTACAAATGCGTCCTCCTTTCCCCTCGGCCTCCCGTATCCCAAGATGCTTTGCACGCCGCTGTTAAACAACAATGGCGGCGAACCGCGGCAGCAGTGCGGAGTACACATTTAAATGTAAGTAACAGGTTTTTGGTTAACGCCAGAAGTTCAAGGGGCCTTAAAACATATTTGACTGTTAAAGTACGTTAAGTTAATAATGCTAATACGTAGGGCACCGGAATGTAGGACCAGCCACGTGATGTAGCTTAAGGCTAACCTGTTGGTACGAGGAGCTCAGTTAGCGTTAGCCTTTAGAAGTAACATTAAAGCCTAAAGACAGAAGATGGTAACTTATATCCCATTGTAACTGTGGATGTTGTAGGTATACCTCACAAAAGGTTAATTTGTTCTCATTGTAAGTTGTGTAGGCTACAGTTCACTCCTCTCCTGCGCCCAAAGCTGAATGCAGCTGAGCATAATAACGTCAACGATGGGTTGTGAGCCCCGCTGTATTTCTAGGCTGTAAAACTGTAAATGTTTGAATTGAATACAGAGCTAACCTTAGGATCATTATTACAGCCAGTGGCGGCTGTTGCTAAAGTAAATTGGGGGGGCGTCAGATAAATAAAGAGCATTGCTGACTTCATATCCATGACACAGACGGGTCGTGTAACTCCGTCACCAGTCACTTGCCTGCGGCTGGATTTTTAAGTCAGGTTGCTCTGGTCCAAGCTCCTTTTAACTTTTTTTTTTTTTAGGTTACTCCAGCGAACGCCTCATGAAAGGATTATTTCGTAGTTCTGATTTTTCTTTTGCTGCCGCCGCCATTGTCTCCTGTCTTGTTGTTGTTGTTGTTGTCTGTCTGCTCCGTGTGCACGCGGGTGCGTCTGTAACTGTTTGAGTGACAGGCACGGCTCCGCTGCCAGAGAGAGGATGGAGAGACTTTTTAGTTGATTAGAGAGGATGGTGGAGAGGCGTTGATTTTTTTTTTTCTGTTCGATTCTTAAGTTCTTTGTTGTAAGTTCTAAATTACAATCTTGTAACCTTGTTCTATTTTCTGTTCCAGTTCTTATTTACAACTTAAAGATATAGTGCGTAACTTCTGTCGCCCCCTAAAGGATTTCTGCGTTATTACAACGATACGGCCGGCACCTATGGCCCGGTGTAACCCTCCCCTCCCCTCCTGTAGCACTGACCATCAGCGCCGCTTGGTGGCTTCATCCTGACATGGCAGCCATCGATTGCTCCAGCAGCTTTTCGAAAAGCTTGGTGTCTTGCCAGCCCTGCAAACCCCTGAGTTACTGCCGCCAGGTCGTCGGCGGTCTGGGGGAGGTTGATGACCCTGTGGCGGAGGGCCACCACGGGGTCATCCCTATGTTCCCACAGCCCTATGTTCCCTCAGCCCTATGTTCCCTCATTTCTAACTTTTGTCGTCACTGAAAATTAGGCCCTATGTTCCCTCAGCCCTATGTTCCCTCATTTCTAACTTTTGTTGTCACTGAAAATTAGGCCCTATTCCCACAGAACTTTGGTCCCACCATTGGTTGGGTTTAGGCAATGAAGAAAGGAGTTGGTTAAGTTTAGTAAAAAGACCAGGTAGAGGCTAGACAGGCCAGATAGACAGAGTCCAGATAGGTAGAGAGAGTCCAGAGGGAACATAGGGCTGAGGGAACATAGGGCTGAGGGAACATAGGGCTGAGGGAACATAGACACGCTCCCGCCACCACCTCCTCAGTAACCCGATGGACGATGCGGTGGACAGTGGAGCGAGGCATCCCAAACACCCTTGAGACCACCCTGTACGATGTCCCACTCGCCAGCCAGAAGAGGAAGACCAAGGTCTCTATTGTGGCACCGCATCCATGTCGTCTCTCCTGGTGGAGAAGGTCCAGCAGCACCGCCAGGGACTCTCTACTCAGCCTAAAGTCTTGTGTGGTATCATGATCGTGGTCAAAGAAAATTTGAAAGATGGGGATGTTCAGGTTTATCCAGGTGTACAGTGGCCTTGTCTGGATGGAGAAAGGAAGGTAAGAACAGGAGGACAACATAAATGGTTAAACAATAGCTACTGAATTTTAGTCAATACGACAATTGTAATTAATATTAAAGCTTAGACCAGGGGTCTTCAACGTTTTCCAGGCCAAGGACCCCCAAACTGATGGAGAGATGGAGCGGGGACCCCCTACTTATATATATTGTATAAAATTGTGTTTTATATTTAACTGGTCCTGTAGTGCCATATTTCGAAGGGACTTGCATAAAATATATATGCCATGTCATCTATGATCACAACAGGGCACAACCACGCTCGTAGTAACTGGAAGCTGCTACTGCACCAACGAAAGAATTACACGACTAAACCATAAAAAGACAGAGAAAACAAAGCAGTGTTTCCCCTACTGTGTTTTTTTCCTCTGGCTTTTTATGCTTTTATTTTGAAAGGGCAGCTGGAGAGAGACGGGGGCGCAGAGAGAAAGTGAGAGGGGGGATTGACACGCAGCAATGGGACAGTCGGAGGGTCGCTGCAGCGGCCGTGCTCTACCAAGACATATGATGCTTGTGACACCCCCAGTCATCAGCGCCGCGGTCACCGGAGCTGATTCTGGGAGCATTTACACCGGGCGCGCCGTGTCATGTCTCGGTTCCACGGAGCGTTTCAGTGACGGTGTCACGGCCTGACGGTGCTGCATTACTGCTGCGCTATGAGCAGACGTGGCGGCGCGCGTAAACGTCACCATCGTATGAGTGTGTGCTGTGAATTAACGATTGTGTATGGAGAATGAAAACTAAAGTCCCATCGTTGTGTAGCCGACGGTTCAGGGACCGGGCTGATTTTAGAGGGGGGAGAGAGTGAGAGAGACGGTGCACCGTGTTTGTATTGGATACAATACAAAGGCTCCCTGACACCTACAGTATATTATAGGAAAACAAAGGACTTGTATGTAAAAATCCGATGTTCAGCAGCAGGGAACACCCCTATATACACAATGGATCTTTTTTTCATAACTTCCATATCTTTTTTCATATTTTTTTTCCCTCAACCAAAACTTTCGCAAACCCCCTGCAGTACCTCCACGGACCCCCTGTTGAAGTCCTCTGCTCTCGACGCCAAAGTCGCATTATTGCGACAGGCGACATTGCTGAATAAAACAACCCCTATCTTTAAATCTACTGCCCTGTGCCTGTTACTGCTTGCTACCACTAGATGGCCACTACATATAGCTTCAATCCTGACGTCATTTGTGGGTGTGTTTCTATGAAAAAAAATCTGAGAAAAAAAAGTTTGAAACCCGACACCAGCTGTCAGCGCGGCAGCAGCTGAGCGCGGGAGAGGAGAGAGAGCAGCGGAGCGGTGGCAGGAGCGTGCTGGACAGATAGAGAGACAGATAGAGATTTTTGTAATAAAAAACAAAATGCCCAGAGGACTTCACAGTGCGGATGAGGTGCTTGCACAGATCTTTGCCGATCATGATTCAGAAGGAGACGATCTGCCCTCTGATGACGATTGCTTGTCAGAGACGAGTGACTCTGACGATGGCACACTTTCACACAAGCAACACACACTGATCACGGTGAGAGTTTTCTCCGCCGCGGTCGTGGGAGAATTCGGGGAAGGAGGGGACATGGGGGCGGCAGAGGGGGTAATCACAATAGGGTTGTAATTGATGAAGGCTGGGAATATTTGAGAAGTGAGGAAGTGTTCCATAAATGGATCAAAGACTTTGATGAGCCTGTGGGCTCTCGCAGAGACAAGGATCTCACAGATGCTAGTGCATGTGATTTCCTGTCTCTGTTTTGGATGCGGATTTCTGGAACCTCATCACAATTGAAACTAACAGATATGCTCACCAGTACCCTGACACACACCAACTTCAGCCAAACTCCAGATTTCATGGCTGGTATGATGACACCATCCCTGAGATGAAAGCCTTCATCTCACTCCATTTGTGCATGGGGCTTGTTGAAAAGCCTGAGATTGAGGACTACTGGGCAGGATTTTGGCCAATTTACACACCTGGCTTTGGCAAAGTGATGACAAGGAACAGATTTGAGATCATCCCATCTTTCCTCCACTTTGTAAATAATGATGAGCAAGTTGAGAGGGATCGACCAGGTTACGACAAATTATTTAAAGTGCGTCCAGTACTTGATATGGTCATCCCCCGTTTTTCAGCCATGTATGGTCCACTCAAGGAACTTTCCGTGGATGAAATGACCGTCACATTCAAGGGGAGGTCAACCTTGAAACTGTACAATCCCAAAAAACCAGATAAATATGGCTACAAGAATCCGTGTACCTATCGTTCTTCCGTTTCAAAACCAAATAAAAAAAACTAAAAAACAACGTTGTTTTTCTGTTATTCTGTTTTAAAACCAGAATGGAAAAACAGAATAACACAAAATCACACATGTGAAGCTGTTAATCTGTTTTAAAGCAAAAACAGAAGGGGTGGTGCGTGGCGCAGTGGTGAAAGCGGCCGCCCCATGTAGAGGCTACAGTCCTCAACGCAGGTGTGCCCGGTTCGAATCGAAGAGATGCAAACTGTTGGACTGAAGTTAAACCTGCCACCGTTTTCAAGGTCTAAGAGGCAAATGCCAGCTGGAGATGTGCTAGCGACAAAGCGCATTGCAAAGCACAGGGTGCACGTAGAAAGGGCCATCGCTAAAATAAAAAAGTTCAAGATAGTGTCAGACAAAATACTTAATACAAGGTTAGGGATCATAAATCAAATCTGGTATGTGGTGAGCATGCTTTCAAACTTCCAGCCACACATACTTAAGTAAGGGGCAGTCTGGGAGAGTTGTCACATCACATTACCGCTTGAACCTGTTATTTTTAGTCACCACTGTGGAACATTTTTTAAGCCTGAGCTGTGGAAGGTGCTATAAAAATACAAATTTCTGGATACTATGTGGCTCAATCCTTTTTTTCGTGTTTTTATGTGTAAGCCAATATGATATGTCAGCCCAATGATGATTTTTTTTTTTTTTTTTTACATTTAAGCACCATTTAGAATTTGTAAATGTCTAATTTTAATGAAACTTCAATAAACCTGTGGGGGAAAATGATCTTATCTACAATGGCAAGTAGTGCAACTTGATTCTGACTGGCTTGCTTGAATCTTCTATAGTTCAACTCACCTGGTGGCTTAGACCGCACCCCACTGCATACTTCCTGCCTCCAACTTCAGACATAGACGCCTTTCCACTACACAGTTACAGCTCTACTGGACTCGGTTTAGGTCATTTTCCATTACAGCTGAGTCCTTCACAGTTCCTCCTCAGGGCCGCGTTGTCTCACTCTTCATTCTCTCCTCTCGTCAGCTCCAAACACACGTGCACCTCGTTAACTCAGGTGACAGAATAATAACAGTCTCAGGCCTTGTCCATACGAGCCCGGGTATTTTTGAAACCGGAGTTTTGCTTCGCGTCCACACCAGTGGTGTAATAAAAACACTCCGTACACACGCAACCGTGGAATCCGCTACCAAGTGACGCAATGCACGTGTGGAAGGCTGTTTTAACCAATCAAAATACAGTGGAAACCGCTTGGATCAAAAGGCTTGGGAGGAATCATTTCTATACAAATGCTGTTTAAATAATTCGTTATCAAGAAATCCACTTATAGTGTTCATTTTTGGTCATTTTATGGATGTAAACATGCGCAAAAACCATTTCAAAACTACGTGTTATTATAGCTTTATTTCACAGACTCCAAGTCCAACAATTAAATATTAATTAATTTAATAAAAATGTGTAGCCTATTTATTTTATTTTCGGCGGTGTCCCTTTGACGTGCACTGCTGCAGCAGCCTGCACATGTTGCTGCGCTGTGTCTTGACTCTTGTGCTGTGTGTTGTTGTGTGCTGTGGTGTGCTGTGTGCATCACCTGGCTGCTGAGCCACATGACTGTCTGTCGGTGTGGCGCAACTCTGGCTGTTGTGTTGTCTGTCAAAACATGGATGAATGAAACATATCCACTTTATATCGACCGCGGACGTCACGGATACATTTTCGGCTTTTGGCTCGTTCCTCATCTCCGCATAGGCTCTTTTTATCATTGCATTACAGCAGCGCGACCCCCCCTCCCGTCGTCGTACCCGGGACATAGGCTATTGCCTGTTCATTCATGAAAATCATCCCGAAAAACTCTCAATCAAACAAGGTGGGGAATAAGAAACTGCGGCGCTACTGTAGTAGTTCTGTCATTTTAAAAACAGCTGATCTGTAGCGTCACTTGTTACTGTAAATGATGCTGTGTGGAAAACCAGCTGTGGTCTGTGATTGAGGGTGAGTTTGGAGCTGACAAGAGGATCGCCCTGACGACCGTTTCGTTATATTTTTCTCATCGAAAAACTATACAAATAGCCTAGCATTTAGATGATGTAAAAAATAAAAAAAATAAAAATAAAAAGTGATAAAAATCCACTTTGTCACCTCCATTTTTGCGAGCTCACCTGCAAACCGCTGCAAACAACCTCTGCAGCTGGCAGTGTTTACATCAGCACGTGTGCAGCTATGACGTAAACGAGTAAAACAATCACGGTTGCAGTGTCCACACGCACCCGGTGAAACCAACCCCGGCCGAAAACCCCACCCTGGACCCCGGTTTCAAAAAAACACGGTTTCAGGGTTCCAAAAGCACGGTTGCATGTGGACAGGACATACAACCGGGAACATATGTTCACGGTTTCAAAAATACCCGGGCTCGTGTGGACTAGGCATCAGTAGCTGCAGATCAGTGTGCGCTGCTGCTGGTGTGTTTTTAAACTTGGCAGGTTTGTTTTTTCTTCTCTCTTATAGGCCTATGTATTTGTGTATGAAAAACAAAAAAATCAGAAGGACACGTCTGACTATAACGTAATCAATCAATGTCGGAAAAGCGGAATGTTTGAAAAATAGTAAAGTGCCGCTACTCCAACAATTGATTGCACACATTGAAAGACATTATTTAACTTTTTTTCTTTTGATCACAAACTGTAGGCTGTGTGTGGTGAGTAAGAGAGAGAGAGTGATCAAAAAGTCAATTAAGTTCCAGGTTCACTTAGCACAAGCTGATCCTGATTCCTATCACCACAGAGCCTTTCTCAGTAACAGCCTCTGTCCAGAGACAAGACCTTCTGAGAAACACCAGAGAAACCTGCCACCTCAAAATCCAAGACCTCCACACTCTCTCCAGAACTCACCTGCTATCTATAGAGCTCCAGTCCGTACCCCACGTGACTTCCATTTTGGCAGTAAACTGGCCAGAGCCGAAGCCGTCTGAGTTCACATGATCTCACTTTAATTCCAACAACATTGGACTAAATACACTGTATATTACAGACCTTCATAATTCCCCCGGGATGCTTTTCAAAAGTATCTCCGCCTAACAGGACGTCCCAGACCTGCAGTCTCCGGACAACTACCCAATCAACTACAAGCATACAAAAGCCTCTTAGAGAGAGAGAGACTTTATTAATCCCTAAGGAAATTCATCCTTACTGTATTTTATGTGATTCTGGCTCCATTGAATCAGAAGCCCATGTTCTTTTGCACTGTTACTTATACGGACATTCGTGCTGATCTATTTAGTACACTTTCTAAGTTCTATTTTAATTTTAATGATCTTGATGATATGAATAAATTGTGCGTAATTTTAGCTGGCAAACACTGCATTAACGAATGTGCCAAAGCCTGCCACCTCATCCTCAATAGAAGACTGTGTCTCATGAGTTCCAGTTCATAAAACAATTGTTTTGTTTTGTTTTTGTTTGTTTTGTTTGTATGGTACTATATTGTGCGTTTTTTATTCATGATTTTATTAGTTGGTGTCTCACAACTCTCTTTTTGAGTGGTCCCCAACACTATTAATTTTGTCAAGGGGGAACGGGTAATTTTGTAATGAATATTGTATTTTTATATTGTCTCTGGATTTTTATTGTGTGTTGTGGAGTGACACCGACATAAAGCTTATCTATCCATCCATCCATCCATCCATCCATCGGGATTGTGCTCCACAATATGACACAAACAGGAAAGGGGCGCATGACGTCTGTCCGACTACCCATTTCTCCGACCATACATTTATTTATTTTTGCGTCCATTAGTCCGACCTCCCACTTCTCCGACTTAAGTAGCCCTAACCCTTAACCTTACCCTAAACCTAACCTCAACACTGTAGAATGGGTAGTCGGAGAAATGAGCCGTCGGATTTTTGGGCAGTCGGACTGATGTATGCTCCCCACAGGAAAGACGGTGACAAAAGGAAAAGAAAGAGGCAAACACATTTGCTGTAAGTCTCCTTCAGCTCCAGCCTTTCCAAGCTGACCCAGAGCCGGTCGCGGCGCACTGTCGTGGAGGAAATGCATCCGCCGCGGGTCGATCAGCACCGGGGAGAGCTCCCCAAACACTACTAGCTAACGTTAGTCATGCTACACTGCATGGGATGATACGACACTTACCCTTCCAGTGAGGATACAGCAGTTTTTTGCTGGTAGATTCCACAGCTGGACGTTCATCACAAAGCCAGACTGCGTCCATGTGTAACCCTCCAGGCTTGTGTATGCTTTTAGAGTAGGGCGATGGAACGTCGATCAGGTAACTGTGTTCACATACTGCAGGTCTGGGACGTCTGGCGGCATTATAAGGGTCGGTAATATTTAATCTATTTAGTTTTTTATATATAATTAAAAGTCCAATGTCGTTTTTTATTAAAGTAAGATGTGAACTCAGACGGCTTAAAATCTTCGGCACTGCTGTTCTCCTGGTCCACCGTGATCCACGTCTGCCCTCCTCCTGCACTATCTACATGTACTGTACAGTCACATTGTTTACGTTGTGTGTTTTTTTAATACTGTAACACACAGTGTGATCGTGGTACCGGCAGAGTGACAGACAGGCTTGTTGTTAAAGGGATAGTTCACTCAGAATTGAAATTTCACTCATTATCTACTCACCCTCATGTGGACTAAGGGCTGGGAGAAGTTTCAGAGTCCTCCGTGCCTTTTCTGAGTCACAGCGGGGCTCGGCGCAGCACTGCATGTCCATATGACGGTTGCGAACGGAGCTCACTTTTCGCGGAGACGTGAACTGGGTGTCATTTGCACTGACACAGGCAAAGCAGTGAACTGAGACACTGGGAGCTTCCGCTACAAACAAGCTTAAAACATAGACTTATTTAATTTCTCATGTTGGGGCTTCAATACAATCTCATCTCCCCCGGAGCTCTATTCATGGGTTGCAGTGACGTCATGTCGAAGACAACGCCGCCATATTTGTGTCCGATTTGACAGTTCTCCTCAGTTTCGCTATGGCGGTACACACCTCACGTTTGAACGAGACGGAGAGACAACAATATTTGTTAAAACTTAGCATTATTGGCTGCGACCCATATCCAGTACCCTCAGCAGTATTTTGTCCTCTAACTTCTGCCAAACGCCTGCCCCAACTCACGTTCCCGGATATTTATATCTATTTGATCCACAATCCAAGACAAAACAGTTTATAACACAGAATATGGAAACATAGTAATGTTAGCAGGGGCTGGTGAAGACAGCTCCTGATGGGAGGCAAGTCAGGGAAGGCAGGCCAGCTTAATGGGAGTACTGGATGGCATATTCAGAGTAATGAAAATCAGTTAATAAAATAAAATAAATTGCATAGTTTATTTACATGATACACATCTAATTACTCAAATGTCACAAATTATTTACTTTTTTTTTTTTAAAAAGAAAAGTCTGGAAATTAGGGTCTGAAAAAAGTATGAAATTTCAAATGTGTAGGAACTCTGTCAAGAAGACCACCGGCAGAATATGAGACCATCCACTGTTGAGTTCAAGTCCTTCTGTGAACAGCTCCATCGAAGTGAAGCACAAGAGGTAAAACCCCCAAAAAGTGCCATATTGTCAGTCATCGAAGGCCATTCCCTCAGATACATGCCCAAGACCACACAGCTGGATCTGCCACCACCTCTGACAAACCTGTACTCAAGCACCAGACTTCTGTTGGATTTGCCCGCACTGCTGGAGGAGGGTGCAAAGGTGTTTGAGGAGCTGCATCTCACCGCAGAGCAAGTAAGAAATGATAGTGACATTATTGCAGTTGTTTTAACATCACCACTCATTAAGAAAAGCTTCATTCCTTTGTGATACTTACATTTGGTTTTATAGTTCAATTCTTATTTTTAGTGTTTGTTAGTTGAGGAGAAGACCAGGGAGCAGAGAAAGTCAAGGCTGTGGTTTGATCAGAGAGCAGGAAGAATTACTGCATCCACATTTCATGAGGCAACCAGGGCAAAGAATTCTTCCTCTCTGATAAAGAGAGTTTGCTATCCTCATGCTTCTCGCTTTTCAACTGAAGCGACCAGGTATCTGTGTATAGAACAAGAAAAATCATGCTGTTTTTGTCTTCTTCATCATGAATATATATATTTGGGAAATTACAGTAGAATGTCAATTATTAAGATGTTAACATTTCATGTCAGTATGTAAGGGATAATGGAGTTGTTTTCCAAAACATTCAAATGAATATGGATGCTAATTTGAACATTGTGATTGTGGTTGGTTGTTTGTGTTGTTTTATCAGGTGGGGACTGCAAAAAGAGGACACTGTCAGACAGGTGTGATGGCAATGCAAGATGTCCACGCAGATTTCCAGGTTGCTGCATCAGGGCTCATCATCAACCCAGAGCTACCATGGATTGGTGCCTCACCGGCAGGCTTGGGGAGTAACGGCGTTACGTAATTACGCGTTACAAGTACAGAAACAAACCCGTAATCAGATTACCGGTACATTTGATCAAAACTGAGATTACTTGGCTGATTACTTCACATTTTTAAAATCAACCACAGGCTATAGAGCGGCCGTAGAAGCCACTCGCCGTCTCGTTGTATTTCTGAGGAGAGGCACAGAGCTGCTCTGCCTCTTCTGCCCGTACGGTGTATGTGTGTGGCTGAGGCTGCGCTGCCTCATTGCGTAACTCTACTAGTGTGAGCGGCACGTAAATTCACGTTGCTTTCGTGAATTGTAAACACAGACAGCCCCCTCGGTTTTAGCGTCCAGCAGTTTAGCGGCTAATTCAACTGCAGTGATGGATAACTGTACCGGAGAGGCTCAACAACTTCATGAGCTTCATTTGAGGAATAAACGGCAGCTTTTACCTGACGGGAGACCGACGCCTGAGCTACGGTAGCTAACAGCTAGCAGGTTTTACCTACGTTCTTACGCACACACACCCTATGTGAGACACTTGTAGGTGAGGTGGAGGCCCGAAAGGTAATCTTGTTTGGCGGTCACGAGACTGGGATAACTAACGAGAAAGCAGAGTGAGTGGCAACATTTTGCTGCAGCTGTGAACTCTGTCAGTGGCACAGAGCGCACAGTGCCAGATTTTTTTATTTTATTTTTTTAAGTGGTCTGATACATATTTTAATTTCCTCATTCACAGCAGATTTTTATTATTTATTGCTCAAATGTTACTGATTGTATAATGAAGATTGTTAATTACAGGCGGATGCAAAGCGGAGGCTGTCTTCACACCACCAGAGCATGAGTGCAACCAGTGCTCCTGACCTGACACCAATAGACACAAAAATCGCATCCATAATTGGCACCGAAAGCGTGAGTGGCATCGTGTCCGAAAGGAAAGGAGACAGTGACAACACAGAAGGACAAGGTAAAGTTGTTTTCTGTTTTTTATAGATTTTTTTTTATTTTAGTATTGATAATGTAGTGAATGTGCTATTTTGCTTGTGCGTCATCCAGAGTCAGCGGTTGGTGGAGAAGAGGACGATGATCCCGGCTGCCCCCAACCCCAGCACCACGCGTAAGTCCGCAAACGGTCGGGTGCTCACAGACACAGTCCTGCAGCTACAGAGGGAAACGATACAAGCAGTCAACAACTTGACTGAGGAGATGAGACAGATTAGAAATGTTATCTCAGAAATTGCCACAATATTAAAAGACACTGTGCAAACGTGAACCTTGAGTTGTCTTAATTCATAAACGCCACATGACATCCGCACATAGTCTTGCACCCTGTTGAAATCCCTCTTGCCTCGGAGGGGGCTCTACAATGTTACAGTTTCCCTCTCTTTAAAACTCAACGAGAAGCCAGCCATCCCGCCCTGCGCCGGCCTGTAGTCTGTTCCCTACACCACTGTGTGTCAGAATAAAGGAATCATGTGTTGAACCAGGCCAACATGCCACTATGTTTGTGAAGTTCATATGGGCATCACATATAACTTGAACATTAATGGTGTGCACGTGCTTTCGGTTGACGTAAACAAACTAATTTTCAGATGGAGCCCGTATAGCAGTATGAGAGCAGTCAATTGCGCCAATTACATTTGGGAAACCGGACATTGCTGCAAATTGCCTTTTAATCTCGGCCTGTTCTTCCACTGTGTAGGGAAACCTTGTGTATGGACTACCCATACATATGATGGGGACCTATCCAGGTCATAGTATCTCAAGTCCCAGCCCGGTCAGATACGTACATGAACTGATGAAGCCTCTTGGATGAGAGGTGAAACGTCTTGGTAGACAAATAACCAAGTCCAGTTGCTTTCGATTGAAAATTCCTTATATGATGCCATCCACAACAGGCATTATGGCACTGAGGGGATGGCTGTGATATACTGGATCTACAGGGTGGGAAAAAAAACAAAAACAAAATTTTGCTTAAATGTGAAAGCAGGTTCTAAGATGTAGCTATATGAAACACTTACGCCTCCCCAGGGAGGTGTTCCTGGCATGTTCCACCGGGAGGATACCCCGAGGAAGACCTCGGACATGCTGGAGTGACTGTGTCACGCCTGGGAACACCTTGGGGTCCTCCCAGAAGAGCTGGAGGAAGTGCCCAGGGAGAGGGAAGTTTGGGTGTCCCTGCTCAGACTGCTGTTCCTGCAACCCGGCCCCGGATGAAGCTGGGTGGATGGACGATTTTTTTTAGTGGATTTTAATCCGCTCTTCTACTTGCTTTGCCATTGCACAGCCCTTGACAGAAGTATTCAAACCCGGCTTGTCACGGCACTGGCGATTCAAAGCACACAACGCACTTATCAATGCTTACATAGATCGGGTAAGAGATATGTTGTGTAGTGAACTGAGTCTGCCACTCACTTCACCTCAGAGTAGCCAAAAAGTGATGAAAAGAGTTAATTGTCAGGAGTTGTCACGAGCTGAGCTGCACTCTCCTGCTTTGTCACTCCTCATAGCAACCATGGACTCTGTCAACATACACCAAGCAGCACTGAATGTAGATAATCAGGGACAAATCCTAAAACGCTGTTGAACAGGGGAAGCATAAACAGCATGGACAATCCTTTTTGTGGGGTAGCAGATTGAACAGCCTTAACAGCATTGTCTCTGAACTCGCTGTGTGTCCTCTTTGCTTGCTGCTCTTCATCATACAGGTGAGACCCGAATCCCCTGCCTTTTGGCATAACAACTCCTGGATGTAGACACCAGTCACAACCATACTCCCCATTGAATTGTTTATAATTCCAGAGGAGTGGCCTGGCAATGGTGTCAGAGGTGCAAACCAAAAAGAACACTTTGGAGAAGTGAGTGGTGCCCTGTCTGTCTGTCTTTCCATTCAAATGGGTCTTGGGCTACATCACAACATCCATCAACAAATGGCTTTAAAAATGTGTCCATCCTTGGTTTTTCAGACCTGAACCAAAGTCCTGAAAGCATCACATTCTCTTTCTTTTGAATACAGGGGAGTTGGTTTATTGTAAACTTAAGTGGCCAAATTGAATCATTGGATGAGTTAAAGATTGGTACCCCATCACAGTTCCACAACAGTGTAAGATCGTCTTCTGTCAGTTTCCCATGTTTGAGCAACTTCTGGGACATCTTCCCTTCCAACAAATCCTTCATGTTGTCATGTGCATGCCTAACATTTTTAAGTGTAAAGTCAGTGCCATGGTTCTCAAGAGTGTCTTTTAGGAGGTCCTTCAGGGGTATAGATAAGAAGAAGTTTCCCCTTTTGGTATTCGTTTTTGTCATGGCCCTGAGAATTCCGCCGCGCTCGGTGGCTTGGTTTTTTGTTGGATTCTTGTTCCTAACTCCTAACAAAAAAACTGGAGAAAACAGGTTTAACTAAAAGGGCTTCCAATTCCTATGGCTACTGTAGAATAATTAACACAAGATTTAACAAAGGATCAAACAGCCACATGGTCACACCACATCAGCAGGCCTTGGTTGGGGATGAGGGAGGGAGGGAGGGAGAGAAAACGAAGGCCAGCACTCGTCTGGATAAATATCCTCCATCCACCAATCAACACACGTCTCCTTGGTCATGTGGTCCTGCAACCTAGAGCCCACACACAACACAACACAACCACAACATCCTAATACATAGGGTCGTTACACCCAGCAAGTCACTCAAGGCAGCTCCAGTTAGATGATGACGCAGAGCAAACATCATAACAGCAAGGAGGTTCTGTCCCTGTGTCACTGTCGCACCTGGATACATCATTTCTTGGTTCTGAAAAGAAATAAACATAAGTTGGACACTTTATAACAAGAAGGGTAGGCAAATCTTCACCAGGCGGCAGCTTGTAGGGGTGCGCGATACAGCTTCAAAATGATGCAACACTGTGTTTGTTGGACGGAGAACAGATAGTATATCTATTGAAAATGTGTGTGATAGAAAAGCAGGGTGATAGGACTGATGGGAAAGCATTATGACTTGTGTGAGTGGCTGTTATCTAGGTGGTGTGGAAAACTGAACTAATTCCTTGTCAGACACCATGCACAGCAAATTTGAAAGTACTGTAAAGAAAAGAAACTAAGATAGACTAAATCTAAATCTATCAGTTTTGTAGTTTGCGACAGAATTTCCAGATACACCAACAAAGTCACATACACAATCAATTTTCATAACCTCTCATGTGCCACCTGGTGGACATTCAGAGCTCACGTTAGATATTCGGGTAACGCAACAAACTTGCGAACTCATTCGCACGACACCGCCCCGACATATTCACAGAGCTGCAGCCGCCGAAACCTGCCAATCCGAAGCAGACTACGGTGCTGGACAGTGCCAAAGTCCTCCCATCTACTTCAACTCGAGCCCGGAGGATCACAGAGGCGATGGTGCATTTCCTTTGTAAGGATTTGCACCTGTAGGGGCATGGTTCATACTTTGCTGCGCGTAAGTACATTGTGACAGCGTCACCTTGACATGAAATAAAAGGTACAGTGCAACGAGTGTGCAAACAAAAGTTTAAAAGAAAAGTGCACTTGGTTTCCTGATGTGTGATGTAGCCTGTAAATAAAATGGGTAGTGTGGGTGCCTTGAAATTATTAATAATATTAATAGCAAAATTGATGGGCCGAGGGGATAAAGGGAGGATGTGACGTGGACCGGGAGGAAGAGGTCACCTGGTTAGGGTCGGAGGAGATGGTGGACGGCTGGCGGTAGGCGGGGGAGAGCGGTGTAAAACTTAGACTGCGTTGTATCGGACGGAGCCGCCGGTTTAGTTTCCCTCCTGGTTGACTCTGTTCCCGGTGGACTGACACAAAGGACCGCGGGTAAACGGGGTGAGACTGACTCCTTTTGTTTGTTTGTTTTTTCCTCAGGCGCACAAGACGCTCGGCGTTGTATTGTTCCTGAGTATCAGAAAGTTTATGACTTGTGGACATATTTACCGTGAACCATTCGGTTCAATAAGTGATATTTCGTTTGGGGGGGTTATTTACTTAATTTATAAAGTGTAAAGACTGGGGGTTTTTTGCGAGTCTTGTCTGTAATTAATTTATTTTGTTGATCAATTTTGCGCTCAGAGTGGCCAAGCTGGGAAAGTCCGTCTGAATTAAAAGAGACGTGGATCTTTAAATTTAACAGCACCAAGGTGGTGTTTTGTTTGTTTAATGGTTGTTTTATATGAAATCTATTTTTCCATGAACCCCTTGGAGAGTTAATGTTCAGTCCAGAAAAAGGCTGCGCGTTACAACATGGCTAACGTAGCTGTGCCAAATGTATGAAGAGGTGAAAGATTTGTAAAAACAGCTCTTAGCTCTGCTCCGAGAGCCGCACTGTCCTGTGACGGTTGGACATCACGAGCCACCGAGTCGTATGTTACAATAACGGTGCACCACATTAATGACCAGCTGGATGGACAGGTCCCAGAGGCAATCTGGACCACGCACCGACGGGAGGGAACTCCTGCAGGTTTAGGATGTCATACCTGTTATCCAGCGGTAGATCCGGAGGAGGAGGAGGAGGACGAGCCCCGGCGCCCCTGTTCACCACTGACCAGGGCTCCCTCGGCTTGAGTGGAGTTTGAGAAAACAGTTACTGTGATTTACATTACACATTACACATACATTACATTCCATATTCATCTTTGCAGACCCTCATCCAGACTAGTGTTGAGACATGAAGGTTGAGTTATCCACATTCTCTTACCTTGTGCAAGCCTCTGTGCCACATGGCTTTCCCTTAGGATCCTAGCATCATGGACACCCCCAGGCCATTTGGCCTCAATGTTTGTGATGAGATAATCAGAATCACAGATCATCTGTCAGAATGCAGGGTGACAATCAGGGACAATTGACACTAGCAGTGGGACATGTGGCTCCAGTAGTAGGCCAAGTACCTGCACATTCAGGCTGTGGTTATTCCTTCGCTCCACATAGTCCTTTTCCACAGGTCCAGGTGGGGCCTGGATCTGGACGTAATAGCGGGGTTTTCTATTTTTTTCTAAAGCTGCTATTCCGAAAAGGCTATTGGGGAAACCCCTCCATTCCGAAACCCCCCCACTCCGAACGGACAGACGGATGTAATCAGAAAGGAACCGGAGGCTGTGCATTGCGCAATGCGCATGGATCCTTTTTTCCTTTTTGGGGTCAAACCGATCATGTGCATAATTTGCCGCATAAGCCCAAACCGTAACACAGATGGCTCAAAACTCAGAGCATACTCAAAACGTATTCCTAGTCAGTACAAATCAGTGCAAATAGCAAAACAATAGTAAATGGCGCTTACAGTCATGTACTCACTTCGAACACGGCCGCGATCAATCTCCTTGGATGCTGTGGCAAACACCCCTTCCAAAGAGGAATCTGGTGAATCCTTGGAATCAGCATCTGACTCTGTGCCACTTGATACTTCGGACTCATCCCTGATCAGTATCTTTCTGTGGGGCTTCACACCTTGTCAAGTATAGTAAAATTACCATTTAGTGTCAGACAGTGAAAACTGACCCTTCGCTAAGCCCCTCCCACAAACGGCTACTGTCCAATCCTACGTTAGCCTCCCATGGTTACTGTCTGCTACGCCAGATAATAACTATGTGGTAGGGCAAGGTGAAGTACACAGAAACTATGTTTGGTTTTTGTACTGCCATCAAACCATGAAAAACTGTATAAAATTACTATATAATAACTATAAAATAATAGTTTCAAAATAAAATAAAAAGTGACGGGATGAATCCAACTCATTATTGAAATGAAATAATTCCTGCATTGAAAATAAGAGAAGCCATTGTTTAATATGCAATAATAACAAGTACAAGGAAGTAGTTATGGTAAAATTATGTTTAGAATCTAGGCGTGGCTGTGACAAAAACATTTGATACTTCTAAATTATAACTATGTGGTTGGGCAGGGTTAGAGTCCCAGAAATGATTTGTTGTTTTATTGCTTTCAGTGAACCATCCTTTTAAACATGATATTTCCAACTTTATTTATTGATATTTTTCTTAGAATTCAAAGCAGAACTATGCAGGATTGTAAACGGTCCATGCCTATGTTCCCACAGCCCTATGTTCCCACAGCCCTATGTTCCCACAGCCTTATGTTCCCACAGCCCTATGTTCCCACAGCCCTATGTTCCCACAGCCTTATGTTCCCACAGCCCTATGTTCCCACAGCCTTATGTTCCCACAGCCCTATGTCATACTTGCCAACATTGGGTTGTGAAAAATAGGGAGATTTTTTTTTTCATCGGTGTATTGGCCCCGGTGTAATTATTTGTCATTTCTTGCCTTGTATTTTAAACCTGATGAAGGAATCTTGTTCTGAAAATGTTGTTTCTTTGACATTCAATAAATGATTTTTAAGGACAATGAAAAATAAAATAGCGGTTTTAATTGTTCAAATGAGTACCAGAAGGCTAAATAATAAGGCACTGCAATGCATTTAGTATGCAGTATTGCACATCAAATAAAAAAATTGCACTCTGCTCTTGTCACTAGATCGGCCGTCGGTCCTCTAATGAGGAACGACTCCATCCTCGGCATCCCCCTCAGTCCTTCTATGCTGGCTTTATGTTTTGCAGTGCCGGCATGTTTAACCAGATCATTTTTTCCGCCGCACTGAACACAAACATCAACATTACACGCCTTACAAAAGGCATGGTGGGCACCACACCGGCTGGCTTTAACCCAGGGAAACGTCGCGGTCCAACATGTGTTGAACTTCGTAGCATATTTTCTTTTTACTTCACTTTTTCTTTTCTTTTTCGGTGTCTCAGGTGTCACTTCATCCATCTCTATCCTGTGTAGTCCGAACGGCAAACGCTGAACCGGAAGCCAGAAAGCGCCAACGACTTCTTGTGTTTTGGCAGACTGTACGTAGCGTAAGGGTTGCCAGATAATGTGACAAATATCCCCCACAAGCTTACTTGTTTCCTTCACCGTAAAATCGGGAGATTAGCGGGATAAATTACTTATCGGGAGCACGGCGGGAAATGAGGTTAAAAATCGGGAGTCTCACGCGTGATTCGGGAGAGTTGGCATGTCTGCCCTATGTTCCCACAGCCGGTTACACCCTGCCTTTCCGAAAATAGACTTCCATTCATCGTAATAGCGGGGTTTTCTATTTTTAAGACCCCGCTATTCCGAAAAGGATATTAGGGAAAACCCTCCATTCCGAAACCCCGCTACTCCGAACGGACAGACGGACGTAATCAGAAAGGAACCGGAGGCTGTGCAGTGCGCATTGATCCTTTTTTCCTTTTTGGGGTCAAACGGATCAGAGCCGTCCCCCCTTCAGTGCACGGCCAGGGACACCATCAGGCCCCGCTGCTTTGTTGCTGTTGATGTTTTGGAGAGGCTGTTTACCTGAAAAGACTGGAGAGTGAATGATTGATCACTCTCTTGCACAGTGGTGGTTGCAGCTGCTATTTGTTATTGTCCTCATTACTTCTTACTTTTTATTACTTGTGAACCAATGGAACTTATTTATAATACAGTATCATTTATTAAATACTTTTACTGATGGATCTGAATACTTCCAGCAGGTTGTGAGTAAACTGCAGTGAATCTGTAGGAACGTGGTTTACTAAGACCCTGAATAAAAGGCAATAAATCGTACGTCCATTGTGGCAAGGTGCATGTTTGGCTGGTGACGTCTTGTGAGTAATCAACTGAAAGTAATTTCAGCACATCATTTTCTCACGGTTTATTAATAGCCTGCAGGCTATTTCCTCATGACAAAGGTTCTGAGACTCTTCCTCCTCTTAGGGTAGGGCAATAAGTTCTTATAGGATGCTCATTAACATTGTTATGTGTGTATAGTGTTATTATTGACATTTTAATATAGTTAATATCAGACTATAAGAGATTTTAAGACTTATAAGGAACTTGTTAATAGTTTGTAGAGGCTTAAGAACATTAATAAAAGGCTCATGAGAATCTTGTTCATAATAGCATTAAAAACACATATTGACTTAACTAACCCACCCATTATGTCTTTGTTATGCATTTATTAATCCTTTTTTGTTTGCTTTATTTATTGCTCATCTACCCTTACACTAACCTGCTTTTATTAATAGCGTGTCTCTATTCAACCTAAAACTCACCAGATATAACAACTGGATCTCCTTCTGGGGAAAGAGAGGCGTCACTCGTGGCGGCAGGCGGCGGTGGAACGATACGTGTTTCTCGAGACATAAAGACGGCCGGGGCAGACTCGTTCTCAGTCTCACTGACTTCCGCAGTCCTGGCCCGCACAGGTACCAGGAGACCGACATGACTGGGGGTCTCGGTCTCCTGGTACCTTTGGCATAACAAAGACATAGTGGGTGGGTTAGTTAAGTCAATAATTAGTTAATGCTATTATGAAGAAGATACTCATGAGCCTTTTATTAATGTTCTTAAGCATCTACGAACTGTTAACAAGTTCCTTATTAGTTCTTGTAAATCTCTTATAGACTGATATTAACTATATTAAAATGTCAATAATAACACTATACACACATAACAATGTTAATAAGCATCCTATAAGAACTTATTGCCCTACCCTAAGAGGAGGAAGAGTCTCAGAACCTGCATCACGAGGAAATAGCCTGCAGGCTATTAATAAACCGTGAGAAAATGATGTGCTTCTGGTGAAGCACAATTACTTTCAGTTGATTGCTCACAAGACGTCACCAGCCAAACATGCACCTTGCCACAATGGACGTACGATTTATTGCCTTTTATTCAGGGTCTTAGTAAACCACTTTCCTACAGATTCACTGCAGTTTACTCACAACCTGCTGGAAAGTATTTAATAAATGATACTGTATTACAATTAAGTTCCAAAAAATATATATCTAATGAAATATAAAAGTAAAAATGTCTCTTAAAGCTCTGACCCTTGAATTAGTGCGTACAAAATCATTTAAAGCAGAAGTAAGCGGAATATTTGTGTTAATATAAGTCTTAAATAGTTATATTTTCAGACAGCAATCACTTCTATAGAGTGTTTGGACCGAAACACGGGTCTGTCAGTCACTCTGCTCTGCTCTGAGCCGAGGAGAAAACTTTCCTTGTATCCTACAACCTTTATCCAATGAGGAGAGAGAACGGCATAAAGGGGCAGTCCTCTCTGTGTGTGCAGCCAAGGGATGCGCGTGAATGTGGTGACGTAGGGACGAGGACCAATAGATCCATGACGAGGGCGGGGGCTGCTAATTCTGCGATCTGCTAATTAACGAAGTTAGCCAAAACGACCTGATCGCTACTTCTGCTTTAACTTCAGTTTACAACCACATTATTTACCAGCAACATAAAGTGAAGCATTAGGCTCCATAGGCTGCAGAGGCATTCAGTCTCGTTTGGGCTCTCATCGGGGGAAAAAAATGTGGTGTTTAACAACATTTCACCACGCTTTCACACTAATAAACGCTACACGCGCTAAATTGCTAATTCATCGCGATCACCACACACACACACACGGCCCCATACAGCAGAGAGCATGTATTTACTAATGTATTATGTGAAATAAACACAAATACACTCTATTACAAATAATTCCTGCATTGAAAATAAGAGAAGCCATTGTTTAATATGTAATAAAAACAAGTACAAGGAAGTAGTTATGGTAAAATGATCGATTAGAATCTAGGCGTGGCTGTGACAAAAAATAAACATTTGATACTTCTAAAGGACAACTATGTGGTTGGGCTGGGTTAGAGTCCCGGAAATGATTTGTTTTTTCATTGCTGTCAGTGAACCATCCTTTTAAACGGGGGCAGCCTTCCTATTCGAAACACCGCTGTGCTGTTCTGAAACCCCCCCACTCCAAAACCTCACCCAGGCATGAGCCTGCTGCAGCCACGCCGCTCCTGTGACACCTTGGTGATAAGAAACCTTTTCATAGGTGTCAATGTGGACTAATGCTGCCTTCATGTGCTATGGTACAGATGGTATTTTCCACTTGTGACCTGGTATTTACCAGTGCATTGTGTTCATGTGCTTTTGTTGTTGTGTTGTGTTGTGTGTGAGAAAATAAAGATGGTGGACACACAGATTCAGACTTGTTACTTGGGTAAAACCATAGAAATATACACGTGCGGCATCTACGTGTATATATCTATGGGGTAAAACAATCTTGGATTGCCTAGTCCATCTCTTACAGCAAGAAGATGAATTATCAAAACTCAAACGGTAAATATTAACATTCATGGAGATTTAGCACTGGCTATTTGGCTAGCTTTTTAAAAGAGTTTTTTTTTTTTTTACTGTACATGCACGCATACATAAAATGAATAGCTGCTAAGTGTTTTCTAAAGGCTTGCCTTGCTTACCATTAACCAATCTTGCATTGCTCGCCGCCATGTTGAAAAGGTCAGAGGTTATTCTCATCTCGGCAGCTCGGGCATCAAAAAATTCTACGAGTTGCCCAGTGGAAAATACCACATGAGAGGGTGTTCATGTGCACTTTTCACGTTGTCTTTTGGTATTTACCATAATTACCATAGCACATGAAGGCACCATAAACCAGCTGATATTACTTTGCACTGATAGGGGACAGGCTTGGCTTTCCAAACCTTTCGCACCTCCTGTTCTTCAATATTGTGTGTTCAATACTTATTCCCTTTCACTTTATTTATATATATGAGAAGCTGGTGTGACAGTTGAGGGTCCTGTCACTATGCCCCCAATTGATCATGTGCCCTGGCTACTTGGCCAAGGAGATGTCCCTTTGGGTGACTGGCAAGCGCGCATTACTCTTACCCGGGAGGTGTGGGTTCAATCCCCGCCCGGGCCCTCTTCACCTTGCCACACTGGCATAGCCAATAAGTCTAATGCAAAAGCTTTTAAGCTGTGATAAAACGTGTCACTTAATTCCAGTGAGAATCCTGTTGTTGTGTCACAGGTAACTGGGTGTGAAAGCTGCTCCTTATACTTTCTGATCTGCTGCTTGATGCTGCTTGTGGAGGAGGTCCTCTGTTTAGGCTTTATGCAAGATTTTGAAAAAAAAACCTGAAGACTGGCTGCTTTGATGAGGATTGCGCTGGTTCCTCTGGTTCCTTCTCATTCTCCTCTCCATCATCTTCAGACTGGTCGTCATGTTGTGAGTGTGACTGAGTGGACTGGACCACATACTCCTCGGCCCGTTTCAGCAGTTCCTGAATATTGTCATCATCAAGTAGGGTTTCACACATTGGTTGAGTCATAGATCCAAGCAAAACACTGGTTCATGCTTCTTTTCATTTTCTGCGCAAGAGCAGCAAGGTCTCGATGGCTTGTGTTCTCTTCAAAGTCAGCAAGGTGGCTGAGCAGATCAGAGATGGCAGGGAACACCAGGGACATGGACATGGTGTCACTTTGAAGAGTATGTTCTGCAAAAGGGAGCAGTAGTACATGCAATGACTTCAGCTTTTGCCATTCACTAGGGAGCAAGCTGTCCCATCCCATGTCGTTGGCGACTTGGCAAACCGAGTCTTTTACTTTGAGGAGTTGTGCAACCATGCTAAATGTGCTTGACCAGCGTGTGGGGCATAAAGAAAAAGAAAAAGAGGAGACTGCGCACTCAAGCTCCCTTTTACGTGCTTTTATTTAGCACATCCAACAATATCTGTAGTAACGTTTCGAGCGTGCTGTTCTTCTTCAGACTGACTCAAGCGATAGGACGCCACATTTTAAACTCGCCCGGAGGGTCACATGATGAGTCACCTGATCAGGGAAAATTATATCACCGGTAAAAACCTTGTGCTAAGTAAAAGATAGAAAAGGACATAAGAAAATCTACATATAGATCTAGATCAAGTCATAAAAATCAAGTTAAACAATAGAGGCGCCTCTTAATATCTAAGATGGCTATCTTAAATGGCTTTATCCAAGGTTACAGTTTTTTAACTTAGAATTTTTGTTTGTTTTTTTTTACATTTTAATCATGTTTTAAAGTTAAAGTTGAGCATATTAATTACATTTGTGATAACCTTGGATGGGACAACCAAACCCACAGTACAAATGGATTAACATTATCAAGAAGAGAATCATGCACATAATACTACATAAGTAGGACCAGCTCATGGAATACATCAGGAGGCAAGAACATTTTGAAGCTACTGCAGTAACCATATGCAGAATACTTCAGCAAGCACATACACATCGAAATGAAAATAAAACAGTCACCGGGCAATCAAGTAATAATTCAACAAGGTATACATGGGGGAACACATCATACATTCGTTGTCCACACAACTCACAGAAACGGCCTTATATTGAAATCTTCGTGTGGGGCAGTCATTTACAAGAATAAGGCCACATTCATCCAGTATGATTTGTGTTGCAACTGAGGACAATACAATACAATACAATACAGTAAAACTTTATTGTCCATCATCGTGGAAAAGTGGAAGCTAAAATCCCTAAACTGTCTTCACACTTGGGTATTGAGAAACTAACCAGTCTTACTTGTTAATAAATTGTTATCATGGGTTAGGTTCCATATAGGTGTGACTGTGGCGGTGAACAGCCAGGTGAATTCCTTTGTGTTGTCACTGCATATTAAAAAATAGAACCATATAACCTTAGTATTACACTGCTCATCCAGGGTGGTGTATTTTTACTGTTAGAATAAACTATTTTCTATGGCATGATACAGTTGTGTAAATATAGCTTAGTTCAAGTATGAAGTGAAAACAAGAAAACGCATTTGCTGTACAGAAAGATCCTTATTAGCGTATTTGGTACAACACTCAGTTTTGTGTGTGTATTACAACATACCAATCAAATGCGTCACTGTCACATTACATTCTTCTTTCTTTAGCACAGTATAAAAGATCTCAGCAAAGAGGTGGCATCAGACAAGAAGAGGATATTGGACATTACTTTGTCGAAGTAGTAAGTAATTTTATGCGTGTGTGTGTGTGTATTTTTTTTTTTTTTAAGTCTTGCTCTGTTTTATTTAGACATATTCATGTATTTGCTGTGTTTGTTATGTTGTCTGTGTTTGTTACTTGTGTGACCGATGTTGTCTGGCCTTCCCTGAGTGGGTTTCGAACCCAGGTCTCCCGCACCGCAGGCGACGATTCGGCGCCCCTCTAAACGCCCTGTGGGTGTATTTTTTTTTTAAAAACGTTTTAATATAGCTTTTAATAAAGATTCTCCATATTCAAGCTAGGCTTACCTTATCATAGCTAATATCAACTGCAAGTGTTGACATTATTGTCCGCAGTGGAAATTCTGGTGATATTATATCTGTCTGTCTGTCTGTACATTTCTACCAAGGGACAATAAAGGCTATGAACACCCTAACCCTAACCCTATGTCAAGGTTATGTATATAGATTTTTTTTTAATGTTTTAATTTTGTATAATTTTTTTGGTCCTGTCCTATTAAATTTTACAGGTTACAGAGGATGCAAAATGGGTTTTGAACCCACCTTACCAAGTTTGCTTGTAGTAACAGGTAAGTTAGTGATTCATGTAATGCAAAAATAAAGGTGGACAAAGTGTCGAAAAACAAACATATTACTTTGAACATACTTTTTCATCTTTAGTAGTCGCCATTGGGCTGGCTACTGCATCAGCATCTGCACAAACAACTGTAGGACAAATAAATACAACAACTGCCACGTCAACAAAAACTGAAGCATCAACAACTATTGACTCAACAACAACTGGCGGTTCAGAACCTGCTGCTACAGTTACAGCTTCTGCAGCAGTTGTGGTTCTTGCAGCAACCTTGACAGTACCATTTGTAGAGGAACTCACTGATCAAAACAGCGCTGGATTTCAGAGTTTGGCGAAAAGAGTGGTGACATTTGTAAGTACAATGTTGAAATGTTCACGTTATAAAGAATTTATCTAGGCCTTTTATTTTCACTTGAAGTTGTTTTTCTTGCCAACTAGAGGTGATTGATTTTAATTTGTCATGATTTTCACAACTGCTTCCTTCCCACAGTGTGATATGATCTTTAGAGCAAAATTTGACCAGATCTTCATCCGC
This sequence comes from Trachurus japonicus, assembly GCF_045865225.1. NCBI lineage: Eukaryota > Metazoa > Chordata > Actinopteri > Carangiformes > Carangidae > Trachurus > Trachurus japonicus. The sequence goes on along the minus strand of NC_140919.1, from coordinate 40,885,392 downwards.
ACGATTGTCATTGAGTTCAGGTAACATTTTATGTTGAAGAATTTAATTGACTGAACATTTTTCTTTTTCTGAAGGTTCAGGGACATAGTCATCAACATTAGAGATGGTATTGGAATTCAATGATTACACAGATGTCCAAGTTATCAATGTTAAGAAGATTGTTGTTTTTGAATGCAGACCGGCAAATCGTGGCACAACTCAAACAAACGGCACTACAGTAGAGGTGGCGCTTGAGTTCAGCCAAACTGCCTCACCGGATAAAATCACGGAGACTGTTGTTTTGAACACATTAACAACAGCTGTGAACAACCTTGACACCAATGGCACCTCCAATATCACTATTGTCCTGGGCTCTGTCCAAATAGTTGGTAAGTAAACAGTAGCCAATTTTTTCTCTCCAAATTATCTCGGGCATCGTTGGAGCTTTTTGGCTGTACAGGCTACAAGAAATATTTTTGTTTTCCCAATAGATAAGAATGCAATTTCCTCTCTTAGCAAATGTGTCCCAAGGATGACTTTGGACAGATTCATGACTATCATCTGGAAATGACCATCCCAGTTTTATGGCCTGCCCTATAAAAGGATTGGGCTCACATGGTTGTTTTTCTACTCCATATAGAATTCCTGTTTTGCTGTCAAAGTTGTCCTCAATTCTTCCTTTTATGTCTGTTTTTAGAAGAAATTGCAGGACAAATAGCCACAAATAATCCAAATTATCATGAGCCCACACAAACCTAAATGTTCCTTATTAGAGGGTACTCTTTCCCATGTGTGTCTTTTGCAGCAATAAATACTACATCAAATTCAACAACCACACCACCCACTTTGAGTACAACCAGTGCATCAGCTACTACTGGAGGTTCAACAACAACTGGAGGGTCAACAACAACGAGAGACTCCATAACCAGTGCATTAGCTACAACTGGAATTTCAACAGGAACTGGAGGTACAACAGCTGGAACTTTAACAACAAATATTGGATCCACAATGATCGGAGTTTCAACAGCTGCTGGATCTACAACAGCAGCTGAATCCACAACGATCGGAGTTTCAACAGCTTCTGGATCTACAACAGCAGCTGAATCCACAATGGTTGGAGTTTCAACAACAACAACAACTGGTTCCATAACCATGAGCGCTTCAACAATAAATACGCCTTTGACCATAACCGGAGAGTCATCATCTGTGGCATCAACTACAACTCGAGGTTCAGCAACAAATGTTGGATCCACAACAACTGGAGGTTCAACAGCTGCTGGATCTACAACAACAGCTGGATCCACAACTATGGGAGCTTCAACAACCACTGCGCTTTTAACCACAACTGGAGTCTCATCATCAAGTGAAGGTTCAATAACAAATGTTGTACACACAGCACCTGGAGGTTCAACAGCTGCTGGATCTACATCAACAGTTGGATCCACAACAAGCACCCCTTTAACAACAACCAGAGGCTCAACATCTGGGGCATCAACTACAACTGCTCCAGTTGTAGTTGATGCTCCACTAGTTGAAGCTCCTTCAACTAGTGGAGCTTCAACAACAAATGTTGGCTCCGCAATAACTGGAGGTTCAACATCAGTTGGATCCACAACAAGCACCCCTTTAACTACAACTGGAATTTCAACAAGAACTGGGGGTACAACAGCTGGAACTTTAACAACAACAACTGGATCCACAATGATCGGGGTTTCAACAGCTTCTGGATCTACAACAACAGCTGGATCCACAATGATCGGGGTTTCAACAGCTTCTGGATCTACAACAACAGCTGGATCCACAATGATCGGAGTTTCAACAGCTTCTGGATCTACAACAACAGTTAGATCCACAACAAGAGGAGCTTTAACAATAACAACTGGAGACTCAACAAGTACTGCATCAACTTCAACTGAAGATTCAACAACAACTGGAGGTCCAATCACAACAAATATTGGATCCACAACAACTGGAGGTTCAACAGCTGCTGGATCTACAACAACAGCTAGATCCACAACTATGGGAGCTTCAACAACCACTGCGCCTTTAACCACAACTGGAGTCTCTTCATCAAGTGAAGGTTCAATAACAAATGTTGTATCCACAGCACCTGGAGCTTCAACAGCTGCTGGATCCGCAACCACAAGCTCTTCAACAACAACTGGAGGTTCAGCAACAACTGGAGCAACAGCTGCTGGATCTACACCAACAACAACTGGTTCCATAACCATGAGCGCTTCAACAATAAATACACCTTTGACCATAACCGGAGAGTCATCATCTGCGGCATCAACTACAACTGGAGGTTCAACAACAAATGTTGGATCCACAACAACTGGAGGTTCAACAGCTGCTGGATCTACAACAACAGCTGGATCCACAACTATGGGAGCTTCAACAACCACTGCACCTTTAACCACAACTGGAGTCTCTTCATCAAGTGAAGGTTCAATAACAAATGTTGTATCCACAGCACCTGGAGGTTCAACAGCTGCTGGATCCGCAACCACAAGCTCTTCAACAACAACTGGGGCACCAACAACAACAACTGGAGGTTCAACAACAAATGTTGGCTCCACAATAACCGGAGGTTCAACAGCTGCTGGATCTACAACAACAACAACAACTGGTTCCATAACCATGAGCACTTCAACAATAAATACACCTTTGACCATAACCGGAGAGTCATCATCTGCAGCACCAACAACAACTGGAGGTTCAACAACAAATGTTGGCTCCACAACAACTGGAGGTTCAACAACAACTGGAGCAACAGCTGCTGGATCTACATCAACAACAACTGGAGGTTCAACAACAAATGTTGGCTCCACAATAACCGGAGGTTCAACAGCTGCTGGATCTACAACAACAGTAACAATAACAACTGGAGACTCAACAAGTACAACATCAACTTTAACGGAAGATTCAACAACAACTGGAGGTCCAATCACAACAGTGACTAGTGGATCCATAACAACAGTTCCAGCAACAGTTGCACCTACTATTGTTACAACTACTACTTCTACAACTGCAGCTCCCCCACCAGTGGTGGTTCTTGTTGCAACCTTGGGAGAACCATTTGTAGAAGAACTGAATGACAGAAACAGTCGACAATTTCGGGATCTTGAGATAAGACTTGTAACACTTGTGAGTATTGTTAAAATATAGTCCCATTAGTGACAATATTTCTAGCCGCATGAACCAATTTTACAACATTTTTCCTTTGTTTCCCTTCTCACAGTGTGATGTGATCTACCGTGCAAGATTTGGCAGAATTTTTGGCCGCACTGTTGTCTTGTTCTTTAGGTAATCTCATATTACATGTTATACATAGGAGAATCTACCTATGGGGGAGATTTATCCCCCACCCCCCAAAAAAGAGAACAATTTCATTTTGTGTGAACTTAGTATCTTTAACAAATATTTCCCATTTGATGCAGACAAGCTGGAGCTTTAACACGAATGGAAAATACTGAAGCAGAGGTTGGGCTTGAGTTCAGCCGAACAGCCTCACCTCAAGACATCCCACCAAATGATGTTGTTAAGGAAACGTTAGTAGAAGCTGTGACTAATCCCAATGCCACCTCCTTCAATCTCACAATTGAAGCTGACTCTATTCAAGTCCTTGGTAAGTAAATTGCATTCTACTCTTACAGTTGGCAGTTTGGTAACCACAAAGTTGTCATTTCTATTGTTTCAGTCAGAAATTCAAAGATTGGTCTTGACTTGTATTCTCCGAATGTAACCTGAGCCAGGTAAGTTTAAGAGTAATGATGCAAGTGACAACGATAAGGACGGACAGAGACAAATGATTCCCCCAAGATTACAGTTTTTATTATATAAAAATACAGCAGTTTCTAATAGAGCAGCAGGAATATTTAAAAAAACACTTTAATATGATGGCCTCTAAATAATATAAAGGCGGGCTTACACTGCAAGACTATTCGTCTGTTCACATCTCAAACTGCACGAGCGTCCCTCTTCAGTCCTACGTCTCAGATCAGTCTCAGACCCCCACTAATTGCACGTCGTTCTACGATTGCTCCCCACCACGATTACCCTGCGATGCCGCTGAGATTTGTGCTGCTCTATAATTGCTCGATTGTAAACCTCAAATTGACATTGGTTCCTGATGTTGGTTCCTATAGCAGAATCCATGTGGAAGATCAGACCGACAAACACACAGACAGCGCGCATCACCTCCGAGGACGGTGCTGCAGAGAGAGAGAGAGAGAGAGAGAGAGAGAGAGAGAGAGAGAGAGAGAGAGAGAGAGAGAGAGAGAGAGAGAGAGAGAGAGAGAGAGAGAGAGAGAAAGAGGACGGCGCTACTCTCTGATCAGGTCAGCTGAGCTGAGCCAGAGCACAGTAGACGTGGCTGGTGTAGGCTCGCTATTTTATACTGTAACGGCAAGAAAAAAAATAATCGTCCTCAATCGCTGATTGTCTGATAGTAGCCTACGTGTGTGTGTATTTGTCGGGCTGATCTTCCATCACGGACTGCGCTGCATCATCACCCGGTCACCCTGTCTCTCTACAGCTGTGGTCTAACTTCAGCTTCTCACTTCCCTGTCCCACCTCTCTCTGTCTGCCCATTTTAACTCCATCTGACGAGGTTCAGCATCACACTCAGGTTCATAAAGGCTCTGTGCTCTGTGCTAAAACAATCTGTCATGGTAAAAACTTGTCGTATGTGCAGAATCGTGACGTAGGACCCCATACATTGTCCGTCACGACGAGAAATTTTCTGGCATGTCAGAAATTAATCGGGAGGTCGGCGACTCGTCTTTAGGACGTCGGGACGTGACGCAGAGCCTCACTAACCATACGTCCCGATTATGCTCACGACCCCGCGATCCCTCTGCGATTATGCAAATTAGGCTGCGACTCGTCTGGGACGACAAAATCGTGGCAAAATCGTGCAGTGTAAGCCCGCCTTAAGTCAGTAGAAGGAGTATTACAAGATGGCTAGGTGAAGCCACCATCGAGGGAGGGACAAATTCTACAGGGCCAGGGGCCAAACAATCCTAAACAAAATAAACTGTTGCTTTACCTCATGACATACAGGCTCCAGGTGTACGGCTCTATAAGTGGGAGCGAGGTTTACACCGGACAGCAACAGAACCTAGAAACAAACAAAACTAAACATAAAAACGCACATCTTGCGACAATATTTAAAACACCCGCCTACCACAGAAAGACATCCAGCAATCACACCGGGAGGGGGGAGAAATGGGGACGCGGCAGCAGCAGAGGAGAGGTCTGTCCTGCTTGCCGGTGTGTCTATATACTGACAACAATTTGGGAATGAGGAAGTGGGAGGGGCTGACCTCCCTACGGTGTCCGGCTAGGGACAAACTTCCTACCGGTCACATGAGGACAATATCTTATAAAGTCCTGAATTTCATCTTAAAATAGCCATCCCAGTTTCATACACTACTACAGTTAAGGATGGGATTTATTTTCATTTGCAATAAAACTGTTTCCTTTCCTGTCAAAGTTATTGTTTATTGTGTTCTTGGAGCCCCCTTAACAAATTGCACATATGTTATTCAATTTTATAACAGCAAGAAACATAACAACAACAACAACAACAACAACAACAGCAGCAGCAGCAGCAGCACCCACCTTAAATACTACAAGTGTAACTACAAACACAACTCCTGCCACTACAACATCTACCACTGAGGCAGTTACAACAAGACGGCTGACTTTCACATCTGTTGGAGAGACATTTACTAGTGATTTGCAGGTTACATCATCTGCAGCATTTACAACTCGAGCCTCACTAATTAAGTCAACAGTAAGTCTGTCTCTTACAACAAAAAAGAATTAACTACTTAATCTGAAATATTTCACAATATGTCTGTGATATAGGGAATATATAATATACGTATGTCATATATTACCATGTCTTATCAAACACATTTTCACATAATATTTGCACATTCTTATGTCTGCAGCTTGAACCCTTCTACCAACAAGCATTTTCTTCATTCCGCTCTTTGAATGTGGTGTCATTCAGGTAATTTGCTATTATTGTTGACAGAATCTTTTCAATAAATGTATCAACTTCATCCAACTAAAATAATACTTTTTATTACATTTTCTTTTGCAGTAATGGTTCAATCATCAACAACATGGATGTTGGCTTTGCATCTACATTTGTTCCTAATAACACTCAGATTGGAAATGTGTTGATCAATGCAGCTTCAAATATCACAGCCTTCAATGTTGACCCTTCTTCTGTTTCTGTGAATGGCACAGGTATGTAATATTGAATGATAACAAAATGATATATCCTGTACATAACCATTTGTTAAAAACAAAACAAAATCCTTACTTTGCTTTCATTTATTTATTTATTTACAGAAGTGTCAAGTGCGATCAGCCCAAAAAGTCTGAGTCCCATCACTGCGCTCTTCCTGGTGCTGATGTCATGGCTGCTAACAAGACAGCATTAGTGGAGGAGCGCACACACAGCAGCGTTCAGATGTAAACATTGGTATTAACTGTAGAAACTTCATCACCAGAGTCTCCCTCATTAACACACCTGTCTCCTCTCATCCACACAGACACACCTGTGTTCATCAAGCTACAGCTTTGACAGCAGCTCATCTACACCACACCACTGTTTAACAGAGATCTGACATGAAATAGCGGAGGGAACGTGACCTCAAAAAATATAAAACGTCCTGATCTCAGTTGTGTGCTCCAAAATAATTTGGTTGGTTGGTAATACTTAAAGGTCCCATATTATGCTGTTTTTTGTTGCATGTCCAACCATATAGTATTCCTAGTGTATTGTCACCAAATCAATCTGCAGCTCTACATCTCAGTAATCTAAAAGTGGCTCTCCAGAGCTCTCCTGCGAACGAGCCATTTCTGTGTCTGCACCTTGAAATGCAAATAAGATGTGTAAACCACGTCCACTCCACAGCAGTCACGGGGAGAGGGTGTGGTTTTCACTACAGGTACATGTGCCAGTGTTGACATTGGGACAGGGGTCGGGCATTGATTTCGGAAAAAAAAAAAATCTGAGACTGGCATCTTGTCTGAAAAAATGTAAATGTTCCTTTTTTCTTTTTTTTTACTGTGGCAGAAGGAGAAACATGGAGAGACTCCTACTACCATCAGAAAGTTCTGTGTGACAGAAGAGAGAGAGAGCGCGAGTGTGTGTGGATGGGGGAGGGGGGGGGGGGGTCGCTGTTCCGCCTGTTATCTTCTGACTGCAGGGCTCTCAAGTCTCACGCATTTGGTGTGTGACACACGCATTCCCACCCGTTCACACGCCACACATTGTATTTCTCACGCATTTAAATTACCACGGTGACGTCCATCAAGTTGCACCGTTTTAACAGTGGAACAGATTTAAGGGCGCACTGATCACACGAGAGAGGTGAAGAGACAACAACACTGTTACCTGTTGTAGCCTATACTGGCCTCAGCCTGTACCATCGCTAAAACACCGACGACCAGTGAGTAACGTTAACGAGTCAAAAAGCCGCCGACACTGAGCTGCCTGAAGAGTTTGAAAGCAGCCTCTTAACTTCATGAACGCAGCTCAAACCGACCCGGTGCCTCAGCACGGCGACCAAGCTTTGATAAACACACCAGATCCGCGCCGATTTACAGTATCTTCCCGTATATCAGCCGGTCGCTACCGGAACTTAATTAAAAAGGAAAAAAAAGCGCTCGTCGGAGCTGAGAACAGCAGAGTTTCCTCTGCTGCAGCTGAACAGCTGACATGTGGTCAAGACGTAGCTACAGACCTGTCACAGGTGTCTCTCATCTCATTATTATAGACTTCAACCTCAGAGCTGTCTGTCCCCAGACTGTCCTGACCTGTCCCTGAACATCACACAGACAACATGGAGCTGCTGTGTGATTGGTTACTGAGTTTTATTAATGTTTACATCAGGCTGAGTTCAATCAGTTTAGCTACTGTGATTTAAGTAGTTAAATACAGTAATCATCATAGTGTAGTGGCAGAAAAGACCATTTAATCTGTATCAAATATTGTGTCGGTCAAGAACAAGTTCAACTTAAAGTCAGAGGAAAAATACTGTTCCTAAATGTAAAAATGGGTCGCGCATCAAAAAAAATTGTGCTGTTAAAAGCATTTTTGCGTTAAGGTTAACGTTAACTTTGACAGCCTTTACTTTTCACGTCAAGACGCGGGTATTTAACCTCTTGTGTGGGCGTTCACAAGGCTGATGATGTTGGAGTCACTTGCCACTTGAACAGTGGTTGTTCTTTGAGGCTAGATTGTTGAATCTCCTGGGAAGGGATGAAAGGGCAGCATTGTAAATTGGAGATTGTGTCTGAGACCCCCTCCCCTGTTGAGGGATGGTTTCTCTACTTTTATGTCACAGGTGGGAATAAGTAGTTTTTTTAAAGCTTGATCCATTATTTGTTATGAGTTTGATGTGCCCTTACTTTATATTTACAGTACATATATTTATTGCTTATGATGTGTTGGTGCCTGGTTTGTGTTTGCTTTTTTTTTTTGCTTCTTTTTCTAATTCATAGCTGGATCAAGTCAATCAGACTATCAGGTACACCTGTGACAGACTACTGTTGGGATTGGGAGGAGCCCACGGCAGAGAGCTGCACTGATTAACACAGGTGTGAGTAGCAGAGGCAGAGGACACACAGACAAAGGAAAATGGTGTGAGAGGAGGCAGAGGGACAACAAGCTGCAGTGGAGAAAGACAAGTGAGGCAACGGGACGGCAGTGTAAGGAACGGAAGACAAGAGGCTGGATTCAACGCAAACAACTCGATAAGTAAAGCAGGAACCGAAGACGGATTCAGCACACCACAACAAGATTGAAACAGAGGAGTTGATGGCCAAGACCCCCTTCTTCACCCTACCCCAGGCCTTGAACTTAAGTAGCCCCCCTCCTCCCTTTTTAAAAGACTGAACTGTTTTATCCACCTTTTAACAGCTGTGTTACTACTTTTTTTTAAAGAGAATCTGAAAGTAAAAGAACACTATACTACTATTCGCGTGTCTTGTGTCTTTCTCAATGGTGTTACTTGCTGGTAGAAAAGAATCATACACTACTGTGTGACATTTACATAGATGGCTTCTTTAACTCCTCTTTCAAACCATCTGTCCTCTCTGTCCAGGATGTGGACATGGCTGTCCTCAAAGGAGTGGGCTTTCTCCTTGAGGTGTAGATGGACAGCAGAGTCCAGGCCTGAGGAGTTTGCTCTCCTGTGTTGGGCCATGCGTTTATGCAGTGGTTGTTTTGTTTCTCCAATGTAGAGGTCTTTGCATTCCTCGTTGCATTGGACTGCATGCACCAGATTGCTTTTGTGGGTGTGTGGTGTTCTGTCCTTGGGATGTACCAGTCTCTGTCTGAGTGTGTTGCTGGGTTTGAAATACACAGGGATACGGTGTTTGTTAAAGATCCTCCTGAGTTTTTCTGATACTCCAGACACATATGGAATGACTATGTTGTTTCTCTTGTTTTGTCTTTCTTTCTCAACCACTTTGCTGGTTTTCTTTCTGGAAGCAGCTGCAGTTTTCACAAAGGTCCAGCTGGGGTAACCACAAGTTGTGAGGGCGCCTCTCAGGTGCTTGTGTTCTGCCCCTTGGGCCTGTGAGCGAGATAAAACATTGACATTTTTACAACACTTCCATGGGTAGTGGGACCTAAAGAGTTTCTGAGAGATAAAGTGCAAGGTGCAAAAGTGCTGGGCCAAAGTGACAAGTGCTAGATGGCACATCAGTTTAAAGTGCCAGGTGTATTGCATCAGATTAAAGTACGACATGGTATATTATCCACATATTATAACAACTATTTATATTCTATCTATATTCACGTTTTTGTTGCCGATCTCATTCAAACACTGCAGGTATTACATGATTGCATGATTGCACCCTGACTAATTATTGCACACGAACCGGCCATAAACATTCGCACATAATATCTACATATGCTAGACCATTGCACACGCACCGGCCATAGCCATACAACTGTAATCATGTTTAACCCGGGTTAAACAAGACAAGATTGCTCAGGCAGTTTTTTATGTGAAAGCATATCCTGATCAAGACCAGATTGAGTCAGTTGCTTCTGCTCTCATCAGTAGACACCCCTGCCTTCGTGAGCCAGGCAGTGAACAGGGTGTGATGGATGGAAAATGAGCATAAAATACAAGCTTGGCAATTACAGGTCCAAGCTGCGTCAGGCGGGCTGTATTGAGGTTAGCATTAACCAGAAAAAGAGGAGCTATCTCACTATGTGCTATCAAATAAAGGCAAAAAAGCCAAAAAATATACTTAAAAAAAAGAAAAAGAATGTTGCTCAGTCACAGATTACTAGAATAATTAGATATTGAGTGAAGGGCAGGCAATGTAAGACGTATCTTCTCCCTGCTCCCTTCCAAACAATGAAAGAAATGTTGTGATGATATTGTCAAATTGTGAAATTGCCTTGGTTGGAATAAATAGAAAGAAAGAAAGAAAGAAAGAAAGATGCAGACAGCTGGGCAGCTATCCTTTCCCTGATGTGATGTCCAGATGTCTCAGCTCTGTCAGGTGTGACATGGACGGGAACTGGGTGGTCTTAAGCGGGTTCAATGTCCTCAATCTCCAAGATGTCATCTGTCTTCAGGCACAGATTGTGCAGGAAGTCACAACAGGCAACAATATCTGGTGCAAAGGCTGGACTGACCTCCAGTGCCTTGAAAAGCGTGGCCCTCCATTGAGCTTTCATCATGCCAAAGGCACGTTCAACTACTGAACGTGCCCTTGAATGATGGGTGTTGAACCTGCATCCGACCCTGAAGAGGCAGCTTGTATGGTGTGATGAGAGATATGGGTTTTTCCAGACATGGATAGCCACCATCTGCCAGGAGGTAAAGGCCCGCTGGTGGGTAGAGTGCCTTGTTGAAGACTGGGCTATTGCTCAGGATCCTGGCATCATGCACAGACCCCGGGTACCCCACAAAAATGTCCAGAAACCTGCCAATTGCGTCAGAGATGGCCTGCAGATGTATTGCTGGAAATAACTTGTAGTTTATGTAATCGACACGATGTTTACCTGGTTGGTTATCTGGTGGTTTAATTCTGATATGACAACCATCGATTGCACCAGCAGCACGGGTGAAAACTGGACTTCGGGCAAGCTGGTAGAAACCCATACCGATGTCTGCTAGCATGTCTTGAGATGGCAGTGAGATGAGCGTACCCAGTTTGGCTTTAATTTCTGTAGCTATCCTATGAATTACCGGTGCACAGTGGACCTGGGGGCCCCAAAGGCACGCCACACCACTGACAGGGAAAGGCCATGTGCCAAGCAGTATAAAAACATGAGGACCTCCAACTCTTGGCCCCAGCCACGGTCCCTCTGACAATGGATGATCCTCAATAAAAGGTTGTTGAGTGTCGAGGGAGGAGATCTCTTTTCAGGCAGCTCTCTGGATCATTATACACCTTCAGAATTGGAATATTGGGGTTCAGCTGCATGTACATCCCACTTCCCTAGGAAAATACAGTACATATATTTTCATAACTTCATCTCATCAAGTCCCAAATCACAACAGATAACATACACCAGAGTGTCAATTTGAATTAATACATCACTTGCAAAATAAATAAATAACTGATTCCTACCGTATATTTAATGTTTGATTTATTTAAGCATATTGCTTGATGTATTGACAATGAAAGATGTAGAGTGTTAATAGCACTGTCAACAATAGCCAGGTTATATTCATACAGTTGCATGTTGAGAAAATGGTGAAAGAGTTCAATATTTTCTGTCAGTTATTCCAAGAAAGAAAACTGTATAATATACCTTCTACTTAATAATTATCAAGTGCAATTAATATAGAATAAAAGTTTCACTTTTTAAAATTAAATTAAGTTGTTATAATTAACTTTGCCATGATATTCTTCTTCTTCTTTTTTCTTTTTAGATGCATCTGTGTTTTATTGTCTAGTATCACTTCATGTATAGCCTCACAGCAAAATACGTCAATGATACCACCTGAGCTGTGGAAGCCTTCCCAGGCTGGCGTCGTTGGACGGAAGCACAGCGAGGTGGGACTCCAGCCCCTGGGGCCGGGAATTCATCGTTCCCAGCTCCCTCTCCAGCATCCTGAATCCCTCCTGCTGGACGTCCAGGAAGGGCTGTTCTTGATCTTGAACGCAGGCCCGTCCCTGCCCGCGTCTTCCCGTGGGGCGCCGCCGTGAGGCCCGCACCTCCTGTGTCCGCGGCTCGCCCACCTCCTCCTCCGGCTGCTGCTGGGTTGCCATTGGCTCTAGATGGATAATAAAGATAATAAAGATGAGTGTAAATACACAGTTAATCAAACGTGTCCACAGTTTTGTGTAATCCAGAGTAATGATCATAATTATATTGGGTAAAACAAGTTTATTTCACATGACAAAGGCCAGACCACCCACGTGCGTCTTTTACGTACAGGTGCTTCTGATTCTGTCGTTACGTATGGTATTTGTTGTGCACATTAGTCAAATTTATTGAACGGACTGTGTTTATTAGTGGAATAATATGTTTGCCTTACCCGTAATGCCAACTTCAATCCCACCAAAGCCCTCGATGCTTACAGCTGAGAGGGTGGAAGATGTAATATCCTCCGCAGAGCTCATGGTCACGCTGGTGGAGGGGCCGCTCCCAGTGGCCACCGTCTGCCTCCGGTGCTCTGAGAGCTTTTGTTTGGCCCTTCTTCTTACATCATTGAACCGTTTTTTTACACTGGGCAACGGTTCTCAGTGTATCAGGGCAAACATTATTAATAATAGCAGTAACCTCCTCCCAGACTACTTTTGCATCATCGGCCCCTGGAAGTCTGTTCGCGCGACCATATGTCCGGCCACTGTGAGCCTGGACCTCCCGGACCAGAACATCAGTTTCCTCCTGGGAGACGTTTGGCCTCCTAACGCTGCTGTCTCCTTCATCCATGGTGAAATGAAACTTGCAGTGCCCCTCGCCCGCGGTGGATTTAACTCTTTCGCGACCATTGACGAGTAAACTCGTCAAAAACGTTTTTTTTTTTGTTTTTTTTTTTACAGATTATGATAATAGACACTGTGAGTTACCCTGTGTGTGAATATGGTAGTCCTCTGATATGTAAAAACTGTTTTAAACTAAAATCAAAACATAATGTTTTTTATAAACTGTGTGATCTTGGTTTTGTTTGAGTAATCAGTCTCCTTGAATGCTGCTCTGGGGACAGCGTGCAGCGCTGTGCGGCTGTCGGCTACAGTGTTGCGACTTTCTCGCTGAATCTGGCGACTTTCCAAACCCTCTTTTGACAAAAGCGACCGACGACAAATGTGGCGACTTTTACCGGTGCTGTTACAAACGTTTCTGGTTTGGAGACTCGGATCTGAAAGCCCGTTATCACTGCTGTTTTCGCGGGCGCTGTGCAGCGGGGGCTGTGACCGGCCGCCCCCGCCCCAGAGCACTCACCGCCGGCCAGTCACACAGCAGTGTCACGAAGCTGCTCCGCTGCAGCCAGAGACCCACACCGCTGCACCGCTGCTCTCCACGCTGCCACACCCCCCAGATTTGCCTCTGAATATATTTATTTAGCCGTAGAAATGATTTGGGAGACGCCACACTGCAGAGTAGCGGTAAAATGAGCCGATTGCCACTTGACACAAAAGTGCATTTTTCTCTGAAACTAGAGCGGGAGAAACCCAGCTCTCTTCTTCTACTTCGTACTCACGAACGAAACAGCCAAAAACATGTTGTCCTGAGCGGATGTGATGAGAAATTTGTGTGGTCGCGAAAGAGTTAAAGGCGAGGAGAGGAGCTCATTTGATTGGTGAAGATCTGACTCGGCTGTGTTAAACCCACTCCACGCCTTCTCTCCGCCCTCTATGCCACTTGCACCGGTGGGAGGGAAGGAGGCGGGATGCGCTTCGCCGTGCAATGAACGAAAATTGCAAACTGCACCTGGACACACCCCGTTGGCGAGGCGCAGGTGAAGCGCAGGGCAGATCCGCCCCGCCTGCGCTAGTTTATGAAAATAGAGCCCCCTGTGTCTGTCTGTTTCTTTGTGTTGAGTTCGGTCCCTGTTTAGTTTAGTTCCTGTTTTATTTTGAAGTCCTTGTCCTGTCTTCCTGTGTGCTCCCGGCCCTTGATTACCTAATGTGTCTCACCTGTGTTGATTGCACCACCTGTGTCTTGTTCCCTCATGTATTTAACCCCAGTGTCTCCCTTTGTCCTCATCTGTTCATTGTTGTGTGTCCATGTTGATCCATGGTGTGTCAAATCACCTCCACTTCACAGTTGGTTAAAGCAGAACTATGCAGGATTTGGGCTGTAATTATTGTGGCTCAGAGTCACTGTGATGGTTGAGTGACCTGTTATGAAGTGAATGGGGTCTAGGCCAATGCGCTCACCCCCCCCACTGGCTGAAAACCGCACTTGCAAGATCAGTCGTCCGTCTCGGTGTTACAAATCTCGTCAATGGATAGAAGTATCGCGAGAAACTGCCTTACGGCAGTACGAGATAAGAACGCATATGACGTCATGCATGTCACGAATCGTGATTGGTTTGAGTTCGGAAAGTCGGAGGAAACCATGGAAACATGAAATGTTTGTACTGAGGAAGTTCAGCTTGTGGCTAACGGGGAGCTAATGCTAACACAGACACACACACCATGGGTCTTTTATAAGATAATGTAATACATCATGACACACACACACACATCTTCGCGTTTTGGAACCTTTATTCATGTGTGTGTATGTCTGTGTGTGGCCCTATTAGCGTTAGCTCTGTGCTAGCGTTAGCTCCGTGTTAGCATTAGCTCCGTTAGCTCCGTGTTAGCATTAGCTCGGTGTTAGCAGGGCTTAGCAAACAGCAGTAAACAAAAGCACGTGTAGGGGGCGGAGGTGGTGGCGGCGAGTTTTTTTTTTTTTTTACGACAGTGACATGTGCCTACCAGAACTGTGGGGGAGCTCCGGAGAGGGAAAAAAAGAGAAACCAACGAAGGAGCGAGCTATTTCCGGCCGACTTGCAAAGTTCTGCTTTAAGTTTAGTAAAAAGACCAGGTAGAGGCTAGACAGGCTGGAAGCAGAATGAACATTATATGTCATTAATATTAAGTATTTGCTTGTTTTGCAGTTAATTATGCACATGATCCGTTTGACCCCAAAAAGGAAAAAAGGATCAATGCGCATTGCGCACTGGGGGTTTCCCCCAATAGCCTTTTTGGAATATTCTAGAAAAAATAGAAAACCCCGCTATTACGATGATTGGAAGTCTATTTTCGGAAAGGCGGCATGTAACCAATGTAGAGGTATTCAATTGTTAATTCTATAATGTCTGTAGAACATTATGTGTAATAAGAATTTTTCATAATAGGAAACTGTGTAACTGGCTGCAATATTTAACACCATAAAATATTTTATGACTTTCACACCTGAAGTTGCTGGAATGATTGTCCAGCATTTTCACGGTTACATGCTGCTATTCCGACATGCCGCTATTTCGACATTGACTTCTAATTGTCGGAATAGCGGCATTAACATTATTTTTCAAGCGTCCCACTATTCCGACATTTTTTTTTTCATTGTCAGAGTAGCGGCACTTTACTATTTTTCAAACATTCCGCTTTAAGTTATTGTCAGACGTGTCCTTCTGATTTTTTTTTTTTTTTTTTGCATCTGAGACACTGTTTCTCATACATAAATATATAGGCCTATTAGAGAGAAGAAAAAACAAACTAGTGTGACGTCCGACAAGGATCAAACCCGGCAAGTTTAAAAACAAGCAGCAGCGCCCACTGACTGTTATTATTCTGTCACCTGAGTTAAGGTGCACGTGTGTTTGGAGCTGACGAGAGAATAAAAATAGTGAGACAACGCGGCCCTGAGCAGCGTTGCCAGCTGGGAAATGTAGGATTATCGTACCAGAGGCATAAAATTACCGTATTTTGAGGGAAATTATCTACACCTTTTATAACCAAAATAACAAGCCTATTGATGCACTATAGTCAAATATGCTGATGCACTATAGTCACTTTAGTGTATAATAGCGACCTATGGGCACTCAAAGCTTAGTAACGTCAGTACAACGTCAGTACCCCCAGTACCCCCCCCCCCAAGTGGGGTTGTCCGTTTTTTTTTTTTTTTTTACAGTCGTCACGCTGTGAGGATGATTTTGTGGTCCTCTAACTTGTCGGGAAATAAAATGAGAAAAATAAAATGTTTGGTCATCCAATCCTCAAGAGCAAATAAACCTAATTATGATCACACAGTTTATTTTAGTGGTGGTAGATTTTTAGCTCTCCTGAAGCCACACATTAAATGATATCAAAATTTCACTGTATTATAATATGTATCAATTCAATTTATGTATCAATTCAATTTATTTCACACACGTACAACAGCATCTGCAGAGCATCTTAGATACATATTACGTTTAGCTGCAGTGTGCGAAAACGGATCACCCCAAGGAAGCCACTCAAGGCTCATAGTAGGGGGCCCTCAGACATACCATAACATACATTGAGTACATGCCAAAACAGACACACAAACAGACATCAGCACAAGCAGACACTAGGACAGACATACAGCAACATTTACATCTTCCAAATGCAACTGTGTGTGTGAGTGGAAAGAAAAAAAGGAATTAAGTAAAATAAAGATAAGCAGGTGGACATAACGGTTTGGGTGTGGGGTAGAATGGCGAGTAAAGGCAATATTCCTTCGACAAGTCAGGGCTACATCGATAATACAATACATTATAATTAATCAAACATACCTTAACAGTAATTGCTTTTTAAGGTTTTTTTTAAAAATTGAGATAGAGCGTGACATTTTAATAGTGTCATCAAGCCCATTCCAGATCTCTGGTCCTCTGCAAACAACACTGTGGCTGGTAGATTTTAATTTCCTCCTTTTTCCTATAATTAGATGTTTATTTCTAGTGCTATAGGTGTGCAGAGGTCGAAAGATTGGAATGAGGTCACATAACTTCTTATTTAATTTATACACAACTTGGTACATTGTTACAGCATTTTGAAAATAGTTATAGTCGGAGAGCTTCAGGAGATTGAAGCGAAGGAAAAGTGGTCCTGTAGGAGAATTGTAGCTAGACCATGATAGAGCCCGTATTATTTTTTTTTGTAAAATCTCAAGTTTTTTTGTGTAAGTGGGAAATGTATTGCACCATATGACATTACAGTAGTTTAAATGTGGTTCAAATAAGGTTTTATATAAGGTGAGGAGTGCAGAAAGTGGAATGAAATGCCTCAACTTAAAGAATAGACCAACATATTTAGACAGTTTTTTTAGTAAGTCATCAATATGTTGTTTAAAATTGAGGCATTCGTCGATCACAATCCCTAGGAATCTTGTTGAGCTGACTCGAGTAATGTTCTTTCCATTTATGTTAGGATATATGTGATTAGTGTCGAATTGTTTTTTATTTGAACGGAATATGATGTAGTTTGTTTTGCTTATATTGAGAGAAAGTTTATTGCATTTGAACCAGGTGTCTACTTTGGTGAGTTCACTGTTTATGATTTGTTCGAGCTCAACAAGATTGTTATGGGATAAAAACATATTAGTGTCATCGGCAAACAAAACTTTGTGGAGTGCATGTGAAGAGTGAACTAGGTCATTTATGTACAAAATAAAAAGAAGTGGTCCCAAAATGGAGCCCTGGGGGACCCCGTGCTTAATGGGTTTGAGAGATGATTTGTAGTTGTGTATACATACATATTGTTGTCTTCCAAGTAAGTAACTACTAAACCAGTTGAGTGGTTGACCCCTGATCCCATAGTGGTACAATTTATTGATAAGAATTCTGTGGTCTATGGTGTCAAATGCTTTTGACAAGTCCAGAAAAATACCAATTCCATAGTCACCTTTGTCGGTGGCGTCGTTTATTTTTTCAATTAGGTCTAAGATTGCCATACACGTAGTATTATTTTTCCTGAAGCCATACTGGGATGGGACGATAATATTTTGCCTGTCGAGATAGTTATTTAATCTACTGTAGACTACTCTCTCCAATACCTTGGAAAGAGTAGGTAGGATGGAGATTGGACGGTAATTGGATAGATCGTTTTTGTCACCAGATTTAAATATTGGAGTGACTCGAGCGATTTTAGTGGATTTTGGAACCACTCCAGAAAGTAAAGATAAGTTAATACAGTACGTGAGAGGTTCAATTATTTCATATACAATAGTTTTTAGGATTCTGTTGGAGATCTCGTCGGTTCCAGCTGAATTTGAATTTTTTAAGTGCATAATGATTCTCTGTACTTCATCGCAGTAAGTTGGCTTCAAGAAAAATGAATTTAAGTAATTTCCTTTAAGGTAGTGATTAAAAGAGGTTCCTTTTGGTTGGCTTATCTTACTGGACAGGTTGTCTCCAATGGAGACAAAGTAATCGTTAAATCTATTTGCAAGATTGGCATTGCTGCTTTTGGTGTTATCCATGTTCGGGAACTCTGTGTTTTTTTTATGCTTATTTAAGACCTTGTTGAGCACTTTCCAGGATTTCTTTGAGTCTCCCTGTGATGCTTTTATAAGTTCTGTGTAATGTTTACTCTTACTCTTTCTTATTATGTGTGTGAGTTTGTTTTTATAATTGGTATACTCAGTTTTGTTAGTAGAATTTGGGTTGTTTATGTAGCGTTTATACAATTTGTTTTTATGTTTAATCGATTTTAGGATACCCTTGGTGAGCCATGGGTTGTGACTAGTATTGTGAGTGAGAGTTCTCTCAGGAATAGTCCTCCGTATAGAATCTGTAATTTCTTTGGTCAGAGTATCGAATGCAGCATCTACATTATTTTGGTTGTAGACTTTGTCCCATGCCTTGGTATGCAGGTCCTCTCTCAAGCATCTTAAAGTTTCTTCATTAATTACTTTTGTTTTTATTTTATGGTGTGAGAGTGGGGATCTGCCAACAAGGTCGATAAATAATACAATAGGGAAATGATCAGAAATCTCAGAAAGCACAACTCCTGACTCCAGTGGGGTGTTACGAATGTTTGTGATAGCATTGTCAATAATAGATTTGGTGGAATGGGTTACTCTGGTAAAGGTGCTTATCGTGGGGAAGAATGAAAATGAATGTAATGTATTTAAGAAATTATTTTTTGCTGTGTCATCCCTGGAGAGATCTATATTGAAGTCCCCGAGGAGGATGCAGTTTTTGTTTTTTTTATTTATGGAGAATAAAATTTCCTCCAGTTTAATGTTGAAAGTTTCAAGGTCGGCATCTGGGGGGCGATAAATCACGCCGACAATGAGATTCTTCCCATTTTTTATATTAATCTCAACAAAGAGTGAGTCAGAGTGATTGTCTACTATGGCAATATCATCACGCACAGTCATCTGGAGTGCAGAGGAAATATATAGACACACACCACCACCAGGTCTACCAGATCTGTTCTTAATGAATAGTTCATAACCTTCAAGGTTTAAGATGTCAGTATAGGATCTATTGTTAATCCAGGTTTCGCTACAGCCTATGACATCGAAACTGCAACCAATGTTGGCGAGTAGAGTTACTAAGTCATCGTGATGCTTATTCAGGCTCCTAATGTTAAGATGTAAAAAGGAATAATTGTTTTCATTTTTTAGTTGTATTAACTGCTCTGGAACATATTGGCTGCAGTGTATATCCCTGTCATAGTCAAAGTATTGTGTCACATCATCTGTGTCATAGGTATCCTCATTGAAAGTCATATATACATTAAGTAATGTGATTTACTGTGGTTATCCAACATGGATGCATACATGAAGCACAGACTGCGCACACGTAGAGTTGCCAAACACACATAGGCCTACCCACATACATAGACACACACATGTTCTGTGGTATATACATGGTCTGCTGTATTGTCCTGGAACAAACACATACACACACACACACACACACACACACACACACGCACACACACACACACACACACACACACACACACACACACACACACACACACACACACACACACACACACACACACACACACACACACAGAGGTTACGGCCAAAGCCATCTCAGTTGACCCAATGGTCATATCACACTGGGCAGTGGGTCTAGCCTGCCCAGTCGGCCAAAGTTCTGGGCCAGTTTCCCCACAAAATAATCAGAACGTAGATATATGAGGGAGAAAGCAAAATAAAATACAAACAAACAAAAGAATTTGGGGAGAAATGATGGAAAGGGGGTAATATCAGAACAGTTGGAGCGTCTAAAGGGAGAGATAGGAAAAGTGAGACTTCAGTATTCACCGGTTGTCATGGTAGTAGAGTCGCGCTGGTGACGTCATTGTCCTGCGCCACTGTTTACACCGGCTCGGGGAGACATGCTGGTTGACTCCTCCTGAGGCTCGGGGATGGTGTTTTCATCACCTCCACTCAACCAGTATGTGATATGAGAGTTTCTGTAGAGTCGGCCATCGATGTAAAGTTTGTCACCAGTCAGACGAGCGTTCTTTTTGTTTTTCCTCGCCTCCGCCAGTATCGGGTAGAGCAGCCTCCGTCTGTTCATGATCTCCGCTGGAAATTGATCACTGATGGAGTAGTCGGTTCCTTTCAGCTCTTTACCCCTGGACATGATGGCGAACTTCATCTTGGAGTCGGTGACTTTAGCCACAATGGGACGGGGCTTCTGTTGGTCAACTTTAGCTTCCCCGATACGGTTAGCTTTAGCCTTCCCAATGCGGTGGACCCTAGAGAAGCGAACAGCTTCGGCTTCCTCCGGCTTCATTTTCAGGCTATCCGCCAGGAATGCCTTCACCAGCTCTTCAGATCTGTGGTGAGTTTCCTTCTCGGCCTCTGGCACTCCATGTATTATGATGTTATCCCTCATACTTCTGTATTGTAGGTCAAGAATGCTTTTGGACATGTTGTCTTTGTCTTTTTGGAGTCCAGCTGTCAGGCGTTTCAGGCTGATAACCTCAGTTCTCAGTGAGGCGTTGTCCGCCTTAAGCACCTCTATCAGTGAGTTGTTGAATTCCACAGAAGCTTTTAATTCTTTGACGTCATTTGTTAATTGTTCAAGTAAATCAAGCTTCTGAAGTTGACGTTTTATTGATGTTATAGACTCACGGATCTCACATGGTGGTGCGTCCGCCATTGCGCTTGATCTCAAATCAGTGCGGGTGCTGCTGCGTGTTTCAGGTTTGCTGTTGGGCATACCGTTTCTGTGATAGAGAGCGTCAATGTAGGCTTCCAGATCCTCTATCGATTCATCGATAGGCGACTCCAGTTTGATAGTTCTTTGATTAGGTGCTCCTCAGACCTGTTTTTTTGTGTAGTAGGGAAATCTTGGCTCAGAGCTCAGCTCAGCACTTCATGCAGTCGGCCATTGCCAACAACATGTCATGTAATAGCACAGTACAATAATTATTTCATTATCCATAAGTCAACAACAAGAATATTTGGTCAAAAATAAAATACTGTAGCTTATCTGCCTTTATCATTCACCAGCCTCTCTCCCCTTATCCCACCCTCACCTGCCTGTCTGCCCCCACCTCACTCACTCACCTCGCTCCTTCTCCCTCTCTAACCTTAAACCTGGTTCTGTATCTGCCGTCACACAACACAACGGTAGTTTTTTTTTTCATTAGTGTGAAAAGTTTAACGATGTCCGCGACTTCTGCGCGGTCGGTCCGTGTGTCTGTCTCAGGTGCGTAACGTTACGTCTGACCCCCCAGCTCTCAGTAGAAGCTGCAGCGACTGTTGTTGTTGCTGCAGGTAGTGCTAAACATCAACAACAGCTGCTTGGAAATCAGCCAGTGACAACGCAGCCACACACACACACACCAAACAGTCTACTGACACATGGACGTTCGCAAGCGCTGTCATTTATATCGTTATGTCCGCGTCACGCGGCTCTGCCATTTCACCCAAGCCTGAAGCCCGGAGGAGGGCGGGTGGTTGAGTGAAAATGAAGCGTTCTGATTGGCCGAAAGCACACCGCTTACGCGCAGATCTGTGTGGCACCGGAGCATGATGATCTTCAGTGACAACAAGGCTGGTGACAACTTGATTGAAAATTGGTGAAATACGAGATCAAACAATATGCGTACTTTAGAACATAGAATCGTACAAGCGTACGAGGAACAGCACTCACAGATGTCTGCAGCTTTTTGAGTAGTTTAATGAGGCGGCGCGTACCAGCGTATTTTGATGTCAAATTGCGTACCTGCTACGCAAAATGCGTACAGGTTGGCAGGTCTGCATATTGTGGTGACTGACCTAGATGTCTCAGCAGCTAATGTCTCTGTCAGCATTGAAGAGGTCCCCAAAGGTGAGCATCTCAGTATTACAACGTAGCTCATGATGTTTCTGATGGGTGGACACATGAAGCACAAATGTGCAGTATTTTTACAAAGCTCTTTTGCACATTACGGTAGCCCACAGGTGCAGTGGAAACTATGTAACAGAAGGAGAATGGCAGAGAAGGGCCTTTACAAAAAGCACTCACTAGACCATGCGCTGCAACAATAATTTCAAACAGGAGGTGAGCGGCACCATAAAGGCGTTTTCTATTCATCCAGGTGAACAATCCAAAGTGTTGGCTCGCAAAGTCTCAATGATTACAAAGAAAATTTCACTTTTTCTTTCCTGCAGGTTGTTGCCCGGTTCCTTTACTACATGGACCCACAGGCCCCCTCTCTGGAATTTGTCTGGAATAGGGACAAAACACTGAGGTACCTGTGTGAGCTAGCTGAGGCATTTGTAGCATTGTATCCACATCATTTTAACAGCACACATGTAGACTAATACTTGAATATATGTAAATAATGAAATATATGTGTCCACAGTCGACAAACTTGAAATTCACAGATGAGAGACTCCACGTTTACTGCAAGGATTTCATTGGATTCCTGCAGAAAAAAACAAACAAGTCAGCAAGGAAATTATCAAAAAAAAAAAAGGTGAGCTACATTATTTGTACTCATGTCACTGTATTACATAGCATCTACTGCATACCAACTATCTTTAAATAAACCTGGCAAGCATAGCATCTACTGCATACCAACTATCTTTAAATAAACCTGGCAAGCATAGCATCTACTGCATACCAACTATCTTTAAATAAACCTGGTAAGCAATATTGTGATTTGTTGATTAATCCTATCTGTGTGACAGGTTGCTGGAGAAGAAAAATCATACACCATACAGCTGTTTGGCAGTACTCAGGGCAGCGAAGAAAGACTTCTCCACAGCCTTGGGTAAACTTCACCAGAAGAGTACTGGAGACCTGGACATTAAAAATAGCGGGCTGATCCTTTACTATCTGGAGGCAGTGGTCATATTAAAGCACCTCCAAAGGCCAGGAGTGGTGGAACACTGTGAGTATGACAGCACCGTTGTCACCTTCATTGTTGGTCAGTTTCGCCTGGTGTCTCTCATCATCCTTATCAATTGAACTGATGTCCTTATCATGTGTAGTAGGAGTGAAAGAGCACGAAACAGCTGCGCAGTAAGTGGCCACATTTGCTCTTACACAAGAGGATGAGTTGGTGAGTTGAAATTCTAGTTTTGAATGTGTCTTGATCTCCAGCACAGGGAGGCCAATATACAACCCCTCCAATGACCTGAGACGGCTGCAGTCAAAGTAAGTTATCTGTCGCAACCCATTCCTTCTCCAATAGACTTTTCTTATTATGTGTGTCAGCTCTCGTATTTAAATGTTGTTTAAATGTGTATTTCAGGTACAAAGTACTGGAGGTGTCAAGTCAGTTGACGCGCAGAGTGTTTTGAGACGGCCACAAAAAGTATGAATAATATGGAAAAGTCTACGGTGGCTGACTACCTGACTCATTCAACTGCGACAGCTGAAAACACTACAGAATGAAGCTGTTGGAGAATGTGGTTTCAAGGCAAGTCGACTGCTGGCCAAGCTGGCTACAGACTCAAAGTAGGTATATTTCCTATTGGCTATTAAACTTAATGCAATCAGTGTTTTGTCAGTGGAATCAAAGCCTCTGTAAATGGTATCTATTAAGTACATCCAAATGCGATGTATTTAATAGATACCATTTACAGAGGCTAATTGTAATTTTAAAATTAAAACTTAGTGCTGAGTGCTGACTCAGCTGAGGAGGGTTCAAGTCATGCTGAACAAGGTGCCTCTCACAATGCTGAAAATGACCAGACAAATGTCCAAAACATGTATGGGAAGCTTCTGAAGACACACCCAGTGACTCTGAATGGAGACGTGCCAGACTGGACTCAGCGCTCACTGGTGTCACCAGAGTTTCAGAGGCAGCTGTATGACACAGATGAAGCTACGTGAGCAGCATGTTCTCTGTGAGTGTTTTATGTTAATGACATTTTTAGCTCCGAAGTTCTGTGTACATGATTCAAGCTGTTCATTGTACAACAACAGAACTAAAAAATCATTTCCCTTTTCCCCAACAGCTCACTTCAGCAGATGTCGGCCCACTGAGAACGATCTGACGAGGTGGATTTCAAAGAAAGGTTGGAGGAAAAATATTCCCTCTGCGAGGTGGATCTTCCTGAGGATGTCCACCTTTTCATAATATGGGCATCAAAGTCACAGACATTTTGTTTTAAATTTCACATGATTTGAATACAGTGCCAATAAAAGCAAACAATCCTTAACATCCACCTGAAAAGTTTTTGCTATTTTGCTTTTTGATTTATGTTCAAACTAACAGAATGTAGTTAAAGAGGCTTAATCTGACATCTGTTCCATGACTGAGACATGGTGGAGTTGCATTTAACCTCCTCTTTCACACTTGAAAGAACAGTTCACCCGAAATTCAAATTGCACTCATTATGTTGCGCCGGCGTCAGTGCGATTACTGACTCATAGATAATGAGTGAACTATTCCTCTAATAAAGGTCCAGTGTCTGAACATTTAACATCAAATTGAACTGTGTGCCCAACTATAGGGCACAAACAAATCAGCTATTTATCAAAACAAAAATACTCAAATTATATGATTTAATAAACTATCGCACAGTACAGATGATGTACAAGGCTGCCAACAAAAGCCTCCCGCACAACCTGCAAATACTATTCCTAGACAGAGAGAAGAGACACAATCTGAGAGGGAACATGATTTTCAGGCAAAGAAAGGTACGACCGATACGACCGATATGGAAATCCTTTTCCATATCGGTCACAGGTGTTAGACAATAGAATGCTAAGTGTCTTAAAAAAAAAGCATGTAAATCTGACCATGGCCGAATAATTAGTTTACTAATATCCTTAATCAGGTTTGATCTGATACACTGAGAACCGCTGCCCAGAGTAAAAAACAACTAATAAAGAAACTCACATTTACAGTACTACTTCGTTGTGGCCGAGTTCACGCGTGAATCACGCACCTTTTTAGTGGAAGATCAATTGTGTTTTCATGAGAAGCGGCAATGTGCCCAAACAACCACCAGGTGGCATCTGTGAGCAGGAGGACGACAACATGCAGCAGCAGGGAGCAGTGAACATAAACGGGGAATGGACAGACAATAATAATACAGTAGTAGCTTTTCAATTAGAAAAATGTAATGACGGCAGCTATACGTCTCACTAAATTCTTTCGATCCTCTCGTCAGCTCCAAACACACCCGTCTGCACCGCGATTACGAACCACAGTGTGGTTTTCCACACAGCAGTTAATCAACTCAGTGGGTGCTGCTGCCTGTCACTTTCGGGCTGGGCGATAAAACAATGATATCCTGAAATAACTTTCCCTCGATAGAAATAGGCTACAAGACGCGGCCGATAGAAAGTCGATAGGTTTCATTCATCCATGTTTTGACAGACAACACAAACAGCCAGTGATAATGAGACAGGTGACAGCCTCAGCCAGCCATGTGATGCACACAGCACAACAAGACACATGGCGTCCACATGTGCTGTTGGGGCTGATGCAGCCGTGCACATCAAAGGGACACAGTCGGAAATAAAAGAAATAGGCTACATGTGGTTTTAAAATGTTTGTTTATGGTTTGTTTGGAACATTGAACACGAGAACGGCCAAGACGGTCTGACCATTTGGGTTTTTCTTTATAAATGACGTAGTTTAAATTAAAACAGGTCTCGCAGCCCGTGACTCTTCCTAGATGTGTTTGTGTTGACCGCAGTGAAGTTAGTTTTAAGTTGGATACTTGACAGACATTCGCTCCTTCTCAATACATTAAAAAATTAATAGAAACTATAAGATGTGTTCACACACATGTTTTTATTGCATTTAAACACATTTAATATTTTATATGAATTTTTAATATATTGCATACTGTAAATATGAGCGTTAGAGCTCAAAAACTCCCAGGTCATGTGAACTATTTGCTCAAAATCAACACATGACGGTAGGGCTAAGCCTCCTCTATGATACACACCTGTTTTTACTGCATTTAAACACATTTAATATTTTATATGAATTTTTAATATATTTTATACTGAAAATATGAGCATTATAGCTCAATAACTCCCGGGTCATCTGACCTGTTAGCTCAAAATCAACACAGGATGGTAGGGCTAAGCCAAACACCTCTTTTTATTGCATTTTAACACATCTTATATTTTCTATGAATTTTTTATGTATTTAGACGGAATGTCTGTCAAAAACCAACTTAAAATAACTTCACTGCCGTTTTGTGTTGATGGTTTCTGAAGTTTACAACTCATTAAAATGAAACAAACTTGATTTCTTGATTTATTATAGCCTCAAAAGGAAATGCGCAATAGTAAACCACAGTTATGCTCAAGCCAGCTGCCAATCTGCAGGGGACGGCGCGTGTCATAACCCGGAGGACAAAAATGTACACAAGCAAGCTGGCAAAAACAAAGAGGCAGCAGAGCATCGCCATGGAGAAAAATCCATCCGCTGTTGAACGTAACCACATTTCGGGTAATGCTTGTTCTATTGAAAGTAATGAGCTTAATAGACACATTAGCACCTCCATTTATCTCTGACCGCCCTGCCCCCTACAGTAGCCGGTTCCTACTTTCTCTCTCTCCTCTCTCTCACTCACTCACTCAGTTCACAGAATATGTGAAAAATAAAGATCCAGTTCTAAAAATGGATCTTTACTGTTTCGTTTCATTTCGTTGAGTAAAAGTCCTCTCTGAATTATGGAACTGATAATAATCATTTCTTGTCTATAGAAATGCTTGTATGGACGTTGAAACTTCTGTAGGCTGTGCGTAATTGTTTCTGCCTCCGCTGAGCCACAGCTGCAGCGAGCGAGGAAAATCACAACCTCAGACGTCTTTAGGGTATCAGATATTAT